>NW_027524348.1:332751-665503 GCF_052094955.1 Ictidomys tridecemlineatus
AAAGCTCCCACCTCTAAATACTATAAACAGTTTAAGTTTCCACCCTCTTAACACCTCAGAGTGGGGAATTAAACTTCAATACATGAAGCCTTAGAGGATTCTCATACCAAATCCAAGCCATAGCAGACTGTCTCTTATTGGTCTCTTGGGCAGGGGATATGAGGCAATATGGTTTATTTGATTAATGATTTTATCAATGGTTTATTTGATGGTTATTTGATACTACATACCATGAAACATGGAAATTCTATTTAGAAACATGGAAAGAAAACATTTTGTGTTTTACTTGTGAACTCCTCAGTTTTTTGTTTCTGTCTTTTTGTAGCTTTGAAACTCAGCAAAGAAGGGAAATCTATCCAGAACGGTCTGTAAAGGTAAGAGTATTTATTATATGGCCTTGACAAACATTGCCTTTACAACATTGATTTTTCTTTTATTCAGAGATTTAAACACTTGGATTAAAGATATAGCTGACAGGACAACTTCCTTAACCACCTGCTTGTCCTCCCTAATAGGCAAAAGTGCTGAGCAATAGTTAGCAGAGAACAAACGGGAGGAAATGAAATGATGTGCTGAGGGTAGCCAAATGCAGTGATATGCTTGCTGACTTTGGCTTTCTTCTCAGCAGTTAAGACGTTCCGATGGAGCTAAGTTTACTAAGATTAATGCTAGATGGAAAAAGAATGCACTTGTTCCATTTCTGGTCAATAGTTAAATAAAACCAGCTGGCCAGATATAGCATTTAAAATAAAATGCAGAGTGGCATTTCAATTGGGTTGGATGAAATTTATCATGAAAGTCAGTTGTGCAGTTGCCTGGTGGAGCTAGTATTGTAGAAAAGAGAAAGCCAGCCAGGTTGGTGTAGCTAATTGCATTCTACCCAGTCACTCTGGATCTTAAGTGAATTACAGGAAATGAACTTCCAAGTTTGAGCAATGGGAAAAATACCTATTCAGCCTTCTGTGAAACATTACCATTGAGTTAGTTTTTACATGGAAAATGTAATTGTTTCCTCTTTGCTAGGTGTATTTATAAGCACACCTCGGTACAGCATTGTTCTTTGATTCATTGTTTAATTTCTGTTCTGCATGAAGTATTTTAATTTAGAGAATTCATTGTGGGGAATTATAGGGCTGCCGTTTCATCAAGAGTCTTTGGTGGCCAGGGTGAAATATGCCATAATTTTACATTTGTTTTCATCATCAATTATGTTTTTGACAATTTTAGGTTTTTTTTCTGTCATTTTTATTACAGCAATCATGACCATGACCACTTTAGTTAAAAATGAAAAAAGCCATTTTGATTTACCTTATATTTTAAGTTTTTCCTAACTTTATGACAAATCTACTTCTGTTTGAGAGTAAAGAAGAATTTTATAGAGATATTGGAGAAACCCCCTTTTGAATAATCAAACTGTGAGTCACACAAACTCTCAGTTTAAGAGTTTACTTTGGGAGGGCCAAAATCTGGTGCATAATAGTTGGTTCGTTTTGAATTTTTCTATAATTAGTAACTGGCTATTAATGTAGAAAATACTATCTTAAGAGGTAGATACTTATTTCTAACCATTTAGATTATGTATCTCTGGAAAATTGCACCACTTCTTGGAATAAAGCAGTACTTGGTAACTCCTAGAAATAAGTGCTCATGACATATTGGAGTTAATGGTGATGTAGACATCTTGAAAACTTTGTGGTCTTTATGAATAGCTATGGTACTCAAATTCCTCTTGGAGAGTGTTTTCACATTGACACATCTGTTTTCCCTACTTCAATGAAAATCCTTTGTTACCTTGGTACTCTTAAATCAGCCATGAGTTTAGTCTCCAGTTGGATAATAGACCACGGACAAATTATTCTCTCTCTTTGTATATCAGTTTCCTAATCTGTGAAATGGAGATAATAATGTTGTCTGCTACATGATTGTGTTAATTAAATGAGTTATTATGTGTCAAGGGCTTATAACATGATAAGTGGTTAGTAGATGTTAGCTGATGCTGCTCTTGTTAATATTACTATCATCATCATCATCATTATTAGCAGTAGCAGACCCAGAAGCATCCTTATGAATTTATTCAATAGATATTTTGAGAATTTTATTCTTTGTAGAAGCTTCAGGATAATGTTTCCAAAATGAGTTTTTTATTACCAAACAAGAGCAAATTCTACTTTATCTTTAGGAATCAAATGGAAAGGAACTTTCAGGTAATATGGGAAGTAAGACTTGTAGAGATGAAGAGTTCTCA
Source organism: Ictidomys tridecemlineatus (assembly GCF_052094955.1). Classification (NCBI taxonomy): domain Eukaryota; kingdom Metazoa; phylum Chordata; class Mammalia; order Rodentia; family Sciuridae; genus Ictidomys; species Ictidomys tridecemlineatus. Next base: position 334,997 of record NW_027524348.1, read on the forward strand.
GTTTGAAATTTTGTAGGCATCAAAGAAAACACCTTCTTTGGTTGTGTGAGGTCAACTATTAATGTAATTTTAGGAAATTATAGTCTTAAGAAATCCATGATCTGCTGCTAGTTAGATTCTTAAGAAAATTTTGAGGAAAGGCCTACCCTATATTTGTTTTCCCTTTATAGCACTTTTATTTCTTTTAGAGATGGTTAGTTTAGTGGAACTGTAATCAGAAGCTTAAACTTAGCCTAAAGGTTGGTGTATGACCTCAAGCTTGGTTAAGTGGATGTTCCTTCTTTGAATTTGAATCTTTAGCTAAAGGTTTCTTCTTTGTCCCAGATGGATACTCTGATCTGATAATATCCGCTATGAGATCCCTGTTTCCTGGCCTTTATGTCCATATTGGTTGTTAATGGTTTCCAAACTTATTTTCTAGTCTGCCATGGATTTGCCCTTTAACAGTCCTTTTTAAAATTAGCAAATCCATTCCTGTTGCTTGCAACCACAGAACCATAGCTGAGAGAGTAGTTTATACACTAGTGAACTAGATTTAGAATAAATGGATATATTTGGAGGTTACTTTCTTCTGTTGTAAGTAGCTGAATTTTTTGCAATAGATTACTAAGAATGGAGAGTTCTCAATTAGACTTTTAAAAATGAGCTGTTTTGCTGTACTCCCTACTACTCCTGTATTTGGGACATAGAAATCACCCTTGACTGCTTCTCAAATTCTCAAAGAATATGTAACTATACAGGAGTGTGGCTGAAAGAGAGAAGCAAAACAGAGAAGATATACCTGTCAATTTTGGTGAACTTGGTCTTTTTGTGGCATGGGGATTATGAAGGGGCTGTGATTTTCTTATATTTGCTCCAGCATCCCCCAAACAATTATATTCTTTAAATAGTGTCCTAATTTCCCCCAAATTTTTATTTCTTTTGAATGTTTTTTCCTCCACTGAACACTTTCTTTTTATGCTTTTATTAGTGCATTATAGTTGCATGTATAGTTGTGTTCATTTTGACATAATCTTCTTTGCATGGAATTTAATTTACTCCATTTCAGTCCTGGTGCTCCTACTACCTTCCCCCACGTCCCTGACCTGTTCCCCTTCTTCTATTCTACTAATTTTCTTCCACTCGTTTATTTATTTTTAATTGTGATCACCTTCTTTTTTTAAAAAATAATTTAAAATTATTTATTTTATCGATTCTTCTTAGTTATACATGATAGTAGAATCCATTTTGATAGTATTATACAAGCATAAGATGTATCTTATTTTAATCAGAACCCCATTCTTGTAAGTGGGCATAATTGTGGGGTTCACTTAGGTAATTTCATATGTGTACATAGGGAAATCATATTAGATTCATTCTATTGTCTTCATTTTATCTTTTTTTATTCTAATTTGTTATGTAAAACAGCAGAATGCATTACAATTCATATTACACCCAGAGAGCATAAATTTTCATATCTCTGATTGTACTCCAAGTAGAGTCACATTCCTTCCACTCTTTCCCGGTTGCTCTATCTAGAGTTCATCTAATCCATCTATGCTCCTCCCCACCAACCCTATTATGAATCAGCATCCTTATATAAGAGAAAACATTCGGCATTTGGTTTTGTGAAATTGGCTAACTTCACTTAGCATTATATTCTCCAGCTCCATACATTTACCTGCAAATGCCATGATTTTATTCTCTTTTAATGCTGAATAGTATTCCATTGTATATATATACCACAGTTTTTTTTTTAACCATTCATCAACTGAAGGGCATCTAGGTTGGTTCCACAGTTTAGCTATTGTGAATTGTGCCTCTATAAACATTGATGTGGTTGTGTCCCTATAGTTATGCTGTTTTTAAGTCCTTTTGGTATAGACCAAGGAGTGCGATAGCTGGGTCAAATGGTGGTTCCATTCCCAGTTTTCTGAGGATTCTCCATACTGCTTTCCATATTGGCTGCACCAATTTTAAGTCCCACCAGCAATGTATGAGTGTGCCATTTCTCCCACATCCTCGCGCACACTTATTGTTGTTTGTGTTCTTAATAGCTGCCATTCTTATTGGAGTGAGATGAAACCTTAGAGTAGTTTTGATTTGCATTTCTATAATTGCTAGAGATGTTGAACATTATTCATATATCTGTTGATTGATTTTATAACATCTTCTGAGAGGTGTCTGTTCAGTTCCTTGGCCCATTTATTGATTGGGTTATTTGGTTTTGTGTGTGTGAGTGTGTGTAAAGTTTTTTGAGTTCTTTATATATCCTAGAGATTAGTACTCTATCTGATGTGCAAGTGGTAAAAATTTGCTCCCAAAATGTAGGCTCTCTATTCACCTCACTGATTATTTCCTTTGCTGAGAATCTTTTTAGTTTGAATCCATCCCATTTATTGATTCTTGATTTTAATTCTTGTGATATAGAAGTCTTACTACGGAGGTTGAGGCCTAATATGACATGTTGGAAAATTTGGGCCTACTTTTTCTTCTATTAGACGCAGGGTTTCTGGTTTAATTCCTAGGTCCTTGATAACTTTGAATTGAGTTTTATTCATGGTGAGAGATAGGGGTTGAATTTCATTTTGTTGCAAATGGATTTCTAGTTTTCCCAGCACCATTGGTTAAAGAGGCTATCTTTTCTCCAATGTATGTTTTTGGTGACTTTGTCTAATACAAGACAACTATAGTTATGTGGGTTTGTCTCTATGTCCTCTATTCTGTACCATTGGTCTACCAGTCTATTTTGGTGCCAATACCATGCTGTTTTTATTACTATTTCTCTGAAGTATAGTTTAAGGTCTGGTATAGTGATGCCACTTGCTTCACTCTTGCTAAGGATTGCTTTAGCTATACTGGGTCTCTTATTTTTCCAGGTGAATTTCATGATTTCTTTTTCTATGATGAATGTCATTAGGATTTTGATTGGAATTGTATTAAATCTGTATAGTACATTTGGTAGTATGGTTATTTTGATAATATTAATTCTACCTATCCAAGAACAAAGTAGATCTTTCCAACTTCTAAGGTCTTCTTTAATTTCTTTCTTTACTTTTCTATAGTTTTGTTGTAGAAGTCTTTTACCTCTTTCGTTAAGTTGATTCCCAAGTATTTTATTTTTTTGAGGCTACTCTAAGTGGGGTAGTTTTCCTCATATCCCTTTCAGAGGATTTTTTTACTGATATATAGAAATATAATTTATGGGTGTTGATTTTCTATCCTGCTACTTTGCTGAATGCATTGATTAGTTATAGAAGTTTTCTAGTGGAATTTTTGGGTCTTTTAGATATAGAATCATATCACCAGCAAATATGCTAATTTGAGTTCTTCTTTTCCTATCTGTATCCATTTAATTTCTTTTGTCTGTCTAATTGCTCTGGTGAGTGTTTCAAGAGCCATGTTAAATAGAAGTGGTGAAAGAGGGCATCCCTGTCTTGTTCCAGTTTTTAGAGGGAATGCTTTCAATTTTTCTCCATTTAGAATGATGTTGGTCAGTTTTGGCATATATAGCTTTTACAATGTTGAGATATGTTCCTATTATCCCTACTTTTTCTAGTGTTTTGAACATGAAGAGGTGCTTTTTCTGCATCTATTGAGATGATAATGATTCTTATCTTTAAGTCTATTGATGTGATGAATTAAATTTATTGATTTCCTTATGTTGAATCAACCTTGCATCCCTGGGATGAACCCCACTTGATTGTGGTGCATTATCTTTTTGATATGCTTTTGTATTTGATTTGCCAGAATTTTATTGAGAATTTTTGCATCTATGTTCAGTAGAAATATTGGTCTGAAGTTTTCTTTCTTTGATGTGTCTTTGCCTGGTTTTGGGATATAGGCATCATAGAATGAGTCTAGAAGTGCTCCCTCTTTTTCTATTTCACAAAATAATTTGAGGAGTATTGGTATTAGTTCCTCATTAAAGGTTGAACTCAACTGTGTATCTGTCTGGTCCTGGGCTTTTCTTGATTGGTAGGCTTCTGATGGTGTCTTCTATTTCATTGCTTGAAATTGATCTGTCTAAATTGCATATATCATCCTGATTCAATTTGGGCAAATCATATGACTTTAGAAAGTTTTTGATGCCTTTCATATTTTCTTTTTTATTGGAGTACATTTTTTCAAAATAATTTCTGATTATCTTCTGTATTTCTATAGTGTCTGTTGTGGTATTTCCTTTTTCATCATGTATGTTAGTAATTTGAGTTTTATCTGTCCTTCTCTTCATTAGCATGGCTAAGGGTTTGCCAATTTTATTTATTTTTTCAAAGAAACAACTTTTTAATTGTTTCTTTTGTTTCAATTTCATTGATTTCAGCTCTGGTTTTAATTATTTCCTGTCTTCTACTGCTTTTTAAAAAATATTTATTTTTGGGTTTTAGGTGGACACAATATTTTTTATTTTATATTTATGTGGTGCTGAGGATCGAACCCAGTGCCCTGTGCATGCCAGGCGAGCGCTCTACCACTGAGCCACAACCCCAGCCCTTCTAGTGCTTTTGGTGTTGATTTGTTCTTCTTTTTCTAGGGCTTTGAGATGTAATGTTAGGTCAATTATTGACTTTTTCTTCTTTTAAGGAATGAACTCCATGCAATGAACTTTCCTCTTAGTATTGCCTTCATAGTGTCCCAGAGGTTTTGATATGTTGTATCAGTGTTCTCATTTACCTCTGAGAACTTTTTAATTTCCTCCTTGATGTCTTTTGCAACCCATTGTTCATTAAGTAGCATATTGTTTAGTCTCCAGGTGTTGGAGTAGTTTCATTTATTTTATCATTGTTTTCTAGTTTCATTCCATTATGCAGGGTAGTATCTCTACTTTTTTGTATTTGGTAAGAGTTGCTTTGTAGTATAAGGTCTATTTTAGAGAATGATCCATGTACTTCTGAGAAGAATGTGTATTTGCTCATTGAAGGATGAAATATTCTATATGTATATATCAGTTATTGATTATATGTATTATGGAGTTCTATAGTTTCTTTGTTCAGCTTTTGTTTAGAAGATCTATCCAATGGTGAAATACATGTGTTAAAGTCAACTAGAATTATTGTGTTGTAGTCTATTTGATTCTTGAACTTGAGAAGAGTTGTTTGATGAACACTGATGCTGCATTGTTTGGAGTATATATATTTATAATTGTTATGTCTTTTTGGTGTATGATTCCCTTGAGCAGTATGTAGTGTCCTTTTATATTCCTTTTGATTAACTTTAGCTTGAAGTCTACTTTGTTTGATATTTGGTGGAAAACCCTTCTTGCTTTCTTAGTCCATGTGAGTGTATGATTTTTCCCAACCTTTTACCTTCAGTCTGTGGATGTCTTTTTCTATGAGATGAATCTCTTGGAGGCAGTATATTGTTGGGTCTTTTCTTTTCTTTTTTTTTTTTTTTGATCCAATCTGCTAGCCTATGTCTTTTGATTTATGAGTTTAGGCTATTAACATTCAGGGTTATTATTGAGACATGATTTGTATTCCCAGCCATTTTTATTTATTTGACTTGACTTGGTTTCTCCTTTGATTAGTCTTTCCTTAAGTGTAATACCTCCCTCTGCTCATTTATATCATTGTTTTCATTTCCTCTTCATGAACTATTTTGCCAAGGATGTTCTGTATGCAGGCTTTCTAGTTGTAAATTCTTTTAACTTTTGCTTATCATGAAAGATTTTTATTTCACCATCAAATCTAAAGCTTAATTTTGCTAGATATAAGATTCTTGGTTGGCATTCATTATCTTTCATAACTTGGTATATGTTGTTTAATGATCTCCTGGCTTTGAGGGTCTGGTTTGAAAAATCTGCTGAGATACGAATTGATCTCTCCCTCTATGTTGTCTGATTTCTCTCTCTTGTGGCCTTTAATATTCTATCCTTATTCTGTATCCTAGGCATTTTCATTATAATGTGCCTTGGTGTAGATCTGTTGTAATTTTGTACATTTGGCATCCTGTAAGCCTTTTGAATTTGATTTTCCAATTCATTCTTCATGCTTGGGAAATTTTCTGATATTATCTCAGTGAAGAGATTGTGCATTCCTTTGGTTTGAAACTCTGTGCTTTCTCCTATCCCAATAACTCTTAGATTTGGTTTTTCTTTTCTTTTTTTTGAGAGAGAGAGAGAGAATTTTTTAATACTTATTTTTTAGTTTTTGGTGGACACAACATCTTTATTTTTTATTTTTATGTGGTACTGAGGATCGAACCCAGTGCCCTGCGCATGCCAGGCAAGCACGGTACCGCTTGAGCCACATCCCCAGCCCTCAGATTTGGTCTTTTGATGCTATTCCATAATTCTTGTATGTTTTGTTCATGGTTTCTTACTATCTTCACTATGTGGTCAACTTTATTTTCCAGATTATATACTTTGTCTTCATTATCTGATGTTCTGTCTTCCAAGTGATCTAGTTTGTTGGTGATGCTTTCTACTGAGTTTTTTATTTGTTTTGAAAATCCATTTCAAGGATTTCTGATTTTTTTCAGAGTTTCTATCTCTTTCTTGCTCTCCTATCTCTTTGTTGGAATGATCAATTTTTGCTTGTATTTGTTCATTTAGGTCATTCTTTAATTCACAATCATTTTAATTATGAACATTCTGAACTCCTTCTGACATTTCATCAGTTTTGCTGTCCATGGGTTCTTTTATTGTAGTACCCTGGTTTGTTTGGGGCACTTTCCTGCCTTGTTTTTTCATGTTGTATTTGTGTCTTCCTTTTTGCTGTATGGATCTGAGATATTACAGTTTCTACACTGTAATCTTGTAGTATCCATGCAGATTATCTGTACCTCACCTTTATGTTGGGCTTCCAGACACTGCAGGTGTCCCTAGATGAATGCTACTTCAACTAAAGGTGGTGGCGGCAACAGTGGACTATAACTTGAGATAGCAGTGGAGGTGCCCCAAGATGGGTGCAAAGTCAGAGATGGGGCTGAAAGGATGGGCCTTACACTGTCTTTGGGATGCCTGCTCTGAGATGCAGCTGCTGCTAGGCCCTGTCTGTTGTCAAATGTTAAAGGCAACTGTGTGGGGAGGGCTATGGTGTTAGCTGCAGTGTCCCAAGTTGGAAGTGGGTTAGGATTGGGCTCCCAGGTGTGGGGAGGGGGTGGCGGATGAGGACCTACCCTGGGGCTGGGTCCCATGCAGGTGTGCAGAAGCAATCCTGTGCTGGAGCCTGAGTACCTGCAGCTGTCTGCTGGTGGTGGGATGGGCCCAGGCCTTCCCTGGGCCTGGGTCTGGGGTGTGCCTGAGCTTTGGAGTGGGTCTTCTGGTCCGAAGATGTGGTCCTGTGCAGGAGCCTGAGCTCTGGTGAGTGTCTACTGGCAGTGGGATGGACCAGGCTTTCCCTGGGCCTGGGTACCATGAAGATTGATGGAGACGGATCTAGAAACACCTTCTTTTTGACGATATATAAAATGTGATTTACTAAAAACTCCATTCTTCTGTCCCTGACATTATTTGTGATTTTTTGAGAATGGAATGGGCAACTGTTCTCTATTTTCCTTTTTGTCTTGTTTGTTGACTACTTCTGGGTTCTGTGCAAAGCCTGGAAAAAAAGCTGGTTAATGATTTTTTTTCACAGGGACGTCAATTTTATTCTTCTACTGTGAATAAGTAGCAAGACAGCATTCAATGGTGGAAAGAACTGGAGTATTAGGAAGCATACCTTCTGGTTTTGGTTCTGCCACTCTCTGGCTTTGCGACTCTGGGCAAGGTTCCTCTTTCCTTAAGGTCTCAGATTCCTCATCTGTAAAATCAGGATAATGCCTGCCCTGTGTACTTCATAGGACTGTTTTGAGGATCACATAAATATAATATATATACAAGTGCTTATCAAATTATCAAGTGTTACATGATATCAGGTATGATTGACTATTTCATACTTATTTTCTAAACAGATGAAAAACTGGGGAGCTTATTTTATGAGACTGAGTACAAGAAAGAGGTAAATTAACAACAACTCTGCATAGTGCTTGTGTTTGATATTCTTTGTTCCCTGTGCTTTTCTCTATATAGAGCTGTGTGTCCTAGGAGGCTAAGCTCTGTTCTAGCATCTCCTGGGCTCCATTGATCACTAGTTTTTCATTACAGTTCCAGTAGGAAATACTGGATGACGATGTGGGAATGCAAAATTGGAATTATTTCCTGACTATGGGTTGGCAATGGCTATGCTTCTCTAAAGGAAGGCCACAGTACCTGCCCAGGGCCCCTCTTCTGCAGGTGCAGCCCTTTCTGCTATCTGGTATTTGCTTCCCCCCTTTGCACATTTACAGTTCACAGTTACAATTTTTGCTAATTTCAGGGTACTAGACCAATTTTTAATGGTTTCCCTTAACCCTGTAATTATGGTCTCCTCTGGGTGACCTTAAGTTACACTGGATGAAGGTACCATCTCCTTCCTGCTGCAACCTTGATTTTACAATGGAGGTTCTCTCTTTATCTTCTTTTTTGCCATCCTTAATTCAATTCTACAGATATTTTAAGGAGATATATATAGGTGTTAGGGACAAAGGATGTGTTTATTGGACACTTTTAAGAATTGGACATTTTGTGGGCATAGTTGGAAGAATTAGATCAGTCTGTTTTCAAAAAAGCAAATTTTCGTGAATTGAAAAATTTTGAATCAACTCCAGTATATAAGAAATACAAGACTGTACTTTTAAACACTATGAATTATCCTTTAAAATTCATTTTTATTTTGATAAAAACAATGTATCTACATTAAGTAAAATAATATTTTGAAATAATGCAACATTTATCCCCTTTTTGTACCTCCCTCCCTCTGTTCAGACCTTTTTCTTAGAATTGGCAACTTTGAATTTTGACACTTCTGGTGTTTATCTCTCTACTTATAATAATGTGCTTACATTATTTTTTCCTAATCTATCAATTTTAGTAATGACTCTCTGGCACACATTCTACCACTTCTGGTCCCAACAGCCTCCAAATACATCAAAATTTTTGTTTAAATAGATAGTATTGGTATTTTTTCCTACTGCTTAGTCAAGGTATCTGGTTGGTTGTGTTTCATATAAACTTTTATCTATTTTGTTATTAAAGATGGAGAGCCTGAAAAGCACCACTTAACACAGGTGATAATCCATCTGCCTGCTCTGTATTCCACCTTCCAAGAGAATCTCTTTTAAGCCTGCCAAGTATGTTTAAGTAGAATTAAGTAGGCAACCAGCCAGGTGGACCCTGGGCCCTGGGCCACAGCTAACTCTATCAAGGGTGGGTACTTGACCTACTTCAAGCCATTGGGGTTCTTTCCCCCAAGAAAGAGGAATTGGAGTGCAGGAATTCCACTTAGTTCTACTGGCCTCTTGAATGGGGCAATGAAAGCTGCAGGGGTAACCATGCTGGACCAGATGTGCATAGACAAGCAGAGGAGCCAGTCTGGAGAGAGAAGGGATGAAACTGTTGACTGTTCGTTAGGATAAAGACACTAAGAGATAGTATGTAGCACATGTTTATCCACTGACCTGTCTTACTCCTGTTACTTTTTGAGCATCAATCACTTCCTGTCCCCTGTCTCAGGAAGCTTGCTGTCCAACTCACCTTCAAATCAGTAAGCTATCTAGTGGCCTCGCAGCAAAAGCCACATCTTTTGTGTTTTCTGTTGTTGTTTTTGTTAATCCTAAGATACATTTGCAAGGGTTCATACAAAATGATGAACCCTCTTTCACTGATTACAAGTTGATTCCCTCCTCCTGTCCTATTTTTCAGTTCTCCACTCCAATGTCATTAACACAGAGAAGCCATCTCTGAGCACTCCAAATAAGGCCTACCTTATTTTACCTCCCCATGTTTGCTAAATAGTGCTTAACATCACCTTCCACTGTGCATTTTTTTAGTCTACTAATTATGACTTGTGTCCCTCCCTGGGGTATAAAATCATCAGCAGGGCCCATTTCCTTCATACCCCATGCAGCACATTCCTGGCACATTACAGGAGGTCAATGGTCTTGAATGATGAGTCAAGTGAGTACACATTCATTCACTCAGTCTACTCACATAGTTATTCACTTAAAAATGTGCAAGAGTTAGTCCTCTCTTAGTAAGGAACCAATGATTCAAAGAGAGGGATTAGGTACATGTGCAAAAACAAGAAACAGACACATGGCAGACACTTGCAAGGGCCTAACAGCAATTCTCCTCTTCTGCCTAGTAGGTAAAGGTCTGGGATGGGAAATTTTGTGTCAAGTTTGACCAGGTCATGGGTATCCAGATTAAACATTATTTGGAAGATGTTTCTGAATGAGATGAACATGTGAATTTGTAGCCTGGGCAAAATAAATCCATCTCCCCAATGCACTATGCATCAATCAATCCATAGAGGTCCTGAATATAACAAAACAGGAAGAAAGAGAAATTTTCTCCTTTTACTGCCTCAGTGTTTGAGCTGAAAAACATTTCATCCTCTCCTGACCTCAGACTGGGATCTATACTTCTGGATTCCCTGCTTCTCAGGCCTTTAGGCTTGGACTGAATTATATCACCAGCTTTCTTGGGTCTACAGCTGGCAGATGACAGATCATGGGATATCTCATCCTCCATAATTAAGTGAGCCAGCTCCACATTAAAAAAATAAATAAGTAACATATTGATTCTGTTTTTCTGAAGAATCCTAATACAAGCCCCCATTTTATTGGAGTGTCCTCCCTCCACAAACCTTTGTGCCCAAGGAAGGTGAGATTATCCTACATCAGGGTAAATCCTTACTATTTAAAATAGAAAGTGTGGCAGTGCTTGTATATCTGTCTCTGCAGTTCCTGGTGCAGCTTGGCAGGGCCAGGTAGAGATCTATCCCCATACTCAACACACACACACACACACACACACACACACAGCCACCTCCAGGCATGGGCAGCCTCTTCTCTTTACTTAATTTACCAACCAAATTTTATTTTCTATGTGTGCCATGATCAAGTTGGGACGCACCATGGAAGCCTTTTGAGATAATCCCAAATTGCATGCCATTGTCCAATTTGGGTAGGAATATGTAGCTGTGATGGGCCAAATAAAATCTGGAGGGGATTCTGCTAGGGGTTCATAGGAAAGGTTCCTTGCTTTTAAACAAGAATACATGAGAACAGTCTCTTTTGCCAGTGGACATTGCTATGTCTGCTTGTGGCTTCCTTAGCTGAAGCAGCCATCTTAGAACAGTGAAGGCAGCCAGCCTAAGAACCAAGCCAACACACTGAAGATGGCAGAAGAAAAACAGCAAGCCATGGGGACCTTCATGACAATGGTGAGCCACTGAACCAACCTCTAGCTGCACATAACCCAGAAGTTCTTTTTCCTTAAGATAATTAATTTTTCTTATTCCAATGGGTTTTATTTTGTGGATTTTCAAATATAAATTGGAAGAGCAATTCACAAAATAATTGACAGTGCTTAGCAATCTGTCACCAGCTTAGTGCTCAAAATCCTCTCCCTGCTGCACAATGACAACCATCAAAAGCACCCTGGTGGGTCCCCAGTTGCTTGACACCAGGGAAAAGTGGATTTCAGTTGGATTCCAGACATTCAGAGCCAGGATTTTGTAGTGGCTTCCCACCAATCATGACATCCAAGGTGCTCATCAGGTAGATATGGAGAGGGTGGGAAGCTTTTTTCTTTTAATTCCCTTGTTTTTCAAACCATTTTGAGTTGACTTTTTGATTATTTGCAGCCAAAAGCATCTTCAGTGATAAATCTATCTTCAGATAATTAGCAGTAAATTTATGTGGCCTTCTTTGAGCAAAGACTCAGGAGAAAATGGTGCAGCAATTCATAATTCTGCCAACATTCCCCCAAATCTTAGGATGATGGATCTTAAGTGAATTTTTCCCAAAAAGAAAGACAAGTGAGATGCCAGAAAAGGATTAATCATGTGATCATCTGACACTCATCAGGAGAGTCATAAAGCACCCTTGAATGGTGAAGCTTCACCTTGTCTCAGTGTTGAATTAGGGGCAGCATAATTTCAAAATTCCAATCCATACTTTATGTTAGTCCTCTTGTGTATAGTTTTCCCTTTCTCTTTTAGAGAACTTCAACAGACTTGCCTTGTTTTGTCTTAGGAGCATGTCCAAAAACAGAGGTTCTAAAAAGTAATCTCCAACTCCCCCAAAATCCCATTCTCATTAAGGATTTTTGCTCCCAGACCTTAAATTCAGTGAAAAGAATGTGCTGGATACTAGCAGAAAGGACAGGAACAAAGTTCAGGTTGGTTTGCTTTGCTTAAGCTGTTCTGTTTCCTCTGTTCTTGTTTAGATAGACAGTTGCAGTAGAGTGTGCAATGGGTTTTCCTGATATGGAGGGAAAAGCTGGAGATTTTGTAGTACTGAGGCTGGCACCTGTTTCCTAGTAGAGCTCTCAGGCAATGACAGGATTCTGGATTGTGACAGTGACAAGATGCTGGGAAAATTAATACTAGGGCCTTGAAGCCACAGTATAAAGATTCCAACCTCCTTTGTATAGATACAACAAAGCTATGCAGCACTGCATGAATAAGGGGCTTGCAGAGTGACAGTGTGGCCTCAAGATCAGAGGGTCATTTCCTGAATGTTCAGTGCTAAAGCAAACTTGCAGCACTTTTGTATTAATAACCCTAACTGAGTAGAAACCTCAAACAAGATGGAACTTTGCAACATTCAGAGGGGAAAAAAATATATAATCAAGTATGCACATATGAATGATTAAAATTCATGCCTGCAACACTCAAAATGTCCTTTTCAAAATTAAATCAGAATGCAAACTCAATTTTTAAATTTTTAATTGGTTTGACATGTCCTGAGCTCCCAGCAGACATCACAATCCCAGGCCAAGTTCCTTTTAGGTATTCAATATGTTCACTGCTATAAATTGTGCTACCTTGAAAAAGAAAAACTAACTGTAAAACAGAAAGTTCTATAGTTGATGAACACTATTAAATATTCTTAAAACATTCAAATAAAAGGCAATCACAGACTACTTTTAATTCCCTCTACATAATGTCACACCCACTTATGAGAAACTACTTCATTTCCCCTCATGTGCTGGAAATTAATGAACATTGAATATAAAGAAAAGAAATGCCCAGTATGCATGGCACTTTAAATAGTTGAGATTCCCAAATAATACAAAAGCATTCTCAAGTCACACATGGGATATGAAGTGAAAATGTTCTTGGAGGAAATATTCTCTAATAATACTTACCTACTTCAGAGGGTGCTGCAAAGCTCTATTAACACCAAGGAACACTTTGAGATCTTCAAATAAAATCACCATAGAAATGCAAAGTATTATTATTATATTTTTGAAATAATTTCACACCTAGGCATGAGAAAACCTCAGGCCAAATTTTACTGCTTTTCTCCTGCCTGATAAACAAGAAATGCCACAAGCATGGAGGATAGGGATGGAAATCAAACAGAACAAAGACATCAAAGTTTTGCTTTTACTAAAGTTTTGTATTCCCCTATATGTCATTTCAGGGAACTGGGGTGGGGGTGGGGAGTGTCCTTAAAGGTCAGGGTTAAGAACAGAGTTAAATACAGTGACAAAATTCTTTGTAGCTTTTGTACCAGATAAAGCAGCAGCTAGCTGATATGAAACTTGGTCCTCTTCTATGGGACACATTTCCTACCCAAGCACCTGTCAAACTTGAAAAACGGCCATACAAATCATTACCCGAATCATCCACCACTATGACCTCACCTATGAGGTCAAAAAACTGCTGCTTCAACATAAGGATTTCTATTCTGCTACTGAGAACACTGAGAAAGATAGTCATGTGTTATGCTAATGGTGATGGTGATTATTATGATGTGATGATAGTGGTGGTGATGGTAATCACTCTGGTGTTGATGATAATTAAGGTAAGGGAAGAACAGAAGTCCTCAAAATACAAATTCTTGGTCCCCATCTCAGGCCTTGAAGATAGAACCCAGCTACTTCTCTTAACTATAGACATTAGGATAACAACTGAAATATTTTTTAAAAACACATCTAGATTAAAGAATATAGACTCTGCAGACAAACTAGCTGGTGCCTTATCCCAATTCTAACACTTCCTATCCATGGGCTGAACAAACTACTTATCTTTTACCCTCAATTTCCACATCAATAAAATGGAAATTTTAGTTATCACCCAGCTATACAAATGAGATGCTATTGTCACTTACTTCATAAGGGAGTTGAGTAGGAAAGTAAACAATAATGTCAAGTTGCAGCCTGGGTTACTTAGTTGAGTACTGATGCCTACTGCAGGGCATTGCCTGCAGCATGTGCTTAAGATGTAGTGATAGTAATAATAGCAAAGCTGAATGTGAGGTATGATGTAGTTCTTTGTCAACAGTGCAGGTCAATTATTTTGTTTTAATGGAAATGCATCTTTGTTTTGCAAATGGAAAACCTTTTTGTAAATGCCATTCTGTATCTTTAAATCTCTTTGTAATTACTTTATTCCTACTACAATGCATTTGTATTTTAGAATATTTGGAAACTAAATTATCAAAAGAGAAGAAAATATAAATTGCTCCTCATCCTGTTGCCCAGAGATGATTAACTGTGGCATTTGGGGGTATTTTTTTTTCTACTTAGTTTTCCCTGTAGCTAATGTAGGCCCTCCGCCCCCCAAAGGAATGGTACATACTGCTTTCTCCATTTGATGTTATATTGTGAACATGAAGAATTGTCATCACTGAGGCCTGTAGTGACTGTAGCGTACAGAAGTAGATGTACAGATTGGAGAAGCACATATGTACTTAAAGTGATCCTTAGGTTGAGGTGGCATGAAATGCTGACCTTGAGGTGTGTGTAGCAGTGTAGATAGACACTGCCAGACCGACTTCCAGAACAGCAGGGTGATTATAGAGGTTGGTCAGAAATTAAATGTGTACAATAATAATCACTCTTGTCTGTTTGGCCACCATTTTGGTGAGGATAATTTGAATGAAGCTCATTTACAGTTTTTCAAGAAAGATGGCTCAGCTTGAGCATCCCTGTAAGGAAAACAATTGCAGCCTCCCTAGGGGTTCTGGGAAGCTTTTTTGCAGGCTCAGGTCAGGGTGGCCCCTGCAGTCTGTGCTTGCTTCTCCTGATAAAACAAATGCAAGCATGCCAAGTTGCTTTGCTCCAGCTTACTCTACTCCAGAATGAATCCACAGATGCTACAAATGGAACGCTTATGAACATATGCTACACAGAACTGCTAAAATGTCCTGCTTACTTAATCCTTTTTCTACTTCAGGGGGGAGTATGTTTATACTTAAACTGAGAATTGAAGGATCATGACAATGAAGATTGCATGCCATGCTAGAAATTTCTAGTTATGTTTTCTTGTTTCCCTTAGAGCCTTGGATTGATTTTCCAATACTTCTCTGTCAGTGGGTAAATGTGGTCCTCTTTCTAGGGTTCTCAGATTCACTTCCAATTGTGTGACTTTGGCTAACTGCCTTTTGAGGAAATGCAAGTTTCTTTTGTTTTAACCAGGATGTTCATTTTAGGGGACTCCAAGGCCCAGATACCACCTCTTGAGAACATTATGTCTCCACTTCCCCATGATTCTACATTCAGATGATCCAGAAGGAGAAGCACATTTTCTCCATTTTTGTGGTTTTTGACAGATTTTTCCAGTGAGATGTGTGTGGAATCACAATAGATGTGTGGTAGCCCAGAGGGTCAGAAACTTGCCCTGGCACTTAGAATGCATACTAGTCCTTGTGGTTCAAGAATATTCCCCCTGCAAAATAGTCAATCTTTTTCATTACTGACATACTGGCTCATGGACACCCATAGGAGCTATTCTGGAGAACTTTTTGACCCTGAAGCATCTTAGATTTTGGATCCTGCTCCCCTTATTGGGAGCCTTTCCATACTGGAGCTCTGGAGAGCTCTTTAGCAGGTTGGCTTCAGCCTCTGCATCTCAAGGAAGACACTGCAATTTTTCTGTCCATGTCTTATTTAATGTGCATATCTTCCAGCTGTATTGGACTAGGGGTCTATGGGGCCATTCCGTTTAACACCAAGGCTCTGTCTGTGGATAGCCAGTCATGATAAATAACTGTAAACAGAGTAGATGCCTGCCTGGAGGGGGTGTTATCCAAGAGCTGCGTGAATCTGCTTGGAGGGGCAACAGCTGAGATGTCAGAGTAGTTTACCATCTCCCAGGTAGACGCATGGGGGTAGCATTTTCTGTCTGAAAAATATTGCAGGAATCAGGTACCAAATTTCCCCTCCTGTGGCTGCAGGTGTTCATCCTTCTGATTTAGCAATGAGCAATATTCTGTGGGTATTAGAAATATAGGAGGCACAGAGAGAGAAAGAAGTGAAAAATGTCGGGGTCTTTAAAATGGTAATGGATTGTGGTCTGATGGCCAGACCAGGATACATTTGTCAAGGTACATTTACAAACATACTTGGATGTGTTCATGCCACTCAGACTTGCTGACCTGCTCCATTCTGTCTGTAAAAGCAGAAAAACTTGATGTTGGCCAAAGGGATGTATAAAGACAGCAAAATGAAAGTTGTGGCTGTTACAATGTAACAATATGGGTCATTTTCCTCTTGATATTTACCAAGGTAATATTATGATCTGCTTCAAAAACGTAGCCAGCATCTTTGGCTTTTGAATTACTTTTCTTGAGCTCGCCTCCTTTAATCTTAATCATAACTCATAGGGTAGATCCTATTTTTAGTATTTAATAGATAAAGTAATGGAGGTTCAGAGAGCTTAGGTAAGTTGACCAAGATTGCACAGCTTGTTAAGAAGGAGCCACTTTGAGAGAGAGAGTACAGTAGATCTTTGTCCACACAGGACAAACGGAGCACAATCTGTAATTTCTTTGAAAAAGAATAGGGATATGGTAGACCCAATGGCTTCATGCGGTGTTCTTGATGACTTTGAATGTGGTTGGGATAATTTGGAGGCATGCATTTTTCATGCAAGTGCTTCTTTCTGCAAAGCTGATTTATCCTTTCATTTATTCATTCATTCACTATGTTGATTCCTTCTTATTTACTCATTTTTTTTCTATAAACTAGGCATCAGTTTTGTTGAGAGCTAGGTGTTGAGAGCAATAGAAAGTCAATCAGAGAATTGAGATTCTGACTGGAAAGAAGGATGTCCATAAAGAGCCAGGACTCTCTGTGGTGAGTGGGGCAAGAAGCAATGGAATTCAGGAGCTCATTCCAAGAGTTTTGGGGTGACCTCGAGGTAATGTGTCATCTCCCATTGGGGACCACAGTTAGTATTCCAGGAATTTGGTCTCAGCACAGATGCTGGCATTTGTTCTGCACTGTCAGCCACAAAGGAGAGACCTATTAGCAGCATGCCATTTCTTTGTGATGGGTAATTTATGAGCTCAGACATGTGCAGAGAAGTAGATTAAAGACCTTCAAATCAAGCAGTTCAGAGGACTTCCTCTATGACACAGTCTTAGGGAAAGCCCAGATATAAATAATTATGAAGTGGACCATAGCCTGCTCTTTTGAAACCTTGTCTCTGGCTTGTAGCATCCAGCCCTCCCCAGCATACTTGGCCCCCAGCACTCACCTTAACACATGCTCCTTGCGCTTCTCATTGTCCTCCCTACCTCTTTGGTGCCTCTCATCCTTTAACCTTGTTAAGGGGGGATGGAGGGAGGGGTATCAAGAATTCATTTGTACATGTACAATTAATTGACACAAATTTATGGGGTCTCATTGAGGTTTCAATACATGTAAGATGTCACTCATTTACTCTTTAGTATGAATTCAAACCAACATGTTCTTACAGTAGTCCATGTGGCACATGGGATGAAATGAATGAAAGTGGTTTTAGTTGATCACATTAATTTTTTGTATGCTTCTACAAAATGATATAGGCTACATGCATATATCTACAAGTGACATTGGAAATTTATAGTGGTCATATAAAGTTGTCTCCTTCAAAGAATTAATTTAGATGGGCAAAATTGAGTTGATTTAAAGAAAAATATTAATTTTAGAACTGTTTCAGAGATATTATAAAAATCTCAAAAGGGTCATGTGCATAAAGTTCTGGAGCAACTGTATTATTTTATCTGGGCATGTAGGCATTTCAAGCTTTGTATTTAATTGTGAAACACTGCTTTGTCTTAGAAGTAGAGCTTCAATTGAACAGCATTGGGAGAGCACCCCTGAAATCTTAGCCATTGGTGGTCACCTCCTTCCCCATTGGGACTGTGATTCACTTGTGCTCCTGACACACCAGGCTTTTCTCTTTCCTTTTAAAAAAAATTTTTTTTTCGTAGTTCTAGATGGACAGAATGCCTTTATTTTATATGTTTACTTTTATGTAGTGCTGAGGCTCGAACCCTGTGCTTTACACATTCTAGGCAAACTGAGCTATAGCCCCAGCACATCTTTTCTCTTTCCTTAATGGTTACATTTCAGGAAAAAATGATTCCTCCTTCATAGTTTCCTGTTGGGCGTAACCATGAGGCAAGTAGCTACAAGGTGATTCTTCATTAAATGTTTACGTGAGCATAGACTATGGAAAGTAGACATGGCATCTACAGTAACCACAGTGAATAGGAACAACTGTTGTTACAGAAGAGAGATGTAATAGGATAAATAGAATATTTATTTCATGTACCAAAATATCACCTGAATCTATTCCTGAACCATTTTTCTAAAGAATCAGAAAAATCGTCAAAACAAAGATATTTTTCTCTGTGAGTAGTAATTAAGAGAGGCAAAAGAAAAGTGACTGCAATTTTAGGTTGGCCGGATGTGGCAGGATTTGGGGGCTTGCTTGCATTAAACTGTTTGAACTATTTGTTAGAGTTTTATGGTCTTTGAGTGGGTTTTTTGTCAGGCACAGCCAGGAGAAAGAACCCAGGGAATATAAGAGCAGCCCTTTGATGGTAGAATTAAATGAAACCTGTTGGCAGTTGGCACAAGAGAGGCAGGTGGCGTCCTGGGTTCCCCTCAGCCCTGTAATACTAGATGATATCCCCCCGCCGCCAAGTCTCACAATGTATTTTTTGGTTGGGTGCTTCCTGCAAGTACCATAAGGAACATCTATTCCTTAAGATCTGTTGTCACATCTTTTCCCAGAAAGGTTATTTTTACAAAAGTGATTTTTTACCCCTCTTTCTAGAGACAGACATTGGCATTTCCACAGTATGCATTTGTTTATTTATTTGCTGTAGCTTCCTGATGGTTGATAAAGAAGAGATAGAAAATTAAAAGTAAAAAAATAAATAATGTTACTATTATAACCATTCCTGGTCACTACTTGTTGAGATTCTATTTAATATGGGAGCCAAATTCTTTTTGTTACAAAAAACAATTAATTTCTTTCAGATAAGTTAAGCTACTGGGTCACCAGTAGGTGATTTGTTAAGCTAAAAATATTGGTTTAACTTAAGAATATTTACTTTTCTCATTTATCACGAGTGAGGCAAAGTAATTCAAAAATTTGAATTCCTTGTTTTTGTTTTTTTAAGCAGAGAAAATGGTGGGGATAAACTTTCTCGAAAGTCACCTATTTTGTAAAATTAATAGATTGGTGATTTGAAGGAACCAAGGCTAAAATGTAACTATCATTAAGTATCCCCCTCTGCACATTAAGGTTGATTCAGGTAGCAAATCATTCAATAAGCAATTCCCATTGCTTGGTGCTGGGCAATAGCTGTTAGTGTCATTGATAAGTTCTCTGCACCAAAGTTCCTAGGTCTAATAAATAAAATCTGGGCAGTTTAATCAACTAATACATTGTTTGGTATTTTTGTGACCAAATCAACTTCTTGAAATAGTATGAGTTGTACGTAGTAATGTGTCAGGCAACTTTTTATCAGTGTGACAAAATTACCTGAGATAATCTATATAAAAGGAGGAAATGTTGATTTTTGCTTATGATTTCAGAAATTTCAGTCTGTGGTTACCTTTGGGCCTGTTGTAGTGAAGTGGTTTCTCATGGTGGGGAGAGCATGGTGGAGTAGGCTGCTCACCTCATGGTGGCCAGAGAATGTGGGGAGGGGTGGGAGGCTGGGTTCCCAGTAGCCCCTTCAAGGACATGCCCCCGATGAACTGACTTCCCTCTCCTAGGCTCCACTTCCTAATGATTTTTCAGCCTCCCAAGAGTGCCATTAGTTAGTGGCCAGCCTTCAACCCATGGCATTTGGAACATTTAAGATCCAAACCACAACATACAGTTATAATATCAGTATTTAGTCTTGGCATACATGCAAAACACAATTCAGGCTGGTGCTTCCAAAACATGGAAACTGACCGGATAAGAGAAAATGAAGTAGGACTTCAATTGCCTTCACATTTCTCATTTGTGGAAATTGAAATCAAATATAGGTTTAACCTACTATTTAATGTATTGATGGTTCAGAAGGAAAAACTGTAAATCTATTTAACATAATGTCTTCTGACTTTTAGGACAGCAAAATGAACCTTATCACTCTGCTGTTTCTTAAAAAAAAAAGTGTGGACATCTTAAGTGGAATTGTTAATGAGCTGTTACTCTGAAAGTTCTCCACATTGCTTACTGAGACATCATAGCCCTACCTCCCAGCAAACATGTTCTGGAATTTGTAGAGCACAATTATGATTGACCACAAGCCTCACACTTTCATTACAGGAGTTAATATAGTGAATTGCTATATAAATTGTTTGATGCTGTAAGGGAAAGGAATGCTAAGAGATCCTAATAAGACTCTCAGCAGCTCAATAGTTTGCATAGTAAAACTTTGAAGTATTTTCAGGCTGTCTACCCTCCTGCCTCAAGTGTGTATTTTGTTCCTGATCTAGCTGACAAACCATTGATAGGAGAGAATAATTGTTTTCTGTCAACTGTAGAACTATAATGTACTTACAAGGTATGTATACTTGCAAATCCAAAGTATTTATCTTGATGAATTTTCACAAAGTAATCATGCCCAAGGATACAGTATGTGACCTTCTCCTGCTATCTTCCAGCTACTACCATACACTGGCTCAAGCTGCCACTACACCGACTCCAGATTGCAGATTTGTTTTCCATGGTTTTGAATTTTTCTTATATATGAATATCCTTTACATTATCTTTTGTCTTGTTCTTTTAGAAACATTTTTTTAAAAATAACTGATTTAAATACAAAAGCGTGCACACTTTATTCAAATATGTTTCCAGAATGTCAAAACTGGGAAGAACAGACTTATAAAATGCTAAGACACGTACATAACCTATGAGGCTTATATTTTTGTGCCATATCATATTTTTTGACCACTAAAAATAATAATAATACTGTCTTACAATATCACATCTCACGATGTTTTCAATATAAATCAGAAGGACTTCCATTTCCAAATTTCTTTTGAAAAAAACTTACTAATGTAATGCAAATCAGAATATCCAGTTAATACAATTAACAACAAACCAATTTTGTTATCTAAATTAGCCCGTTTATTAAAGTCTAGTAATGTATCAGATGGTGGAGCTTCTACTGATCCTTTAATTCTTTCATAGTTCTCAGTGTGGACTTGACCTTGATGGCAGAAATGGTATTGTGGGGTCCAGGTACCATCAGTAGCTGTTTTTATGCAGAAACAACAGTGCTGGATCTCTATAGCCTTTTTTTTTTCAGCTTGGTTTTATCACAGAAGGACCAAGTGTGTCTGGCCTGTGGTTGATTTCAGTTTTTTTTTTCTTATTTTCTGGAGGGAGGCACCATAGCAGATCCCATAATTACCCATATTCCACCCTTCTTGGTATATTTTAACCATGTTACGGAAACCTAGATCTGAGCCCAGAGAAGGCACACTCATACATTGCTGGTGGGACTGAAAATTGGTGCAGCCAATGTGGAAAGCAGTATGGAGATTCCTTGGAAATCTGGGAATGGAACCACCATTTGACCCAATTATCCCTCTCCTTGGACTATACCCAAAGGACTTAAAAGTAGTATACTACAGGGACACAGCCATATCAATGTTTACAGCAGCACAATTCACGAGAGCTAAACTGTGGAACCAACATAGATACCCTTCAGTATATGAATGGATAAAAAAAATGTGGCATATATACACAATGGAATTTTACTCAGTAATAAAAGAGAATAAAATCATGGCATTTGCAGGTAAATAGATAGCATTGAAGAAGATGATGCTAAGTGAAGTTATCCAATCCCAAAAAAATAAATGCCGAATGTTTTCTCTGATGTAAGGAGGCTGACTCATAGTGGGGTAGGGAGGGGGAGCCTGGGAGGATTAGATGAATTATAGATAGGGAAGGGAGTGGGAGGAAAAGGGAGGGGGCAGGGGATTAGCAAAGATGGTGGAATGCAACAGACATCATTATCCAAAGTACATGTTTGAAGACATGAATTGATGTGAACGTACTTTATATACAAACGGAGGTATAAAAATTGTTTTATATGTGTAATAAGAATTGTGATGTATCCACTGTCATCTATTTATAAAACAAAACCAATTTAAAAAGCCAACCTCAAAAAAAATCAATCAATCAATCAATCAATATAGTTCATAAAATTTCAAAAAAAAAGAATATGTTTTTGAATTAAATATAGCTACACAGTTTGGGCTCCTCTATATGTGTCATCTTTTTTTCAAAATTATGTTTGTGACATTTGGAATGATTTTTTTTTTTGGTGTGTGTGTTAATTAACACACATATGGCTCAGTGGCAAAGTGCTTGCCTTGAACATATGAGGCACTGGGTTCTATCCTCAGCACCACATAAAAATAAGTAAATTAAATAAAGGTATTATGTCCATATACAACTAAAAAAATATAAAAACTCCCAACAATGTGTATTTATGGGTATCAAATGGAATCATAGAATGAGAAAGTGCTTGGGGAATTTAAAATGTCTTTCAGATATAAGGAAGGATTGGTTGACTGGGCATTTAAGTTGTCTGGGATATTTCCATATGTTTCAGGAAAAAAAATCTCCCCAAAGTTTTATGTCACGTAATTATTACTGACTAGTTCAGCCACCCAATTTGCATGTGCAAATTTGACAGTGATTTACATTGGATAACTCATTTATATCCTAATAGATAAAACTGTAAGATTTTTAAATATTAGCATTCTAAAGGTCAACTTAGAAATGTACACCCTGAGGTTTATTCTTGCACAGGTTAGTGGATACTTTTTTATAATTGACTAATTAAATGGAAGCTAGAGTAATTTTAAACTAAAGCTATATTTTAATGTTTCTTTTTCTATTTAATTGTACAACTGTATGAATAATCTATACCAATAACATTTTTTTCTTTCCATGTGATAGTAAGCATAGAATTCGACTTACAGGTCAGTCCACACTGGATTTACTGTCATTTAAGGTTAAATAAGTAATGGTTCTCTTGCAAAGAACATTACGTACCCTATCCCATCCAAACCAACTGAAACCCCCATCTTTCAGCAATACATTGCAGTGGCTGAGAACTGTCTGTTAGATACACAGGTGGATTCCCTGGATAAGCTATCTTCTCATCTCTGGAAATGAGGATACCAATAGCACCCCTTTCTGACGGTTGTTGAGAATCCATAACACAGAAGATTGAATTTGGTGCCAAGTATACTCTAGATGTTCAACAAATATCAGTGTGCATTATTATTAGCATCCCCTTTTAACACAACAGGGGTTTAGTGATTAAAATCAAGCAGAATTCTTTCTTAAACTTTAAATCAAAATGACTTCTCTTCAGTTTCATGGTATGCACTCAAACACCATCCAGACCACCAGGATACATCCCTGATAGATTTAAAATTCTTTTCCACAGGAAAAAAAAAAATGTGATGGTATTTTAATGCTGGAATAAACACAGTACCATTTTTCAATGTCTTTCTGATGACAATCTGGTTATTAGGTTGTCAGAGTTTTTGATAAAATGTAGTGTTGGACTACCTAATTACATTGCTTCAGAGTCCAGTGGGGCTGCTGATGTGTTTCCTAATAATTTTTAGCTGGGATCATTTTGTTAAAGGCAAATATATCAGTCATGTGAGAAATGTTTGCTTTTTATATTCACTAGCCTAAACAAGAAAAATTCACTTAGGACTGCTATTGTGGGGAGCAGTAATAATATACTCTTCTCAGAATTCAGATGTCCTATCCATCTGAAAGTTATAACTTATTGGAGAAAATGTCAAAGAGCTTAAAAGTTCTGAAGGTTTTATTTTATTTTCTGTTTTGGTATTGGAAAATACATAATGAAATCAGTAATTTAAAGATATTTACTTAAAAATCACTTTTTATTACCTAGCCCCAGTAGTGATTTTTAAAAATGGGGAGTTTCCCTCTAGATTGGAAACTTAAGCAGCGGGGAGTATAAACCAAAACAGTACTTTTATAAACCTTTTTCTGTGTATCAGGGCAGATTTGGGATTTTGGGGGGTCACAGCTCATACAATATGGTGGGGGGGGTCTTCCTTAAGAGAAAGTATAAGAAAATGTGAGTATGGAATGCAAACGTAGTATTTGTATCAGTGCTTTAATTTCCTTTTTTTGAAATCTCTTTACCAGAAATGCCTACAGAGAAGTGCTTCTTAGGTCCCCTTCCACAGAGAACACAAACTGCCTACGCCTCTCAGCATTCCTAGGGCCATGCTCTAGGGCCCTGACATTTAAGCTTTGTCAGCATCATGTCAGTTTTTCTTTGTTTATTTTAACATGCTGCCTAGTTAGTGAGAATCTACCTGGCTGGATGATATCTACAAAGCTGAAGAAAGCATGTAGTTGGAATAAAGCTGGGAAATCTAGGTTCAAATTAGCTTTGGAATGGATATCACAGATTTTTAAGTGCATGGGGAAAAAAAGCTTTATAAGTAAAAAGAGTTAAAGATTCTTGAAAAGTAGAATTGTTTCAGGAAATGTTGTTCCTGTGATTAAGTCATTGTGTAAATGATGCATGAAAAAATGTGGTAATAAGGAAAGGGAAGATGGATGATGGGTAGCAAAATACAGTTAGGATGGACAAGTTCTTGTATCCTGTAGCACAGTACAGTGACTATAGTTCACAACAATTTATTATCATTTTTTTTCAGTTTTTAATTGTTCCATTATAGTTGTACATAATGTTGGGATTTGTTGTTACATATTTGTACATGCACACAATGTAACAGTATAATTTGGCTTATATAATTTTCCAACAATTTATGATATTTTATAAAGAACTAGAAGAGAGGAGTTTGATGGTAACATCACCAAGAAATGGTAAATGTTGAAGGTGATGCAAGTGCTAATTGCCCCAATTTCATCACTATACATTACCTTCACTTATCAAATTACCATATCATAGTCCATGAAAATACAATTATTATATATTAATGAAAATAAATTATGAAATAGAGATCTAGGAATGATTTATTCTGGAAAAAAATGTTAATAAAAGAAAAGGTGTTGATATTTTCCAGAAAATTGTATTTCCTCAGTTGTTGATTTCCTTATACAACTTACACTATGCTCCCTGGTGGCCAAAAACATCTGGACTTGACATCTCATGTATATCTGTGTGCTATTTTTGGAATGAGACGATTGCAGCACTTGCCTACTATCAGTGGGGCATGAGTTGCTGACCTGTTGGATAGATGATTTGTACATTCTGTTTTCTAAAAATAATTCATACAGAGTAGCATTAGATTTCTAATCAACTCCATTGTAGAAAATTCTGAAAATCCACAGCAGACTGTTGTTAAGCTGTCTGCTGAAAGTGTCAGTTATTAAATTTTTAATTCAAATACTGTTTAAACAATGTGACAAAATTTAAAATGCAAAAGATCGAATGACATTGCAAATTGAATGCATGGTCTTGCTCTAATATGTAATAGCCAAAGAGCCACAGAACTGCCCAGGACGAAAAATGTGTTTGTTGCTGCATTTCAGGGGTACACTAAGTATCCTCCTTTGCCAGGGTAACTGAAAAAGTGACTTCCTGATTGTCATTTCAGTGTCATCCACAGTCATCCAAATTGACCATTACATTCTCCTGGGGGAGAATCTAGGGTTTCTAAAATTACACCAGTACCACAGAGGTAAATATGTCACTAGCAGGAAGAAGGCTCTTTGCAAACAAAATAGAAGGAAGTCTCCCATTCCCCACTAACCTCCCCTCCTGCAGAGGGGGAAAAAGGGATAGTTAACCTGCAGAAAACTAAAGAAAACCATTTTATTATAACAGGTGGAAAAGTGATTATTCTTTATCTTTGGAATCCATCAAAGATAGAGACTTTTTATCCCTCAAGCACTGTGCATGTGGCATCTGTTGAAACATAATCCTACAAACCAAGTAAAAGCCAATGAGTGGTGAGACAACTTGAGTATAGGAACACTTTATCTCTCTCAATAATGTCTCTATTAAGCATGGTGTGAAATTGTAAAGCTACCCTAATCCACATTCAACCAGGATAAAATTACTGCTTCAGCCTTCTGGAAGTACTTTAATGACCCACCCCATATAATCATTGAATGAACCAAGGAATTTACCATCTTAATTTGTTTTGCATATAATTACTTTTCTGAGGAGGAAAGGGTAGGCTGATTTTTAGAACAGGTTTTGGTGGGTCATTACTATTAAAAAAAATTCCCATTATTATTAAAGAAATTTAATATACATCTACAAAGAAGAAAATCTGTTTTCTAGTTCTAGACAAAGAATAAGCACATTGTATTTTAAAATGATTTCTCCAGAGCCTAAAAGGGAGGTGTAAGGGAGGGAAATGACATCACTGTTTGCTAATGCTTCTGTGTCCACTTAAATGACTTAGATTTTCTTGAGTCAAATTAGCTTTCCTACTCTCAGTGCACCCCATCTATGCCCAACCATCCATACTCACCCAAGTATGAATGTGTGCACTTGCATGCACACACATCTTAAAATGTTTTGTGCAGAAGTTATTTTTTTTCCTGATCAATGTATAACATTTATGATATTTTTTGAGTCCACTCAAAATTTGGGTGGCATAAACATACTACCTGAGTTCAACGGGAAAATACTCCAAATACAAAAATCTTGAGTTTACAACATGGGTCCTTTATTTAGGAGTAGAACAAACAGTTGTTATTTTAATATATTTTTGTGTTATTTACACTCTTGAAATTCAAGAATTACTGCTAGTGTAATGCTTTTTCCAGATGGAACAAAGGCTATTTATTTCTTAACAACAAAATTTAAAGCCATATAACTTTCTGATGGATATGGATCTCGATTTATGACATGAAATTCTTTAAAATCATATTAGGGTTAAGTGGATATTTGGAAACAAGTTTAAATTTTAACTTGAGTTTTTGAGAAAGCTTGAAGACTACCTATGTTATATATTTTCAGACAGTAAATACAATCTGAAAAAAACATAATCTTATAATTTTTTGCACATAAGTTCTGTGCTGTTTTACCAAGGTAAAGTTATGACTGACATAACTAACACAATATAAATTTAGAATTGAAATATTGTGTGATTATAAAACTTAATTTAATCATGAATCTTCTTAGGGTTCCATTGGCGCACCTGGAATCCCAGGAATGAATGGACAAAAGGTGAGTTCCCTTGAATATATAATTTCTTTTATAAGTTTGAGAGCATTCAAATCACAAAATTATTCTAGTGAATGAGTTAACAATAAGTTTTTGGGCTTATAAAAGGACTACATATACTTCTGAAGTATGGGAAAGTATGGTACAAATGATCAAATCTGTGTCATTTTAAAAAATGCACTAGTTATAAACTGAAAAATTTCCATTGTAAGTATTTTGAATGCCAGTTTGATCAGTTATATGTATGATACAGCTATATCTTTTTCATAAATATAAATGGCTTAGGGAAATGCCAAATTTAACATTTTTCTTGAAGAACAAAATATGCTCTAGTTTATTCTAGTCATGGTTAAACTAGGTACTGTTTCTGGGTTAACAAAAGTTATTTTTACAGAGGGAACCTATAAAACCTTCTGAATCCAGAAGCAAGCTTTTTTAATTGTTGAACAGAATTAGGGTTAAATACACTTGCCATTCTCATATTAACACTTTTGTGGTACTGTTAATAGTGAGGGAGAATAATAAAGTAAAACCAGAACTTCACAACTCCACATACCCATATTTCCATGCCTCAGTGTATTTATTCCTTCCACATATTTACTGGTGGACAGAGCATCTAGCGTTATCCCATGGATAAGTCTGATATTCTGTGCTCCCCAGCAGTCCTGACTGGCTCTGCAATCTGGAACCTCTACAGAGACCAGGAAAGCCACTGTGAGAGCTGACAAAGCCCATGGCTGGGCTCGTCTACCAGAAGGCAGGATGCAGAGTTAGGGACTTTCCTGTCCCCCTCAGAGATCTGAGACTGGGCTTTAGAAATCCTGTGACTCATCTGCTTGTATTTCCAGAATATTTTAAATCCATGTGCCCTGGACCAAACTCTGAAAGTATAAGGAGGCCAGCCTTTGCAGAGAGACTAAGATGCCTCATAATCCTTTCCATCTTTTCTCCATCTTGGCTTCTCTATCAGAACCTGCAAAGTGGCTAAAAGCATGATTGTGCTACTTAGAGGTGATGTGAATTTGACTAAGTCCTTAAAGTTTCTGGCCTCAGTTTCTCTTCTGGAAGAGAGAGACAGTAGCAGTTCCTTCCCAATAAGGTCAATGTAAGGAATAGACATGAAGCCCTTACATTACTGTTTGCTATTACTAGTAAAATTTCCCTTCATTTTATTTTAGTGAAATTCTGGAAATTTGATGAATCTGTGTTTAGTAAAGACTCTCCTTCGGAATTACTCGCCTCTCGAGTGAAATTAATGTTCTTGACCAAGGCTTATGACACCCTTAGGCAATAAACCAAGCATGCAGCACTCATTCACGGCTAGCTAACTATGCCGCAGCTCCATTTTCTACTTCATAAAATGCACATCCCTTTGCTTTACAAATTCTGGTAAGGACAGAAGATTAACTTTCTGGGTGGAGCATTGCAGGTCATGGAGGGAAACAAACACAATTTGTAAGTTTGTCCTTTTTAGGATCAATTTGAAAAATTATATAACTCGAAATGTTTTTTAACATTGGTGAAACCCCAAACTTGTGTGCCTAAGGTTAATGTTTTGCTTTGTCTTCTTTGTTTCTTTTTCTTTTCCAACAATCATGAAAATTTATAGAAACCTTTAACCTGAAACAAAACAACTTTAAAGCTGTCACATGGACTCTTTTGAAGGCGGCATATTCTTTATTTTTGCAAGGAAATATGCAATTTCCTTAGCAAGAGAAAGGAATGTGACATTTTCTTGTCCTAGTCACCAAGTTTAAATTATATTTCAAGGAACGAGAAAGTTAATATTTGCAGTTTTATGTTTTGTTATACATCCT
Organism: Ictidomys tridecemlineatus; assembly: GCF_052094955.1. Classification (NCBI taxonomy): domain Eukaryota; kingdom Metazoa; phylum Chordata; class Mammalia; order Rodentia; family Sciuridae; genus Ictidomys; species Ictidomys tridecemlineatus. The sequence continues at coordinate 364,264 of NW_027524348.1, forward strand.
TGTGGCATTCGCAATGTGTTTTCTCTAAAACCTAGAGAAACCAAATGTTTTCACACTTTTATGAAGGTCTCAGCAAAATGTAGTTTGAGTTTGTTTTTTCTGCTTCATCAATCTAGACAGAAAACTCTGTATATGGAACTTCTGTTCATCCTACTTATTATTTAACAATGGAATAGCTGTTATGTTGTCTTTAGGAAAAGAAGGTGCAAACATGAGTCTCCTTCACTGAGATGGCTGGTCATTTAGACAGTGAAGACAAGGTTGGCAGTTCTATAATAATTCTATAGCTTGGACTCACAGAAGGAATCTTGAACTTCTAAAAGTGCTTTTCTAAAAGAGAGAGCTTATAATGACATAATAATTTTTAAAAAGCACTCCATGTCCTTAAACTGTCTTGAGAGAACATTTTCTTCCACATTATAGATTCACTTTTTCTGAAGAAATAATTTTGATGCCCAGAAAATCATTTTCAAACAATCCTTAAGAGAGGGTTATCATTTCTAAGCCATGAAATATGGCAAACAACAACCAGGAAATTAAAAAAAAATGTTTTCTCTTGTGTTTGAAAAACAAAGGAAAAGTAAATTATTCTAATATAATATTTTGTTTTCTACAAGGCATTTTTTTATCCGTCATTCAGATTGACAAAATTGGTAATTAGCCTTGGTCACTAATTTGATGGTGATTTTTTTTACACTTATTTTCCTCTATTAGTCACCTTACTTGCTAATCAGAATGTTAGTTCTTTGTAATGGTTTTCTAATTCTTTAGATTGTGCTAGGGAAAAACAGACTTGCAGTAACCCAGCACTAAATTCTAATCTAGTTCCTTCTAGCATCCCAACCTACACTAGTTACTAAGCATTCTTCGGTGAAAAGCAGGAGGCTGGTGAGGTGTAGAGGAAAGAACATGGCCTCCCAGTCAAAGACAGGATGCTTGTGTTTAAAAAAGTCCTTGCCTAGGCAAGATACAGACCTGTTTTAGTCTCCAGTATAAAATGTAGAGATGGACCTTGGTTTGCTAGACTAAGTGTCTAAAGTGAACCTTATATAAGAGATGCTCAGTAAATTTTGAAAAGCATTGATAGTAGAACCATCATGCTTTAAAAATCTCTGCAGCCAGGTATGGTGGCCCTGTCTATAACACAGCTACTCAGGAGGCTGAGGCAGGAGGATCACAAATTTGAGGCCAGGCTGGGCAACTTAATGAGACCCTGTCTCAAAATAAAATTTTAGAAAGTGGGTAGGGATGTAGTTCAGTGGCACAGTGCCCCTGGGTTCAGTCCCCAGTACAATGAGGAGGGGGTGGGGCAGAGGGGACAAAGGTAAAGCTACATTCCCAGCCCATTTTATTATTTTTTATAATTCTCACAGTTAAAGGTATATCAACATTTTATTTATGTTCACATACACAAATGTACACGTGGCAAGATGTGTTTATGTGTATGCGTATGTCAGAATATTATTTTTTATTAGCTACACATGACATTACAATGATCTTGGCAATTCATACATTTGAATCATTTGGGGTATAATTTCTCATTTTTCTGTCAGAATATTTTAAATCCTTCAGATAACACGGAGAAGCATGGACTGTTTAAAATGATGTTATGATAAACCATTTTTTAATTAATTTTTTATTTTAAATGACAATAGAATGCATTACAGTTCTTATTATACATATAGAGCACAATTTTTCATATCTCTATAAAGTATATTCATACCATGTTGTGTCTTCATCATGTACTTTGGACAATAATATCTATCACATTCCACAAACATTTCTAACCCCATGCCCTCTCCTTTACCCTCCCACCCCTCTGCCCTATCTAAAGTTTGTCTATTCCTCCCATGATCCACCTCCCTACCCCACTATGAATCAGCCTCCTTATATCAGAGAAAACATTCAGCATTTGTTTTAGGGGGGATTAGCTAACTTCATTTAGCATTATCTTCTCCAACTCCATTCATTTACCTGCAAATACCATGATTTTATTCTCTTTTACTGCAAGCAATATTCCATTGTGTATATATGCCACATTTTTTAAATCCATTCATCTACTGAAGGGCATCTAGGTTGGTTCCACAGTTTAGCTAGTGTGAATTGTGCTGCTGTAAACATTGATGTGACTGTGTCCCTGTAGTATGCTGTTTTTAATTCCTTTGGGTATATACCAAGGAGGGGGATAGCTGGGTCAAATGGTGGTTCTATTCCCTGTTTTCCAAGGAATCTCCATACTGCTTTCCATATTGGCTAGACCAATTTGCAGTCCCCCCATCAATGTATGAGTGTGCCTTTGTGCCCACATTCTTGCCAACATTTATTGTTGTTTGTCTTTAATAGCTACCATTCTGACTGAAGTGAAATGAAATCTTATAGTGGTTTTGATTTGCATTTCTCTAATTGCTAGTGATGATGAACAGTTTTTAATATAATTTTATATCGATTGGTTGTATATCATCTTGTGAGAAATGTCTGTTCATGTCCTTCACCCATTTATTGATTGGGTTATTTGTTTTTTTTTTTTTTGGTGTTTAGCTTTTTGAGTTCTTTATATACCCTAGAGATTAGTGCTCTATCTGATGTGTGAGTGGTAAAAATTTGCTCCCAGGATGTAGGCTCTCTTTTCACTTCAGAGATTGTTTCTTTTGCTGAGAAGAAACTTTTTAGTTGGAGTCCATCCCATTTATTAATCCTTGATTTTAATTCTTGCATCAAAGGAGTCTTATTAAGGAAGTTGAGGCCTAATCCCACGTGATGGAGATTAGGGCCTACTTTTTCTTCTGTTAGACACAAGGTCTCTGGTTGCATTCCTAGGTCCTTGATCCATTTTGAGTTGAGTTTTGTGCATGGTGAGAAATAGGGGTTTAATTTTATTTTGTTGCGTATCGATTTCCAGTTTTCCCAGCACCATTTGTTGAAGAGGCTCTTTTCTCCAATGCATGTTTTTTGGTGACTTTATCTAATATAAGATCATTGTAATTATGTGGGTTAGTCTTTGTGTCCTCTATTCTGTACCATTGCTCTACCAGTCTGTTTTGGTGCCAATACCATGCTTTTTTGTTACTATTCCTCTGTAGTATAGTTTAAGGTCTGGTATAGTGATGCCCCCTGCTTCACCCTTCTTGCTGGGGATTGCTTTAGCTATTCTGGGTCTCTTATTTTTCCAGATGAATTTCATGACTGATTTTTCTATTTCTATGAGGAATGTCATTGGGATTTTGATCAAAATTGCATTAAATCTATATAGTACTTTTGGAAGTATGGTCATTTTGATAATATTAATTTTGCCTATTCAAGAGCTAGGGATAGATCTTCTTTCCCTTCTAAGGACTTCTTTTATTTCTTTCTTTAGGGCTCTGTAATTTTCATTATATAGATCCATCACCTATTTTAAGTTGATTCCCCAGTATTTTTTTTTTTTTTTGGCTATTGTAAATGGGATAGTTTTTCTTTTATCCCTTTCTGAGGATTTGTCACTGATAGACAAAAATGCCTTTGATTTATGGATGTTGATCTTATATCCTGCTACTTTGCTGAATTTATTTACTAGTTCTAGAAATTTTCTGGTAGAACTTTTAGGGTCTTCTAGGTATAGAATCATATCATCAGCAAATAGTGCCAAATTGAGGGGGGTTTTTTGCCTCTGTGTATCCCTTTAATTTCTTTCATCTGTCTAATTGCTCTGGTCAGTGTTTCAAGAACTATGCTACATAGAAGTGGTGAAAGAGGGCATCCTTATCTTGTTCCAGTTTTTACCTTCAATTTTTCTCCATTTAGAATGAAATTGGCCTGGGAATTAGCATAGGTAGCCTTTATGATGTTGATATATGTTCCTATTATCCCTAATTTTTCTAGTTTTTTGAACATGAAGGGGTGCTACATTTTGTCAGATGCTTTTTTCTATGTCTGTTGAGATGATTATATGATTCTTATCTTTAAGTCTATTAATGTGATGAATTACATCTATTGATTTTCATGTGTTGAACCAACCTTGCATCCCTAGGATGAATCCCACTTGATCATGGTGCACAATCTTTTTGATATGTTTTTATATTCAATTTGCCAGAATTTTATTGAGAATTTTTGCATTTATGTTCATTAGAGGTACTGGTCTTAAGTTTTCGGGTTTTTTGATGTGTCTTTGCCTGGTTTTGGAATCAGGGTGATATTGGCCTCATAGAATGAGTATGGAAGTGCTGCCTCTTTTTTTATTTCCTGAAATAAATTGAAGAGTATTGGTATTAGTTCTTCTTTAAAAGTCTTGTAGGACTCGGCTGTGTATCCATCTGGTACTGGGCTTTTCTTGGTTGGTAGACTTCTGATGGTATCTTCTATTTCGTCACTTGTTTAAATTATGTATATCATCCTGATTCAAATTATTTTACTCTAGAAATTTGTTGATGCCTTCAATATTTTCTACTTTATTGGAGTACAAGTTTTCAAAATAATTTCTAATTATCTTCTGTATTTCTGTAGTGTCTGTCGTGATATTTCCTTTTTCATCACATATGTTAGTAATTTGAATTTCCTCTCTTCTTCTCTTCATTAGCATGGCTAAGAGGCTATCAATTTTATTTATTTTTTCAAAGAACCAACTTTTTGTTCTGTCAGTTTTTTCAATTGTTTCTTTTGTTTCAATTTCATTGATTTCAGCTCTGATTTTAATTATTTCTTGTCTTCTTTTTGTGTTGATTTGTTCTTCTTTTTTTAGGGCTTTGAGATGTAAGTCATTTATTTGTTGACTTTTTCTTCTTTTAAGGAATTAACTCCATGCAATAAACTTTCCTCTTTGAACTGCTTTAATACTGCCCGAAAGATTTCGATATGTTGTATCTGTGTTCTGAGTCACCTGTAAAAATTTTTTAATCTCCCCCTTGATGTCTTCTGTAACCCATTGTCCATTCAGTAGCATATTATTTAGTCTCCAGGTGTTGGAGTGTATTTTATTTCTTATTTTATCATTGATTTTTAATTTCATTTCATTATGATCTGATAGAATTTTTTATATTTGCTAAAAGTTTCTTTGTGGCATAGTATATGGTTTATTTTAGAGAAGGATCCATGTGCTGCTGAGAAGAAAATGTATTCTCTCATTGGAGGTTGAAATATTCTATATATGTCAGTTAAGTCTAAGTTATTGATTGTATTATTGAGTTCTATAGTTTCTTTGTTCAGCTTTTGTTTGGAAGATCTATATAGTGATAAAAGAGGTGTGTTAAAGTCACCCAAAATTATTGGGTTCTAGTCTATTTGACTCTTAAACTTGAGAAGAGTTTATTTGATGAACATAGATGCTCCATTGTTTGGGGAGTATATATTTATAATTGTTAAGTCTTATTGATGTATGTTTCCCTTGAGCAGTATGTAGTGTCCTTCTTTCTCCTTTTTTATTGACTTTAGCTTGAAGTCTACTTTATTTGATGTGAAGATGGAAATCCTTGCTTGCTTCTACCGTCTATGTGAGTGGTTTGATTTTTCCCAACCCTTCACCTTCATTCTTTGGATGTCTTTTCCTATGAGATAAGTCTCTTGGAGGCAGCATATTGTTGGGTCTTTTTTTTGGGGGGGGTGGGGGATCCATTCTGCTTGTCCATGTCTATTGATTGGTGAGTTTAGGTCATTAACATTCAAGGTTGTTAATGAGACATGATTTGTATTCCCAGCTATTTTTGTTTATTTTTGGTATTTAATGTGTGTTGGTTTCTCCTCTGATGAGATTTTCCTTAGTTTAATACCTCCTTCTGCTGATTTTCATTATTATTTTTCATTTCCTCTCTGTGGAATATTTTGCTGAGGATGTTGTATGGTGCAGGCTTCCTAGTTGTAAATTCTTTTAACTTTTCTTTATCATGGAAAGTTTTTATTTCATCATCAAATCTAAAGCTTAGTTTTTCTAGATATAAGAATCTTGGTTGGCATCCATTTTCTTTCAGAGCTTGGTATATGTTGTTGCATGATCTCTTGGCTTTGAGGGTCTGGGTTGAAAAATCTGCTGAAATACAAATTGGCCTCCCCCATATATGTTCTGATTCCTCTTTCTTGCTTCTTTAAGATTCTATCCTTATTCTGTATGCTAGGCATTTTCATTATAATGTGCCTTGGTGTAGATCTGTGGTAATTTTGTACATTTGGTGTCCTGTTTTTGGTTTTCCAATTCATTCTTCATGCTTGGGAAATTTTCTGATATTATCTCATTGAAGAGATTGTGCATTCCTTTGGTTTGAAACTCTGTGCCTTCCTCTATCCCAGTAACTCTTAGATTTGGTCTTTTGATGCTTTCCCATAATTCTTGTATGTTCTGTTCATGGTTTCTTACTATGTTCACGTGTGATCAACTTTATTTTCCAGATTGTATACTTTGTCTTCATTATCTGACATTCCGTCTTCCAAGTGATCTGGTCTGTTGATTATGCTTTCTATTGAGTTTTTTTCTTTGATTTATTGTATCCTTCATATCAAGGATTTTTGACTATTTTTTTCAGAGTCTCTAGCTCCCTCTTGAAGTAATCTTTTGCTACCTGTATTTGCTCTCTTATCTCTTTGTTGGAGTGATCATTTTTGCTTGTATTTGCTCATTTAGGTCATTCTTTAATTCACAGATCATTTTAATTATGAACCATCTGAACTCCTTCTCTGACATTTCATCAACTTCACTGTCTGTAGGTTCAGTTATTATTGTATCCTGGTTTGTTTGGGAGCACTTTCCTCTCTTGTTTTTTCATGTTGTCCATGTGTCTTCCTTTCTTGCGGCATGGATCTGAGATAATACAGTTTCTTCCCTATATTCTTGTAATACTTGTGCAGATTGTCAGTAGCTCACCTTAATGTTAGGTTTCCAGACTCTGCTGGTGTTCCTCAATGTATGCTACTGCAACTAAAGGTGGTGGCTGCAATAGCCAAGGTAACTCTAGATAATGGTTAAAGTGCCCCAAGATGGAAACAATGGCTTACAGAGATGGGGCTGAAAGGATGAGCCTCATACTCTCTTTGGGATGCCTGCTCTAAGATTCAGGTGCTTCTAGGCCCTGTTTGTTGTCAAAAGATAGTGGCTACTGCATAGGGAAGGCTATGGTAGTGACTGCAGAGTCCCAAGATGGAAGTGGGTTAGGCTTAGGCTCCCAGGTAGGGAGTGTAGTGAACTCAGATCTATCCTGGACCTGGGTCCTGCACAAGTGGTTGTGGACGGATCTGGGCTGGGCCTAGGCTCCCGTGCTGGTCAGAAGAGGCGGTCCTGTGATAGAACCACTTTCAAACTGAAGAATCCTTTGGTGGAATTTAAAGAATTTTCTACAATTTTTTTGGTATATTTATATATCAATTCTTTATAAAAAATCTAATCTCTGAATGGGTGTTATTTACAACCTTTAATTTTTCGACTCTTTTCTCATCTTAATCATTTTTTCATCTTAATCATCATAATGACAATTTATTTCAATAGCAATCAGTGGCCAGCCTTGGTGCACGTGCCATGCAAGAAAAGAGGTAGAGACAGATAAACAGCCCATAAAAAGTCGAGCCCATGCTCCTCTGAGTTCATATCCTCATCTCCTTTTAAAGAGAAAAAATAATGAAGATAACATCAAAGATCTTCAGGATTAAATATATATATATTTTTTGCCTAAGCACACTAGAATTTTTTGAGGCCTGGGTCATAAGGGATATTTTTTTTCCAAAGCAAAATGATAAGTATTTCATAATCCTGTTTCAGAATTTATTATTGTCTTTAAAACTTCAAAATTCATTTAAATTAAAAATTGATATTAGTGTGTCACCTATGACTCTATCCTAGCTAGCTATGTGATTTTTAAGGAGCATTAAATTTTAATTAGCTTATAGTTGTGGTATTTGGAATTCCTTCCATCTCTTACACATGAGTATCACAGTTCTTCCCTGACATTAATCTTCACAGCATACTTCTAATGGCACTTTTATTGTAAGTATATTTAGAGAGCCGATAAATTGAGCCTCTAAGACTTCCAAAGGTCAAACCATTGATTCAAGCTGCACAGTGAGATAAACAGTGAACCCGATATCTTTTATTCCTGGTTCATTTGCTATAACCACTAAACATATGGTTTTTTTCCTTTGCTACCTTGACTTCATCATTTTAAGAGTCTGAATTAAATTCCTGAAGGATTTCAATGTGTTGTGGTCTGTTTGTCTTCTGGCTAGTTCACCTAAAATTTTCCTGTAGCACAATTTACACATATTACCCCGTATATTTATGACTTTCTGATGCTAAATCTTAAGATATTAAGAGCAAAATAAGTGACTGATTTCTGATTACAGATTAGTTAATGGTTCAGGGAAAGAATCTTACAATAATTCAGTTCTTCTATGGGTTAGAGGTGGGAATTAGATTATATTTATTAAATTTCCTGCTGTCTAAAATCAGCAATTATTTAGATTAGAATTCTGAGAATATGGGACTGCTCTTCTGCTAGTAGCTATAGTCATAGGACGCCTCCTTTTTTCTTAAAGAACACCATCATTTTCCTTTTACAGAGCATTTTATAAAGTCAAATCACTTTAACCCTGAGTGTGGACCAGGTATTCTAAGGCTCGCCCTGCTCTCGAAGTGACTTTGCACTCCATTTCACTTGTTTCAATGGAATAAAAGATAGTTCTGTTCTTTAAGTAATAAATTTTAAGTTCCTTTAGAAGGGAATAAAAAGTTAATTGAAAGAAGCTTTTTAATGCTTGCTGGAAATAAATCGATTATGGTCATATATTCTTCAAACCACTTCCCCCTTGGTTCACTTCAGCATATTTCAATGAAACTCAGAACTAGTTATCATTCTAGTAAATGAAAATATTGGGAGAGAGGAGAATAAAAATCAAAGGAATTGGGGTTGGGAAAAAGGAGTGTAAGAAGTGAAGCTTTTCACAAGCCATTGCAGGACAAAGAAGCCACCAAGTGGAAGTATTTGAATGAATCACATCATGAAGTTTATTTATTTGCCATTTTAATTTAAAAGCCACTATATTTTAATAGAAGAGCATACAGAAATATTCACTTATTAGTTCTTAGTAAATTACATCTGTAATTTGGAAAAGCTTGTGCCCCTAGATTCCCTTACATATGTCCATTGGTTCACATATTGATGCTTCAGTCATTCATTCAACAGTGATTTATTCAAACTTTACAAAGTGCCAGGCACCAACTGAGTACCAAAGTTAAAGCTGTGTCCACTGTCATGGAATTTCCAGGCTAAGGGGAATAAGAACATTTATTAAACAATATGCTGAAAGTATGTTAAGTTGCAATGCTGTTAAGTAGTATGCAAGAGGAGCATAGGGCAGTCTGGCCTCTGAAAGACAAAGAGAGCTTCCTGGAATAGATGACTTAAAGTGAGAATTAAAATCTGACAAATGTTGTCAAGGGAAAGAATAACCATGACTATGTTGTAATACACACAAATTACAGAGAACCTTGGTCTTAGAATTCTGTTCAAAAACACCATAGTACTAATCACTATGGGGTTTTAAAATTTATCATGGATAACCAATACTCCAAATTTTATACCACTAAACTGTTAAATAATATAAGCCACAAAACCAGTTTTTGTATCATTAGATCTAATTTCTAATATCAATTTAGAATTTGAAATTTTATTAAAAATAAAACTGCATTGAGATAGTTTATTGTTATAATCATAACATAGTAACATCTACCAGGTTTCATTTATTTGACCTCTGGTCACAGTGCCAAGGGGCCAACCATTATCTAACTGTAAAACAGCATGGATGCTAAACATGGTGGTTCTCACCTGTAACCCCAGCAATTTAGGAGGCTGATGTAGGATGTTCATAAGTTTGAGACCAGCTTGGCAAATTAGCAAAATCCTGTCTCTAAATAAAAAATAAAAAGGACTAGCATGTAGTCCAGTGGTAAAACTACTCTGGGTTCAATCCCCAGTGCCCCAAAGAAAACAAATAAAACAACACAGCATTGTTGAGGTTAATTTATAAGAAATTAAATTTTTTTTCAGGATTATTTTCTGTTCCTTGCCTAGTGCAGAGAACAGAAGTTGTATAAAATAATTACTAGCGGGACACAGTTACACACCTATAATCCCAGAGGATCAGGAGCCTAGAGCAGAAGGATGACAAGTTCAAAGCCAGCCTCAGCAACTTAGGGAGACCTAAATAAAAAATAAAAAGGATTGCAGGGGTGGCAAGGGGAGGTATGTGGCTTAGTGGTTAAGCACCCCCGGGGTTCAATCCCTTGTACCAAAAAATAAAATAATTACTAAAATTCACTCAGCACTTACTAGCTGCCAGATTCTATTCTAAGGATTCTGTGCACACTAACTCACACAGTTCATAGCAATCCTATGGAGTAAATGCTGTGATTATTTCCATTTTATTAATGAGAAAATAGAGCTACAAAAGCACAAATTTTCTCCCCAGAGTCACCCAGGTATTATGACTGAATAGCCTTCAAAGCCAGAAATTCTGCTTGTAATGCATAATAGTAGTTAAGAATGTAGATTTGTAAAATCACATTGATTGGTACAACTATAATATTTTTATTTTACATTATTGACACAACTATTACGTTACATAATTGATATATTATGTTATTTTATAGTTTTAGACATTTGTGATTCTTAAATATTGGTAGTTTTTAACAAAGCATGATGAAAGTCTGGTTACTAGGTTTAATGTGAATGTGAAAATCTGAGCACTGCATACCCAATGCCTGATTAGCATTGCTCCTAGGTATTTGTATGACCTTGGACAAATTGCCTTCTCTAAACCTTAGTTTCCTCATTTGTCAAATAGAGATTATAATATTTACCTCAGAGTTTAATCAGAAAAAATAATGGAAGTAAGTATAATTGTAAATATAATAAATATAATTTTCTATTAAAAGATGAAAACTTTCCTCTCTGCATTAGAGGCCTTAATACCTCCACGACACAAATCTCCTGGGTACCCAAGTGAGTATTAGTAAAGTATTATCTCATTCTACTCTCCATTGACCTTTAGAATTTTTCCAGTTGACCAAAGCCGGTTAAAACTTCCATTATAAATTAAGCACATTCTCTTTGTAAAAGAAAAAAACATATATCATTCAAACTATTCATGGCAGGGATGAGGGGCCAGGTAGGGAGTTCATCAGTGGGATCCATGTGTACCACTACCTGGCCATCAAACGTTACAAGTGTGCTCAAAACAAATAGTTCCTGTTATTTATGTAAATTTCATCCAGATAAACTCAATTGGTCTATATTCTGAGACCCCTAAATTCTTAGCTATCTCCCTGAATTTCATTTCCATTCTTCGACTTATCTGTCTATATTAGCAATATAGAAAATTAAAATTAAATATTAGCCAGAAGACCTCTTTATTACATAGCTTATACTTCTTTACTAAATAGCTTTAATATATAGCTTATAATTGATACAACAATGTTTTCTTATTTTACATTTTTAGACATTTGTAATTCTTAAACATGGATTTTTTTTAAAGAGCATAATGAAGATTTGGTTACTAAATTTTATTTAGATATTACTTTGATCAATTTAAGACCCATTTCAGCAAATTACCTGATATAGCATGTTTGCATTAAGTTTCTGGTTGATCTGTCTGTCTACTTTTCTACTCATTAAGATCGTATTACCAATGTGGACAGAGATTCTAATTTGGGGAAGGGAGTTTGCTGATTATATAAACAAGACCAAACTTCCCTACAGGAATGGCAGTTCTCTGATGAATAACCAACTCTGTCTGTCTTTTCTTTCACCATGTTACAAAGCCTCCTTCACCTCCAGGAAAGGAAAAACAGAGAATCGGGCATGGGGCGGGCAAGTTGGAGCTAAAAACTGCTGGCTGCTCCTCACAGAGAGAAGTTGAATTGCCAGTATGGTCTGAGAGGGAGGATGGGGGAGAAAGGAGAAGTTAGGGACATGAAGACAAACTGTGTGCTCGGTGATGTGATGTCATCCCAAGAGCGCCACATAGTCAGTCTTGAATTCACAAGAAGCTGGGGCAGGATGAGCCCTTTGAGGCAATGGGTAAAGAACTGACTGACCCACCTGAATCCATCTGGGGCAAACCAGAGTTGACTCAGTTCATGAAGACAAGAACTTGAGCCGTGGTAATGGGAAAGCAGGTCTCGGGCATCTGAGGCCTGTGAAAGTGGGTCTGAAGCCAAATTTATTCAGATTTCTGAGGAATAAGGAACCACTCTTCCCTTCGCAGAGTCTGCAGGGCTTAGGTAACCAGGTAACATCTTTAATCCAACAACAACAAATAATGTTAACTGTTATTATACATCTTACTCCATTAGGGCTAACATTGAATCAGAGCCCTGCATACTTTACAGAAGACACATGGAGCCCATAGAAGTGCAAACCATTGGCCCTGCACCACTGGAAGCAGAAATTTTGGGATGCTTCCTAGAGCTACTTTGCTATTTCATGCTAAAAATTAAGCAGAAAGGAAACATGATAAAATTGAATGAGTTTTTTTTTAGACAGAAGCTGCTCAGAAGAATGAGATAACCTGGGTTCTAATGTCATCCCTATCTCTTTGCTGCTTTTGTTCCTGGGAGACTTACTTGCCCTGTCTGAATGTGTTTGTCTATTAAAAGTCATTGAACCTGATCCCCTTCTACGAAACTATTTCATTGTAATCTAAGTGTTTTGTCTTAGGGAAAAGCAGATGTTAGAGTGAGTTCATGAGGTAAGTGGTAATGCTTGGGGACTTTAGGTGACATGATAAAGCGTCAGCTACTTCTTGACCTTCATCTCAGGGAAGAAGCAGAGGGAATGAGGGATAAAACCACGTCTATATAAATGTTGTTAGGCCAAATGAATGGAGTCTTTTGAGGGGGATATACTGGGGACTTAGCCTGGGGACAATCCACCACTGAGCTATATTTCTAGCCCTTTTTGTTTGTGTATTTGTTTTAGGTACCGGGAATTGAACTCAGGGGCACTCGACCACTGAACCACATCCCCAGCCCTATTTTGTATTTTATTTAGAGACAGGGACTCAGTGAGTTGCCTAGTGCCTTGCTTTTACTGGGGCTGGCTTTGAACTTGCGATCCTCCTGCCTCAACCTTCCAAGCTGCTGGTATTTCAGGCATGTGTCCCCGTGCCCTGCTTTTTGTTTTGTTTTGTTTTTCTACTTTGAGATAGGGTATCACTATTTTGAGATAGGTATATGCTTAGGTGTTGGAGTCTTTAATCCTCTAAGGTAACCACTCTTCCCCTCGCAGAGTCTGCAGGGCTTAGGGTCTTTCTTGGAAGCTACAGAAGTTCTCATTCCTGGCTGTCCTTCACACACAACTCCACCCCTGCTTCTCCCCTTTGTCACTCTTACCTTCTGTCTTCAGTCCTCACATCACAGGTTGACCTGGACTTGGAGGGGACAACTGCTGGTTAACATCTCTCCTACCTTTTCCTGGGTCCCCTCTCTGCCCACCAAAGACAGCTTTGCTGGAGCTGAGACCAAAAGCCATCTCTGGCCATGAGATTTATTTTCCAGTCTCCCAGTAGGGCAGCCTGGCCATCTTAGTGTCTCAACCAGCCTACATTGCGCTCACATCCTCAAATGTACTTAACTCATTTGTGAAGAAATTAGTGTGAAAGTGTAGAGAAGAAGTATAATCAAGGATGAACAGTGCACAAATAAAATTTCAATGATTACTTATGCATGCATGTGCGCATGCACACTCACACACATACACACACACACACACACACACACACACACACACACAAAACACGATGAATAGTGCACTTGGCCAGCCCACACAGACTTAATAAAGGGTAGTGGAGCTGCTACACAGGGTCATTAGTGTAAACTGAATCTCCCTTCTGTCAAAGTTCTTAAGCTGAGGTGCATGTATCCTTGGGAGTTTACAGAAGTGTGCAGGGGTACAAAATCACAGAGGATCTAGGGCAGTAATAACACTTAGAATTTGGGCATAGGATTCTTATTTTATATTTTATTTGTCTTCTACATTTAGGTAGAGTTTGAGGTTAAGTATTTTGACCACTTTATACCTCCTATCTTCACCTAAGTTCATGTTTGCACCCATCTGCCATTAAAGAACTAGAATGGAAAACTAAACTCAAATAAAATATATATAGTGTGTGTATAGTTATAAGGAGAGAGAGAATGTGGATAAATATGAATGGAGAGCTAGACACCATTTTTCTGACTCTGCCCTGAAAAATATTTCTGGATGTTGCTGGTTGGTGCCTCATTGCATTCAAAGAACAATCCTGTATTGGTTGATATTTATCTAATTGTTGCCAAAGGCTCTGAGGCTCTGAAACCTATAAAGCATGTCTCCTCCTCACCGATGGCTGCTGCAGAAGAAAAATGGCTGTAGGCTGGTCTTGCTCACTGGTGAAGCCAGGGAGACCCTTCTGTGTGCTGAGTCACTGTCAGGAAGAAAGGCCCAGTGCACCCAGAGTTTCAGGGAGGTATCAGTGACCAACACTGGATATTTTTAGTCTTTATTTCATTCTACATAGTCACCCCACGATCACCAGCTCCAGGGGCAGAGCATCCTAACCTCTGATGCCGCATTGTGTTCTATGTCACCCTTTTCATCTAGTGCCAAGCCTGTGCTTGGCATGAATAACATGAAGTTATTTTCATCTTCTGTTTGGATGATTTTTTCTGAAAATGCACTGCTGAATAGAAATCATTCTATTTTCAAATTACATTATGCTAAAAATGTAAAGCTCAATTCATTTTAAATTTCCAATGACAGAATGGAAAGCTATTGTGATTGAAGTGATGGTGAGTGATATTACTGCTGAATGACTTGTTTCCCTTTAGCACTCAGTCTGTGTGAGAAAACCACATTTCTTTCTGTCATTAAGTGCTCTTTTCAAGTGGACCTTGAGTAGTAGTACCTGAAATAATTGCAAAAGCCTTAAGCGATGTTTTATGTTTTGTTAGAGTTCCAAAGAGTATTTGGTGTACATAAATGTATATAAAATAAAAACAGCCAACTATCTTTCTTAAAAGTCACTCCAACTTACTTTCAGCTTAAATTTGGAAAAGGTCATTTTGGAGTAATGTACTGGGAGTGGCCTTAAAATTTAAACTATGCTAGAGAAAACCCCATCAATCTACCTGTCGTTAAGATGTTACCTGCTTTGTTACCATCGATTAAATGTCCTCAGTGTTTATAAATGTGGAAGGCATTCAGAAGTAGATGGATAGGTTGTCCAACAAACATGAGACTAGCTGTACACACACACACTGCTACACACACACACACACACACACACACATACACACACACAAAGCCTAGTTCCTGTTTTTGTATCTTTCTGATATGTGTATGTTTCTGTTATATCTACATGTTTTACTATTATATAATAGTATAATATCATTAGAACTTTATTTGAAGGGGACTCATGATAATTTTGTCTTCATATATTGGAACAAATTAATACACTACAGGACATAGTTCATTCCTCATTAAGACTATGCTTTGATTTCTATTTATTATGCCTCTTCATGAGCTGAAAGAAAACTTTGCTCAAGAAAAGAAAAACAAAACAAAACAAGAACAAATAACCACAAACTCAATTAGATGTCTCCTTCAGTTATTATGTATATATCTTTTTTTCTCACTCAAAAATAAGCTTTGAGTATAGGCACCTGTCATGTCTCATCTTTTATAGTCCATGAAACTCTGAGACCGCAGTAGAACATACAGTGGATTTTCTCTAGCTCTTAGATAAATGAATTCATGCCTTTCAGGATCGCATAGCTTAGCTTTGGTCCTCAGAGTTGAACAGGACTTCAGCTCGAACATTTCTTTCACACTTCCTAGGAGACATAGAATGCTCTAAGGCCCCCTCATATGACTTGGGATGTATTTTTATTGATGCTCTTTATTAAAGGTAAAATGCTATGGGTCACTTTTTCTTCTTATCATCTCCCTTTGATTCATTCAAGTAACAGTATTCTTCAGTGTCCAGATTTAAAGTCCTATGAATCTATTTATAGTATAAACTCAGGAGAAAATATTTAACTTGAAAGTGAAAAAGAAATGTCAAATTGAACAGCAGTGTTCTCTTATTTAGGCTTATTAAGCAGCCACAAAGAGAATTAAAATTGTGATATCCAATGTTAATGAAGTTATGAAAAACTAATACAGAATGGATGCCTATCAAAGCAAATAAAACTCAGAATGCTCTTAGAAGGCAATTTAGAAACATGCAGTTAGGGCCATAATGTTTCCAGTGACTAAAACATAAATCCAGGGCATTTATCATAATTAAAAATTTGACAGAAAAATATGAGCATGTTTACAAAGGTATTTACTTTAGTTTGACAATAAAAATTTGGATAGAATATTCAACCTGAGTATTCAACAATGTGGGACTGATGAAACAAATGATCACACTTGGCTTTGATAGAGGATAATCAACCTATTCACAAGACAATAATGAATATCATGTGAAAACACATGTGTGATGAACAAAAATCATAACATTAAACTATGTAATATACTTTCAATTGGTTGGAAATATGTAAGTTAAAAAAAAGACTACAGAAACAGGACAAAATGAAAATAGTCATAAAGGTGATGAGATTATTGGTGCAATTTTTTATTTCATCTTAGGTTAAAGGTTATTTTAGAAATATGTAAAATCAAAGAGAAAAGGGGATCAAATTTTAGTCCCTTGATGTTCATATATTAAGGAGAATGTTAGGCAGATAACATTCTCCTTAATATATGAATATTATAAGCAACATTTCTCTTCCTTGCTTGAAATCTCAGCATGAATTTTGTCTGGTTCCAAGGGGCTTAATCCTTTTTTTAAAGTAACTCTGGCTACCATGGTTATTCTTTGAAAGTCTAAACAAAGTTTTCATTGTTCTCTGGCAGCATCTCTTATTTGCATTAAAACATGAGTTATGATATTAGTGCATCCTGTTGTGAATTCTTTGAAGAAAGCAGACTCAATAGCTCTTTTTCTAGTTCCACAGTAAATGATAGTCCTCTTTCAGGGTGTATTCTGTTTCCAAGTTCTTATCCTTTTGTTGCATACAAATGGCATATCAAAATTTTCCCATAATGGCCATCATTATTCTAGGTCAACAATTTTGTCCTTTTACCAAGGAAAGTGCAAGAGTTGCCATCACAGTGTGATTTTAGAGAGGAAGTCGAATTTCTTCCAGAAGGTTAAGACCTCAGCATTTATAATAATCCAGCACAATAGTAAGATATTTTTCACTCTTCCTGAAAGAGACCACAAGCTTCACATGGCTTAGATTAATCTGGTAGGAATGCCTGAATTATCTTTAGGTAAATTATATTTAATTTAGGTTTCTGTACATTCTAGAAAGTCATTTGTAAATGGGACATATAAACCAAATACAATGAAGATAGAAATATTCATTATCCTCTCTCTCTCAGTTTCTAGATACTTTCATTCATCAGTGTTAAAAGCCCCACCTTTTAAGCCAGATCATGAGTTCAAATCCTGATTATATTTATGTAAATCTGGACAAATTACTTTTTAATTCCTTAGTTTCTTCACGTATAAAATAGACAGCAATAGTACTACATAGAAGCTTCTGAGAACTAATTGAATTAATGAATGTAAAGATCTTGGCACATTAAAAAAAATGTTACTTTATTATTAATGTACATATTTTTGAGGCTGAGGCTGAGAACACAAATATAAAAATCACCCAATTCCTGCCCTTTAGATGATTTATAAAGTGTTCTTTAAAATCACTTAACTCTGTAACTTAAACCTAAAACTGCTCTAAAAATCAATCTGTCAAAAAAAATTCAACTAAAAAACAACTTTATCACCCTCAGTGGAAGGAAGTTGTCCACTAGTTGGAGCACACAGGAAAGGGCTTTGCAGGTGTTTTAAAATGAGATTCTCATGGATCTAAGTTGGAACCAACTAGCAGCAGAAATGCACAAGGTCGGTGGGTTTCTTTTGATTCTGGGTACTTTATGGGACTCTCTTTTTCTCTTCTTTGGAAAATCATTGCTGGTTGAAAATCCAGAAAGACTAGTAGACATCATCACCTTTCTTAGATGGATAATTTTTCTAGATTAATAGCCATCATCTCCCTCCCACTCCACCCCCCGCCAGAAGTCTCCCTTTCAGTATGAGAATGAGAGCCCTTAAGTCCAAATATGTTATTCGAATTATTTTTACAATGATATTGGAAAAATAAATCAAAGCCATTTTTTACTTTTAACTTTTGTATCAAATGTGTCTAAATACATTAAGTGGGTATTCAAAGATGTGTCTTCTTCAAGATTTAGATTTACAAATGTTCATTTGATTAAATCTAATATGAAAATATTATGATTTAATCTTTATTTTTCTGAGTTAATCTCTTAAAAATTCTCCATCTTAAGTGTCTTATATTTTCAAGGATCTTTTATTCATTCAACCAGTACTTATATGATATATAGGCTGTACCTAGTACCATGCTAGATATTAACTCCATGGGTCAGTCCCTTCATCTTTCTTACTGATAAAAATAATAAATTAATTAATCCTGTTATATACCTTGCTCTCTATCACATAAAATTTTGGATTGTACAAGCTAACTTGTGATTACAGTAATAGTCATTTTTCTCTTTTTCTACAGCATTATTGAATGGTTATCTCCTCTAACTACCTCATGTGCTGATTTTGTCTGTTTTACTTAGTGATGATACCTGTTTTTCATTTTGAGGGTGAGCCTCGGTTGCCTGGAACAGTAGGACAGAATGGAATCCCAGGGCCAAAGGTTAGTACAAATAAAGCCAAAAAGAATCATTCAACTCATGGATTTCCATCAGATTGTAGCTATCACAATTTTTTTTTATATCCTTTTGATGGCACTCGGGTGGAATTTTTTTGTCAATAGTATAATATGCTACAGTATAGAACTTTGTGACTAATAAATAAATTATATTTGTGATTTTTATTACTGTTAAGTTAAAAAGGCAGAAAAACAAATAGGATATGATTGTCTAAAATCTTAATTCTGGGATAATTAACATAAGAAAAACCCCATTTCAATAAGACTGTTGTCATTTTACCATTTTATAAGCATATAAAAACATGAGTCCCCTACATACTGCCTAACATATACATATTTACAAACCTTCCTAAAGATAATGTTCACATGCCTCTGTGGCTTTTCCTCAATATCTGGCCACCTTAAGCCTCTCCTAACACAACCAGTTAATCAGATGAAGAGCAGAATTAAGATGTGGCATGTTTAAAATTTAAAAATGAATGTGGCTCTGAATTACTAAATAGGGAAAAAATGTAATGAAGATCTTTTTTTTTGGATCACATGTTTTCTTTGTTTCTTAAAGAACAAATGAATCTGTTAAATATAAAAAGATTGGTGACAATTTAGTTTAAACCAAACAGGTAGACAAATCCCAAATCCTTTGATGAGTGAACATCCATTGAAGTACAAAACTAATGCCTAATCCCATCAGCTGTGCTGGTGCGTATCCCTACCCAAAGATGCCTGTTAGCTGATTTTACAGATCACATTGCTATTGACAGGCGCCTCAGACAGATCTAAAATGTATAGACCTGTCCTTTGTCCTGCAGGGGAGGAAAGAAAATGTGCCCTCTGGGACTATAGTCGTTTTCCTGTCTTTTTCCCTCTCTTGCTCCATGTTAAAAAGCCAAATGATGGGAGTTAATGCTTAATGCATATTCACTGTGCTATTCTTGTGTTGCCTAGCGACCCGACATCAGGACGGATGTTTAGAAGTAAAGGTGGCCAGAGATTCAGAGAGCCAAAGGGTCAGGTTGAGTTCCGGAGAATGAAAAGGGTCTTGCCTTCAAACTGACTTCTAGAGTAGGTTATATTTTCATTTAAAAAAAAACTCACAATAATTGCCTTATACCATTTTTTAAAAAGCAGTCTCATCTCATGACAACCCTCAATCTTTTCAGCTGGAAATATTATTATAATGTGTGTGATGGACTTTAGAACTTTCCCACCCCATCTCCTGTCCTTTCCTGGGTAAAGTGAAAATGAAATTCTTTTCAGAGCATTGTAGTTTTCGTGTCTTTGGGGTCATCATTTCAGTTAAGATGTCTCTTCAAAACTCACTGAAATTCTGCCCCTTTCTTATGTCTTCCTTGAAAGAATTCGTACCTCCTAAAATATACCTCACCTGGAACACGCTAGTTATCAACAGTTAGAGGGAGTATGTGACATTGTGAAGGGGTCTGAGTTCAGCATCTCAGGTTTATGATCCTATTAGGAAAAGACCACACTGGAACTCCAGTCCCAGGAAATAATCCTCACACCTGGAGATGCTTTGTGTGAAGGGTTTTGTGGAAGGACATGCCAGAGTTTGGACAGAATAAAAAACAGCAGATTAAGAAGTCTCTCCAGATACTGAACCCTCTTCTGCTCCTCAGTGGCCCAGCCTGTGCCTGGATCATCTTGAAACACTGCACATGTCTTTATTCCTGTAAAAGCCAATAATTAAGAGTACATATGGTATTGATATACATACCCAGTTCTGCAGGAAACTCATCATACCTTTTTTTTCCTATAGAAACTATATATAACAAAAAAAAGTACCATACATAATTCACCTAATGTGTTCAATATCTGGTTTGTTCAATGTTACTTAATTAGGTGTTTTGGCACTTAACATTACTCAATCTTTGTTCTTTTGCTCAGGGAGAGCCTGGAGAACAAGGAGAAAAGGTATGATTCTACCTGTGTTTATCTTTTTTCCTTCCAAGAAGTACCCAGATGAACTGGATGAATGGATGGAGGGATGATAGATGGATGGACATACAGACAGATACGATAGTCGGGGGTGGGGGACAGTTAATAACTATATTCATTTGTCTGTTTTTAAACTGTTAATTAGGGAAAGAAGAAAATAGTGTTATTCTTGTGTACAGCAAAAATTTGAGTAAAATATTTAAAGAAATGGAGAAAAGGGAAACAAATTGAAACTCCTATGACAGACTTTAAATGGCTTTCAGAACTCCCTAGGCCTACAAAATCACTCTTATGCTCACTTGCTAATGCCAGGCCAGTACTCTTCTAAGCATCTACATCTCTCTCTACGGCTTCTTGGGTCATGAGGTTAAAGGGATACAGATGGTTTACCTGCAACAATTATCTGAATGTTGTCCCACAAACAATTCTTATAAAACCAGAAAGAGAAACAAAAGGAGAAGCAGGATGCTGCATGTTCAATTTCTGTTAGCCTCCTTTCCTTACTACCTTTGGGCCCACCCTGATGACTTCGACTCTCAGTGAATATGGTGGTGCTTATTTTCCTGGTTGTCATGCTATTTATTAGTGCTTGAGAATGTGCTGAGTGGGAAAAAACCAACACTTTACATTATACTCTTCCTAAGTGTTAGGATATTTCTGATAAGTTAGTATTGTAACCCCTAAGCTCAAAATAAATTCATCTAAAGTTAAAAAATACACACACACACACACACACACACATTTTTAATGCAACTGTATGTTTAAGCATTGTAAAGAAAAAAGGGAAAACATATTAAAATGGAAGAACAACAAAATAGAGGTATGTAAAAGCAATTTCATGAAGGGACAGCTCAGTCACACCCTTATCTTAACAACCACTCAAACCTAGTGAGGTTTGTTTTTTTTAATAAAAGGATTTTCTACAATTTTTTTAAAAGTATACAAATAAACTGCCTGTCAAAGTCTCCTAGTAATAGATTACATTTATTTGGAATCAAATAGTCCATGGTAATTAACTTGAAATTGATTAGTCCTCAGGTGATTGTTCTGTGTTGAAATTCAGGAGGGAGAGGGAATAATGGCAGCATCCTTCTGGAGTCTCATCAGATGGTGTCACCAGCTCGCACAGTCCACTGTAGAGTATCTGTCACCATAAATTTCATGCTTATTTGAAACAATAAAAGAAAATATGAAGGGAAAAATGGAATCTCCCTCTTCTACTTCCTCTGTCCTGAGAAACCATCCTCTTATTTTGAGGAACTCTTTAAATGATGAAAAGGTGAACCTCTTACAAAGCTGGAGAGGAGGGGATTCTACCCCGTGGAACACATGAGCAATTGTGCATTATTATCATAGCAGCTCCCACTAATGGCCCAGGATATGCCAGATATGCCCTAGTTGCTCTATACACAGGATATCACTTATTTATTAAAGTTGCACAAAGTGTTCTTATACTCACATTACACAAGAGACTCTGGATGCAAAGAGAATTTCATCTGCCCAGTAATGCCAAATTACTGGCTCCAAATTAATGACATTTCACCTTGTACATGCTATGCTGTAAAGCTTAGATTCAAGAATTCAGAATTTAAGGAGGCAAAGCATACAGCGTAAATGAATTTTTCCCCCAGTGGCATTGCATTGTGGATGGAAAGGAGATACCACGAAATAAGCATCAGAAGACTTAAAAATATCAAAGCATAAATTCCTCAAACTCATTTTATTGTGATTTATAAAAATAGTTTTCTAATAGAATATGTAAACTTTCATTTCACAAGTGCAACTCTTTTGTGTTTGTACAAAATATCTAGAGTATGATGTAGTGCCAAATAAATAAATGCTCAGTCCACAAGCTTTGAAAGCCCCGTCATGCATTTTGAGGCCCTGGAGAGCTAAAATGGGTTTGAAGAGAGGGTAGAATTTATACTAACAAAAGGAAAAAAGATGACGAGAGTCCAGCGGGCAAGTGTGGCACAGAGAAGAATACTGAGGTGGCAGGACATGGGTAGCATGACTTACTAAGAGAACTGTCAGGGAAAAAACCTTCATTAAAGAGGAGCTTTTAGCACAGGAGAAAAGAAGCAGACGGAAGAGGCTTAAATGTCCAAATATGCTATTAAAAGGCAGACAGATAAATTAGTGCTTCCTTGTTAATCTTGAGTTTAAAATTGTTCAGCCATTTCATTGTAATAAAATTAATTGTATTGAAATCAGGCAGCTGGTCAGGTATAAGTACATTACCTCTGTAGAACATTTCAACAGATTTCTTTCTATGGTGTGTTTGAATGAGAACTGCTCTTTGTTTTGTGGCACCAATATGTCTTACATGTCTCACTTTTTTTCCCTCCTCAGGGAGATACCGGAGAAAGTGGCCCCAAAGGTGACACAGGAAAAAGGTACAGTTTTATGAGATATGAAAGGGCATTCGTAGGAGCAAAATTGTTATTTTGTGTGTATGAAAATGGGAGGTTTTTTAAGATCAGAGATAGTTCTCCAAGATTAGAAGACATTTAAATATTTGATTAAAAGACATTTAAATATGTGATTCGTAAAAATTGATTAATTTGAATCCTTTCCACAAATTTAAATATTCTGAAAGCAAAACAATGTATCCCGAATGCTAGAAAATGCATAGCTAAGTTCCAATAATGTGGCCTTCAAGGAAGAAAAACACTTGTCCTGAATGCTCCCTTTATACACAGGGATATAACATAGAGTTCCTAAGGTGACTTAGTTTGGCCCAATTTAAGGAGAGAACATGTCAGGTTATTGGTATGAAATTTTAAAGTTTGATTATAAATGAATATCCCCTGATTAGATCCTTTAAATCAATCTTGAAAATTTGCCTCAACGTGAAACCCACTAAATCTGTGTATTTTATCTCTCCGTTGTCTCTCTCCTCCACTTGCCTTTTAAACCATGATCTGCAGGCATAGTGCAGTGGTCCGTGGCCTGTTTTCTTGCCTCCCTTTTTTTTCCCTCCACTCCATCATTGTAGCATTTGCTTGGATTCATCCTTTGACATCTGACATCAGAAAATTCTGACATTGATATTTCACTTCACCTTGACCATGTTAAAATCAAGAAAATCTTTCAAGAAGCCAAATCTAAAATAGAATCAGGTAGATTTTTAGCATAAATCAGGCTAAATAAATTGAGTGATTAAAAGCATTATTTACTTAGACTTATAGTTGAGAATGAAACATTCAACTTTAGAAGTTATTATAGTACAGATGGGTAATGGTTAGTCATAAAAACATATTCATAAAACAAAAAAACAATTATCTTTCTTTTCATAAATATTAATGTAAATATGGCATGGAGTGGGATTGAATCTATGTCACCACAATTGTGTTTGTATTTGAGGAACAGTCTAGAGGTTAGAGAGGACTTTTAGTTTCCTACAAGAAACTACAGGTTAGGGTCTCTTGGCCCCTGCACACTATTGACATTCTGAGCCAGGTAATTCTCTATTGTAGGAGTTGGCTGATGTTCAGTCACTCTTGGCTTCTACCTGCTAGATGCCAGTGGCACCCCTGAGTTGCAACAAAGACACATGTCCACACATTTCCAGATGTTCCCTGCAGTACAAATTCACCCTACATCAGTTCTACTGATGTAGACCCATTCTATTGATCTGCCAAATTTTAAATACCATGATGCCATCAGATGACATGAAACTTTTTGATGCATTTGAGACCAAGGTTAGAAGCCGACTACTCTCAAAATCAAAATTTGAAACCCTAAATGTATAAAATTAGGTGATGTTATGTTTAATTTTCTTGCTTCTTCTTAAAAGCAGAGGTCAGCCAACTTCTTCAGTAAAGGGCCAGAAAATAAATATTTTAAGTCTTTGTGGGCCATATGGTCTCTGTCATAAGCTCTTCAGCTCTGCTGTAGCGTAAACACAGCCACGGACAACATGTCAACAATGAGTGTGGCTGTGTTCCAATAAAACTTTATTCCTGGACACAGAACTTTTATTATTATATAATTTTCATGTGTCATGAAATATTGGTTTTTTTCACCCATTTAAAAATGTGAAAACTGTTCTTGGCTCAAGGGCCTTACAGGTGGCCAACTGGATTTGGCCACTGTTGCCAACCTCTGCCTGAAAGAAAGGAAATATTCTACACAGAGTAATTTCTTCAAGTGAAAAAGTGTATACCAAGTCTGAACTCTGCCTATATGGATTTATACAGAGGATTTTATGCTTTAGAAGATGTATTTTTAAAGCTGCATTTTTGGAACATAGGTCAATATTTGTTTCTTTAATCACACATTTTGAAATTTAATTTTACAATAGGGTGGCAACTTTTTTTATTTGAAAAGACCAAGTTATCTCAAAGGAATACTGTTCTTACTTTATATATTAATGCAAATCATTTACCATACTGACTCACACATCATAAACTTTCAATAAATATTAGCTTTTCTTACCACATGGAACTAGAAATCAACAAGATTGGTCATTTTTCTTTTTTTTAATATAAAAAAAAGTTTTACTAGTCAGCTGAAATTAAGTACAAGAAATGCCTCAGTTAGAATGGAAATCATTTCTATAAACTTTCAATGGGTCTAAACAGGATTGTAAATAGGAATCTGTAACACGTATAATATGTAATCTGACCTGTAGCATTCATCCCAAGAATGCTGTAATTGGAATACAATTTTTGATGTGTTTTTTAAACATTTCCTGCTTCTGTCATATAATTTGTTTCCAGCATGTTGGAAACACTCTGCTTGTGCCCTCTGTGTTCACTATGTAAAACTCATTCATCATTTACCAAGTTTGAGATGTAAAATTTTAAAAATACTCCTTTTCTGCTATTGATGTAGTAAATTACGTCATTAACTGATTCACTTTAATAGGATATTTTTTTATTTTTGATCCAACTCAGTGCCTTTGTATGGTAAAGCAATCTAAGCCTTTCCAGACTGGTCATCTGGAAATGTTGTGGAACTATAATATAAAAGCCACTGGGCTGGGTTTTCTCTGTGGCCAGCAACTAGGGTATACTCCAGGTTTAGGAGCAACTTGACAAAGACTGGTTTTAATCATGTGTGGAGTTACTATGGGAAGGTTTACTGTGGTGGTGTTCAACTCTTTTGAGTGTTAATCCCACAACCAAATGTACAAATGGATTTCTTATCTATTTTCATCCACTTGAAAGTAGATGTCTGTGCAGCCCAGTGAACAGTTTGACCATGTCACAAAATTCTTCACCCTTTTATTTGCTGGTAAAGATCTCCACATGCATTTTCTTGGCACTGACTATCTGTTTTTTCATTCTCCAGTTCCTACTATGAACACATTGTATTCTTATTTTACATTCACTTCCCATCTTTGATTTGCATCCTCTGAGCCTTTGTAGAAGCAACGTCATTTTGGAGCTACCAACCAAATTATTGTCTCTTCCTGAAATCCCACCTGAAGTTCTATCTCTGTGGATATTCCCACAACAATCAGTTCTGGTTTTGTTTTGTTTTGTTTTGTTTTTTTCTAATTTAGCTCATGTTATTCTTTGCCACTGTTGCCAACATTTGCTCTCTGACCTCCTCCCCCCAAATCCTCAACTCCA
This sequence comes from Ictidomys tridecemlineatus, assembly GCF_052094955.1. Classification (NCBI taxonomy): domain Eukaryota; kingdom Metazoa; phylum Chordata; class Mammalia; order Rodentia; family Sciuridae; genus Ictidomys; species Ictidomys tridecemlineatus. Next base: position 390,574 of record NW_027524348.1, read on the forward strand.
TTTTTTCATTTTCTAATCTTAGTCATTCTTCAATCCAGTGAAAACTGAATTTAGAAATCATTTCACTGGGGCAACCTTTCATCCTCCTCTGGATTGGTTAGGTCATCTACTCTTTGCTCCAGCAGAGCTCCTTGGAATTCATTTCACAATCCTTTTTGTGGTTTACTAAAATTTCCAATTTTTTATTGGACATACAGCTCATGTAAAAAGAAAAAACAAAACAAAAACAGCTAGACTGTTTTATTCCCATCATCAGTACAAGGTCCTAGCATATAGTTAGAAGGTAATAAATATTGAATTTATCCCTTTAGTAAATGAAGAATCTAAGTATTTTTTTACTCTTGAACTGTTTCATATTCTCATTGAATGAATAAAATTGTTCGTGTATTGTGCATTTGCTTATCACATTTTCTGTATGTACACAGTGAAATGGAATCTCCCTAACAAGGCAGTTTTTTCCTGTCCTGGATTTTTTTCTTTTTCTTTCTTTCTTTTTTTTTTTTAGTTGTATATGGACTCAATGCCTTTATTTGTTTTTATGTGGTGCTAGGATAAAACCCAGTGCCTCACATTCGCAAGACAAGTCCTCAACCCCTGAGCTACAACTCCAGCCCCTCCTGTCCTGGATTTTAAAATAGAATAAGAAAATGTTTTTCAATAAATAATTTTTTAATCATATATACAGTATAACAAGGTCAGGGATTGTAATCACATTGTTCTGTTTTGTCTCCTCGGCTCCCTAAATCCCTGATTCCAGAACATCCCTGATCCATATTTGGTGCTCAATTAAGTTTCTATGGAATAAGTGAATGAATGATATCAATAAATCATCACATTCATTTTGTATCTCTACATATGCTTTATTAGCACATCTATTACAATTAGTTACCCAGCATATTTGAAATAATCACAAACAAAGCATATTTATATCTGATATCTTCCCAATATTTCCCCATCTGTGACTTATCCTATAGAAATTTTTCTCTGTGAATCAGTCAACTTATGAAGCTAGGAGTATACTTAAGACATAGTTGGGGGCAGAGGCACACACCTGTAATCCCAGGGGCTTGGGAGGCTGTGACAGGAGGATTGCAAGTTCAAAGCCAGCCTCAGCAAAAGGGAGGCACTAAGCAACTCAGTGAGACCCTCCTGTCTCTACATAAAATACAAAATAGGACTTAGGATGTGTTTCAGTGGTCAAGTGCCCCTGAGTTCAATCCCAGGTACCCCACCCCCACAAAAAAAAGACATAGTTGGAGGGTTTTTTCCTACTTTAATCCCATATTTATTTTCACTTTGGGAGAGGAGGATTATAAACACATATTATTTCCATGACTTGCAGCATTATCCTTTAAAATGTTGAACTTACGAATGTCTTCCAGCAGTTGCCTTGCCATTTAAAAGTTATAAAAATTCCAGGAGATTTCACAGTTCTAAATCTTTAAAAAGAGAAAAAAAAATATCACTTTTAGTTGTCCATCAAATGAAACTTCTCAGATCTCCCAAGGAAACCAGCCCTTCAGAAAGTTGCCCTTTTATCTCCAGCCACTTACTTTGAGAACTAAATCTAGTCTTTTTTGTCATATAGTGGATTATCTAACCACTTTTCATTAAAACACTGGTAAAAAAAAAAACTACAATTAAAACAAGCAACTTCCTATTATTTACAAATTTACTCTATGACCTGTTGTCGAAATGAAATGAGCCAATAATTCCTTTCTTATTCTAACAAAAAGAACATGGCAGTAGAATTGAGGAAGCCCCAAATTCACTTCCCGTCTACTTGCTTCAGCATTCTCACCTACCAAACGGAAATAATAATATTTGCCCATGCCAATAATATTTGCCTATAGTTTTTTAAGGCAAAAACAAGATGAGAGAAGGAACTTTGTGAAGCCAAAATTGCTTTTATGCATTCAAAGGTCTTATTACACAAAATGTTGCAAACCTACTTTGTTAGTGTTGATGGCTTTCAGAATCTGTTCTGTAGAAATAGAAATAAGTTTTGTTTTATTAGCCACATTTATTTCACTTCCCCTTTGGAACTCAATTGGATGTTAATGCTTGGGAAGAAAAGGAGTATCATTGTACAGAAAGACAGGATTCAGAGTCTTCGCCTTCTTCTTCTTTTTTTTTTTTTTTAACTCAAACAACCCTAAAGAGAGAAGTAGAAGAAGATCTTAGAAGATGGAAAAGTATACCCTGTTCATGGATAGTCAGAACTAACATTATCAAAATGACGATATTACCAAAAGTTCTCTATAGGTTTAATGCAATGCCAATCAAAATCCTAACGGCATTTCTTGTAGAAATAGATAAAGGAATCATGAAATTCATATGGAAAAATAAAAGACCAAGAATAGCAAAAGCAATTCTAAGCAGAAAGTGTGAATCAGGTGGTATAGCGATTTCAGATTTCAAACTATATTACAGAGCAATAGTGACAAAAACAGCATGGTACTGGTACAAAAACAGGCGGGTGGACCAATGGTATAGAATAGAGGACACAGAGACTAATCCACAAAGTTACAACTAACTATCTTATATTTGATAAAGGGGCTAAAAGCATGCAATGGAGGAAGGATAGCATCTTCAACAAATGGTGTTGGGAAAACTGGAAATCCATATGCAACAAAATGAAACTGAATCTCTTTCTCTCGCCATGCACAAAAGTTAACTCAAAATGGATCAAGGAGCTTGATATCAAATCAGAGACTCTGTGTCTGATAGAAGAAAAAGTTGGCTCCGATCTACATATTGTGGCGTTGGGCTCCAAATTCCTTAATAGGACACCCATAGCACAAGAGTTAATAACAAGAATCAACAAATGGGACTTACTTAAACTAAAAAGTTTTTTCTCAGCAAGAGAAACAATAAGAGAGGTAAATAGGAAGCCTACATCCTGGGAACAAATTTTTACTCCTCACACTTCAGATAGAGCCCTAATATCCAGAGTATACAAAGAACTCAAAAAATTAGACAATAAGATAACAAATAACCCAATCAACAAATGGGCCAAGGACCTGAACAGACACTTCTCAGAGGAGGATATACAATCAATCAACAAGTACATGAAAAAATGCTCACAATCTCTAGATATCTTTGCCTTCTTTGTTTAGCCACATTTTAATTTTTTCCTTAGGTAATAGCAATTACAGATGTCCAAGAAACTCATATATATTCTTTCCTCAACAAGCTAATTTACTGTTTTATTCTCCTTCCTAAGTTTTCCTTTTTTCCTTCCTAGATGTTTTTTTTCTTCATTTTGATCCTTGACTTCTGATCTGTTTAAAAAAAAAATCTTTTTAAGATTTGTTCATCATTTCCCCCAAATATGTATTGAGCACATCCTATGGCCAGGTACTGAATAAAAGCACAGAATCTGCTCATATGCAGCTGGCTGTCTAAAGGAAGGGTAGACACTGAATACACAAAAACCATAAGCAGGCAGCTACAAAGTAAGCTGGGCTGACGTGAACAGAGAGTGACCCTACACAGTCAAATGTGTGTGTGAGGGGCGTCCGCCTAGGCTGGTCAGTGAAGGGTTCTTTGAGGCAAAGCCATTTAAGCCCAGATCTGAAGAAAGAGACGGTGCCACATAGAAAGAAGGACGAGGAAATGAGGGAGGGGGACAATTGCCCCATGCCCAGAGGCCTGAGGCCTATCTCCATCTCTAAAAGAGATTGATGAGCAGCTTCTGGAATCTAGAACAAGCAAACAGACCCCTAGAGCTGCACGAGCATTTATATAGACAAGTCAGCTGTGGACATCCTGAGATGTGCTTCCTCCTGTGGCTCTCTCTTTTCTTGACAATCTCAGACAACTAAGTTTTCTCCTTATCTTTGTCCTCCTAGCATGTTCATGGAACAGAGGGTTAAAAGGAGTTTGAACATGTAGGCCCTTGGCTGACCTCATCCCCAGTTATCCTCCATACTCTTCTCTGCATGAGCCCCTCTGCTTATTTATAATGCAGCAGCTTTAGAAGCAAATGTAGGGCCCCTGTATGAAGTCTGGATTGAACATGGTGCCTTTTAAAACACCGGATTCTTTCTCGAGACTTTGTCTCAGAGCTTTACTTGTGTCCCCATCACCCACAAGTCATCCATCATCCTGTAACTTCCCAGTTACCGAGTTACAGTGAAATAAGTGGAAAGCTGAGAAAAGCATGCTGGGTTGCGACTGTGACAGAGCTTCATGAGGAAAACAAAAGGATCTGCTGATCTGCTGCAAGGCTTTTCCAGCTCGACATCATTAACCCTTTGACTTCATCTGCTGAACCTTGACTTTCCAAAAACTAAAGGGCCAGAGAGCTCCCTGTAAATGATGGCCACTGACATTAATAAACTAGAGAAATAGAGAAAACAGAACATTCCAGATCCCTAAATTGTAATTTTATTGCTCCAGAATGGGTTTTTTTAGCACTGTATCAAGGGAGGAAGAGGTTCACATTTCTATCATTGTACTTGCTTCAAGGAATATAATCCTGATAGAGTTTGCATTCAAGGTCAAGCCGTGTTTGTAGAAAGTGCATTGTTTATCTTAGACATCATTGCCATCTTAATTGCTGATGTCCTAGGACAAAGTCTCATTAAGCATGTTAGGTCTGTCAGTCATGGAATCCCTTTGAGTGTCCATGTCAATAACAGCTCTCTGGGTGTGTGCAGTGTTTCCTCTTTCCATAACTTGTGGTATAACCTCTCATGGGTTTCATTTTAGGGTGACCCTGGATCATCTGCTGTAGGAATTAAGGTAACTATAGGCATGCAAGTGTTTGTGCCACAGGGATCACAGTTTTGATTTTTTAAGCCTCTACTTTCTCTCCCCTTTTACCAACATTGACGGTTATTGTTCTGTTCCTGTTTACCTCGATAATCAGCTTCCAAACACAACAGAGATATTTGTGAAAAATACAGTGAAGTTTAAATAAGTGGGCTTGACTTCTCTTCCCTTTCTGAATGGTTTTATGAAATGTGGATTTACATTAAATCAGTATACTTGTGATCAAGACTTGTGATCAAGAAGGAGCTTGGGCCATCTCTGTGAAAGTGCCCAGAGGTCTAAAGTTTTTAGAATATTCTTGTAAGACTCTCTTTTCACCTTTGGTTTCCTTTGTCCAGGGAGAACCTAGAGAATCTGGTCGTCCAGGGCAAAAGGTAATATCTCTATCTCCAGTGTGTTCTTTGTATAATTATGATTAATTACATAACATGAAAATGATTATTGCAAAATGATGTAGTGTTCATGCTTTGCATACAGAGTGTTATTGGTTGGTGTGCGTTTTATTTTATTTTTCTATTTTTTTGTGTGTGTTGCTGAGAATTGACCCCAGAGTGAGCCTTTTGCATGCTAAGCAAGTGCTCTACCACTGAGCTACATGCTAAGCCTCATTTTGCATTTTAAACAGTCTTGATGCTAATCATTGCAAAACGTGAAAACAAATCTGTCCTTGTAAAAGGATGTTTTATGAACTAAAATCTACATATACTCAGCTGTCTGAAACTAACAAAGATCTGTTGGGTTGGACTCCACAACTTATCTTGCATGTTTAAAGGTAATCTGCATGTGTCTTTCTTTCATGAGAAGAAATGAGTGTTTACTAAACTGACTTAACAGAGAGTGCTGGACAGATCTTTAAAATTGATACTCCTTTTCTGTTCATTGCCAGTACTTTTCTTCTGACATTTTTTATGCAACTCTACCTATGTCTTTCTTATTGTGTTAGCAAACTAAATTTTTTAAAAACTAAAATTTAATTAGAGACACTAGCCACATAAATGTAACTAACTATAGCTTGGATTATCATTTGTGTTTCACTTGAGCAACACATTAAAGAAGACACAGTGACTATGTTTAGATTCATATTCTCCTTTGAGTCTGAGGCAGGAAACAAGTGTTAGCAGTTTATCGTCTGAGCATCTGGATATCAGTGCCCAGTGTACTTGGATTTCAGATAACAAATGGATGTAGCTAACAAGAAAATGTGAATTCCACATTAAGCAAAATCTCTTAAGATCATTTCTCTGCCTTTGTCCATCAGTAGCTGATGTGGTAGCAAAAAAAAAAAAAGAAACAAAAATATATAATTTACCTAATTAGTAGAAAGGGAAAGAAAGAATAAATTCCATTATAGTAGTTTGGAACTTTAAGGCATGGCAAATCATGGTTTTGCTATGTCTCAAACATTCTTAAAGTCATTGAGAGAGCTTTATTTTTAAAAAGAACTTAGGGTGGAAGTAATTTATGAAAAGATCTCTCGTATTCTTTTAACATTTCTCTAATTTAAAGACATATTTTTCTTTTGAAACTAAGAATCTTAGAGTAATGATTCATCAGGCCCAGTTCCAGGTAAAGTTGAGGCTTTTCCAAAGAGCCCAAAGGAACTCGGCAAATTTTACTGTTTAATTCCTATTCTTCTGATCTTTATTTTAAAAATTTGGAGTTAGTGATACAGTCTGCTTTGTTTTGAAAAGGCAATTAATCTTCTCAGATGATCTAATTTTAGGTCCCTTAGTCTTTACAAATTAAAGTCTATGTTTCAGTTGTTCTACAAATCTGTGATTTGCTCAAAGAAATGTCTGCAAGATTCTTGTGTCTCTAAAATACAAGCCAAAAGAAACTCTGCTATAATATTGTATAGGGTTCACTTTTTTCAGAGTGTAAGAACCAAATTGATCTTCAATTTCTTCATAAAACATTGCCTTATCATGATTAATTAGAAATCAAATTTAGACTGATTCTGGAAGCTTTTAGGTTTACACATAGAAACATTGGATTTCCTTTGCATTTTATTAAAAAATCAGTTTGGGGTTACATTGGAAAAGGGTAGATTCATTTAAAATCTTACAACCCTTCTTAGATAATATGTGTCCTGAAATGACCAAATTCTACCCTTTGATACAATCTCACTTTCCCAATATGACTTCTGTATCTGATATCGGCAATTGGCAATGCTTATCCCAAGGTTGATTTAAAAGTAAATATTTACATGCTTGGTGCTCAGGTTAAAATGAGTACAGAGTCAGTTCTAGAGATCTTCCATGGCATTTTTCTCACATTGCAAAACTGTGAGTTCAATGGCACTAATGCCCCTAAATTATAAGGCATTCCCAGAAAAGTTAAAATTGTCATGACACAGCATAAGCCCAGCAGGAAGCCTACTGTGTGACATCTAGATCCATATTCATAATGGAGGAATTATTTCATTGGATTTTTTTTTCTTTGATAGCTTCAACAGTGGAATGTGTGATTGGCATGTGAGTTGGAGTGTGCATAGGCTTGTAGAGTGAGTGTGTAGATTTGTAAAATAGGCATTGCATTTCATCACAGAGCTCTTTCCTACCTAATGTCTCTACAGCTTTTTAAAGCATATGTTTTTATTGTAAAATCAAGTCACTTGATTTCCCATCAGAAGGGATCTCACCCCAGAATTCTACCTAGAAGCCTAGGGCCCTGTTTCAGGGAAGAGTAGGGAAACAGAGTCCCCCCATTGTGAGGGTCTCTCAATGGAGAGTAAAAGGGAAAACAAGAATAGAATCAAAAGGACAAGATTTATGTGTAAAGACTAATCTTTTGAACAAGTATTTTGAGAATGAAATAACAAATTAATTCTTAATTCTGACCCACCAGCTACATGTCTAAGAACTCAGAGAAAGAAGCCTCTGAGCCAAGGCATAGACAAGATGGAGAAGTTTGCTATCCCTTAGTTGGAAGATGAGCTTTCATAGTTTAAAGATGGAGAATTATACAGGAAGAAATGTATTCCTAAAAATGTCAAGAGATAGTCCACAAAGGATAATGTTAAATATATTCTTTCATATGTGAGCTAGTTACACAAAGTAAATATAAATTTGGAAAGGTCAGTTTATAAAAATTCAAGACTGTGGAGTATGAGATTCAAAAATATATTTTACTAAAAAGGATATTTTCTACCTACCACACATACATATATACATTTAATATGATGTAGAGAAAGGCTGAATGCTCAAGTCTCAATGTATTTAATCTACATTAAGAGATATATTTCATGATGTTTTATACATCTTTCTTATTATTAGAAAATAAGAGTATGTGTTCGTTTATTATATATGTTCATTTACTATACTTTTAATGGAGTATAATTCTTATTAAAAAATTGTGTTATTACCTATATATATTACCACCACTGTTTCAGGTACAATGTATCCAAAATGAATTTTGGGGAGATTTTTCTAAAACAATGCATAGTTTTACTGGTTATACATTCTACTGCAATTAAATATTATCAACTATCTTATGCTTTGTTTTTTTAAAGTAAAAGAGTCTTCAGCAGAATGTGTATACAAGCTTTTCCTAGCGGAGCCTCTTAAATGTAATGGTGGAAGGGAAAGAGAAAAGAAAATCAAATGTATAATGTAACTCTGTCAAGTTTAATCTATCAGACAAGTAGTCTTTGGAATAACAAGTTCCTAATAATCATTTTCTCTTTTCTGGCTTAATCTCATTTTAGTCTTATTCATAATGCAAACTTTTATTTATGTAGTTTTGGACTGAATAGTTTTTCTTTTGCATTCCTGAAAAACCTTAAACCCAAACCATAAAGAAAATCATTGTCTTTTTTTTTTGGTCTAAATCCCACAGTTTAATAAACAGTATCTGAAATCCTTTCATAATAAGGCTAGAGAAAATTATGGCTCTTCATAACTTGAATGTATTAATATTCAAAATGGAAAATCTGGTTGTGCTTGTTAGAGTTATCTTGAAATGAGTATTCTTAAAGGAATGAGATACTAATTCTCCCACTTTATTAATGTTCCTCTGTAATTTTGAATGATTTTTGTCCCACTGACTGGCTGTTATGTAATGGATTCTTTTATCTTCAGATGTTATTTCCACAAATCATAGTTATCATTCCCAACTCAGGGCAGACTTTTTATTTGTTCCTGTCGTTCCTTTATGCTTCTTTATTGGAATTCAGGAGATTTTCTAAGCAATGTAATCTCTTGCCACTATACTTTGTGCTTACAATAATGTAGACAATTCTGTGAAAATGAGAAGGTTTAGCCTGACTCCAGTATGCTCACGCAATATGTACCACTTAATCTCAGACCTGTATTCAGGAACAGCTGCATGGTACCATTAGCCCTAAGCTGCTAAGCACGGTTTCCCCAACTCAACAATTGTCAGAACTACAGACCAGAGTTAAGTACAATCTCAACCATTTATTTATCCTCTCATCGTTCAGGAATGGAAAGGAAATATTACAATACTTTTAAGTGAGCAATACTTTTAATGTATATTACTGTGATGTGACCATCTGTTCATACAGCCAACTCTTGATTATCTGAGGTGAGAGTCCTGGAATAGGAGGCATTATTTAAGTGCATGCATAATCGCCATTTCTGCAAACAGCTCCAGCAAACCGTTTACCAAAGAGTGAAACATATAGCTGTTCCTCTTCCTTTTACTCCTCATTCTTACCTTCTGATAGAAATGCTAAATAGCAGTAAACTACATGAAGAGGGGAAAATCCTGAAAAATCTGCAAAAGGATCACCCAATCCTTGAATCAAGAGTTGACTGAACTACACCATCTCATTAGACTTCTTGAACCTAAACAGGTTTTTTTTAAATACATATTTATATATGCCAAAAGTATGCAGCTGGGAACGTTTGCCATGTTTTTCTCCATATACTGTGACTGAGCAAATATCATTCTATAATGCTGTATGATTTTCCTGTGTAGGCTGAACCAGGGCTTCCTGGGCTTCCTGGACTTCCAGGGATAAAGGTAAATACTGCACTGATAGTCTTGATTTTATAGAACTGTAATTATCAGAGTCCCCCAAATAGGGGGAAAATGAACACTAAAAAGTATAATGCTGTTCTTTACTCTACAACCATCTCAACCAATTAAGTTTTTTAAATTAAGAATTGAGCACGGGGATTTAAAGTTTGCCATTGCTCTCTGAACTATGTTTTTCACTATTTAACCTATCATTCCCCTTACATAATTGTAAATGCCACTTTACTTCAAAACATAAATTCTGTAAAGTCTAGAATGCCTCTTTACCTTCACATTTTAAGTTCATTCTTAAGATCCTATCAGATTTTGACCAGAATTGAAGTCTTTACATCCCTATAAATCAAACATTTAGGCAGCTGTTTTTATGATTCACCCACTATAATAATCCCTCTAAAATGTTTGGACTCCTACTTCCTGTCAATAATTCTCTGTGCAAAGTACAAATCAAATTGTTTAAAAGTTTTCATGTAGCAATTGACAAGATGTAAAGCTCTGATCCCTTAGTTGTAGTGACTCCTTTAAAATCAGCTTATTAAAAAAAAATCTATTTTAGAACTATTTGATAGAAGAGCATGATGCCAGCATGTTTTTCCTTACATGGTTCTGTTCCAAAGGTTTAGCATGCATTAGTCCAAACCAAAATTATTATTTCTACTTTCAGTGTGAGGGTTCTGTATACTATATTATGAACATTCTGCTTAGAGTTTATAAAATAAAAAAAAATATTATTTTAGATTAGATGGAATTTTTGAACTCCAAGAGATCATGTGGCATAATATGTAATATTTTATGAGTCTAGTGTCTCTTCTAGTTGGCACTCAAATTTTGGTTTTGGTTTCTTTTTTGATGTGTCCAGATTAGTATCCAGAAAGTTCAGATGTCCTTTTCATATATGTAAAGGTATATTAAAGAAGTCTTTGATTTCTTCAGTGAAAAATCCTCTGACAACAGTTTACCCAAAAAGTTAAATTCACTTCCTTATCATTTTGTATTTAGCAAAAATAAGTTCATAAATTAATATGCAATTTCATATTGCAGAGTTAATTTATGGTAGTTCTTTACAGCCTTCCATTCATTAAAAATGACAGATTTTTATAAATGATTATAAGATCATAAATTTTTGGATAGATTTAAGAAACTGATAGTTGATATTAATTAAAAAGAACCTGGTAGCATTATAAATCATTATAAAGGCATTAAAAGGAGGAGCATTTGGAAGGGGCAGGCAGAGCCCCTTCAGCAAGTGCTCTGGGTTAGCAGGGCTGTGCTGCTAGCATGGCTCGTCTGACAGGAGTCTTGGTGCATTGAAATCCAGTTGTCCCTTCTTCTGAGCTTGCAACACATTCTGGGTAAAAGAAAGAACATGAGAATAAAGGATTCTTTTTTTTCCCTCCAAAGTAAAATATATATACATATTTATTGTATACAATTACCCATGTTAATATATTATATATAAATGTGTATATACATATACATTTATACACACATATGTATGTATGTATGTATATGATCTTTATTACTACTATTTGATATAACTATTTTAATGTTATATTTCTATCATGAACCATATTCCAATGGACCTTTGGCATTTCCCTAGTCATTTGAAGACTAGTATGAATGTTTTGAACTTTTTCAGATTGGGATGGTAGTTGGTGATTTGCTACCTCCAGTAAATTGCATTTACAAGGTCACAGGAAATTGCTAGCCATACTAATTCTGATATTTTCTTTGTTTTTCTATCCCTTGCTAGTAACTATAGTAAGAAGCTATTACTCAACAAAAACTATTTTTATTATTCACTAGAGATTTTTTTAAATGTATTTATCAAGTACCATTTGGGTGACTATTCCGTGTTTGATTTAAATCCCAGGTTCTGTTTCTGTTTTAATAATTTTGTCTTCTCCCTCTAATTCAAATGAGAGGTATACTTGCCTTAAAATGTAGTAAGTGCCAAGTGTAAATAAGTAATTTTGAAAAGTAGACACTTTAAGAACACATTAAGGTCATTAGTATTTACTAGATATTAATAAATGTTGAATTAAAAAAGTATAATCTTATGATACAGTTTCATTAACTTGGGCTGTTCTTTATTCCTTTAATTTACCTTACCCCTAATTAGAACAGTTAACCATGATTTCATAGTTTAAAAGAGTAATAGGATTTCAAAGATGAAACCATTATGTATGAATATAGAATGTGTGGTAGCAGGAACATTAGTCATAATCTTGCTAGACTTGTGTGTTTATTTATGCTTTGGAAATACTTCCTATTGCTATTCATCTCCTTCTTATCTGCTTGTACTACAGAGGGCATGTAAATGCCATCCGTTATTTCTAAGACATTGAGGAAACCAGCCATGACATACCAGAGAAGCTTTGATTCACCACCTGTTGCTCTCGGGGAATGTTTGGAAACTTAATGAGCATCCACATGCCTTCCACAGCTCTCAGGAAATGAGCAAAGTACCTAAATACAGACAGCAGACTCATCCATCTAGCACCTCAAGGTCCCACTCAGAGGAAAGTGCTAACATCATAGGCATACAGTGTAAAAGTCACTAAGAGCAGGCGTAACTTAATTTCCAACTTCTCTTAAGCTTCCTGTACAAGTATTTGAAAGTCTTCTTACCATGTGGAAGACATTTGGAATTCCTATTTCATGCATTCATGGTTCATATAGTGTCAAGATGTTCAGCTGGGAAAATTAAATTAAGTACAATGTACCATGCACACATCTATCTTCTGGAATAAGACTTGAGCTCAGAAAATTAGTTGTATGAAAAAGTCTTCAAATATTTTAAAGGGTAAAATTTAGTCACTAGCTTTTCAAATATCAAAGGATAAGATTCTAAATACCAAAGTTTTTGTTTCATTCCCTACACATATTTTTTTTCATGTAAATACATGGCTCACCCCTTCATATGGTTACATTTCTCCAGTAATTAAGTAGCATAGACCAGCAACTTCAGAACAAACAACCAGTGTGCAGATCCTGGTTCTCCCCCTTACCAGTGTATGATCTGGGGAAAGTTCTGTAATCTCTCTAAGCTTTACATTTCCTTTTAAGATGCAAATCATCATTGATGACAATACAGAAAACTGTGAGAATTAAATGAATTAATATATGTACAGCTCTGAAAGTATCACCAAGCACATAGTAAATGCAATATAAATGTTGGCTATTGTTATTTTTCTTGGGGAAATGGGGAACAATGACTGTGTATCTATCTGTTCTATATGATATTTTGTCATGTGAATAATATTAACCTATAGAATACACAGCCATTTATATTCTATGCTAATAGATGTAAACTGAAAACTCCTTTGCAGTGATAGGTTAACATGACCTTCAGAGCAGTAAGGCACACAATTTCTACTAACACATGATGTCATACCACTACCCTTTCTTATTAGTGAAGTGTATTCTAGAAATAAGGAACAAAAGGGCACAGGACTCAAGGGATAAGACATGACACTATCAAAGTTCCCCCCTGACACTGTTCACAGGTAGAGCAAATATAAAACTTGACACATACTGTAATGATGAAAATACTTCAGTGATGCTCAACCCAAGGTATTGTTCACAAATACTGATTTTTGATGCTTACTTTTTTCCTTTCAGCATATACTACCAGTTTATCTCACCCAGGAAGTCAATTATGGGGGAAAATTATATATATATACATATACATATACATATATATGGCAAGGGAGATATAATACATTTTTTAAAATGACATCAAATCAGAAAAACAAATCATTTAGTGGCAATGAAATTTTTACAGTGTATCAGCCCTCTAAGCTTGATGGTTTTACTCTGGCTTCCACATCAGTGACAATTTGACATTTAGATCAAGACCTTGAGGACTGGGGGCGGGGGGGGGGGGTCTGAGACAGTCACTAACTCTTTATACCATGTCATATGAAATCAACTTTGACATGAAAGCATATGAAATCTAACTTTGACAGGTGGCAGAAACATTCACTTTGGCATTCTTAAGTATAGTGCTCAGTAATCTAAACAGAAATGTATTTTCTAAATCCACTGAAGGCAAGGATCCTTCCTTTAAAACATTAAAAAATAGCAGAGGAAAATTTTGAAAGTTCTATAGGATATGGAGTGAATTCCTAGAAGAGAAAAAAAAGAAAAAGAATACTAGTTAAAATAATAACATTGAGTTATTGCTACTTACAATTACTTTCTGCTTGCACAAAGTTCATCTGAGAAGTTGAGTAATTTAGAGTCCAATTAGGAAACTCATACAACCAGAAATCAAAGATTTTTAGCAGCATAATGAAACCTTCACTAAACACACTGAATGTGCTTTCATGATGTAATCCTGTTTTAAGAAACAAAAAGTTATATTTTCTGGGTTTTAAATAAATATGCTATTATAGTTCATTTCTGACAAAGCCACCAGGATATTTTAATTTATACTCAAATTTGATCCTTAAGGGAAATAAGTATTTTAAGGACAGATTCTACTTCCTCATTTTTTTTCTCAATAATTTTATAAATCAATCATTGCTCCAACTGGATGCCTAGAGGTTCTTATTACAACAAATGTTATTGCTGTAATCCTCACAAGCAGGTATCATGCTGACTTGAATTCTAATTAGCCTTTAAGCAAGAAGACTATTGTTTGGTTAATGCATTCAATGTCAAGACACATTAATCAAAATTATTGGTGATGCTTTTAGCACCCAGGCAACTCAGTACATATATGTCAAGCCCCGTTGGACTATTTTTTGGGCAATGAAAATAAAGTTGGATCTGCTTGGGAATAATAAATATCATGGAAAATCTGACTTGATTTAAGCTGGTATATTACAGAATTTTTCAGACAGGTTAAAAAATAATATTTTTTGATGGATATGGTAAATTCTTCTTGTAGCTTTCTATGTGTACATATTATCAACTAATAAAAGAAAAGGGAGACAGAAATAGAGATATACCCTAATGAAATACCCTAACTCACAATGAAACTATTTTTTGGTATGGACATAGAATTTTTAAAATACGGTACATATTAGTTACTGTGACTTACATTCACTGAGTTTAATACTACAAGGTGAAAGTAGTGGCTGCCCAGTTGGTTAGCTGTAGTTGATAAGACCAGTGTGAAACCAATAGGCCTTCCATGATTGGTCACATGAAGAGGCATCTCTAATTTCACTAATGTTTTAGGTTGTTGTTTTGTTTTGTGTTGTGTTTTAGACTTGGTTTGGTATTTTTACACATCTTGGCTATTAAAATTAGACTTGATTCAAATTAACACCCTGTGTCAAATCATCTTATTTCTTGCTGCTACTCCCAACAGTTGACTATCAGGCCTCTGTTGTGCATCAGCCTAAGTTAAGAGCATTTCCTCTGCTCTACCTTAACACCAGTTTAGATGCCAAAATCATAGCTACCTCATTATTCATCTTTTCTACCTGCTCAGCCCAAGGAAGTATGCTAATCTTGGTACTGAGACCTATTTTTTTAAGTGATTGATAGATAAAAACTCATGAAATAACTCGAGAAGAAATTAGGTGCAATATCCAGAACAAGACAGAAAGTTAGACCAAATTTTCTTTTATTTGGAATTTCCTGCCATATTAGTCCAATTGCACTAAAACCAGCAGAACTGAGATTTCTGATTCTCTGAGAGTCACTTAGTTATCTGTTAACATGTGGCTGAAGTAGCAGAACAGAGTATCATCTGTTCATTGTGGCTTAGGAATTAAAATTTTAGTTGTGTTAATGGTTCTGATAAATAATGTATATCTTTTATTCCCAGTTTGGTTAAATCAGTTCTCTGCTTACTTAGAGTTAGATAATATATTGTTTATATTTTTGTTTGATCCAAGAATAAATTCAACTGGACTTTTCCTGGACCATAAAACAGCAACATAAAAAGGAAGCAGATTAAATCTGGATTCCATGGTTATGGTAATGGAGAGAGGAACAGAAATCCTTAAGATGGAGAAGTTCCTTTCCACTTCTTCTCCCCCCTCTTCTCCTCTTTCACCTACCTTCCCTACATTCCTCCACTGCTCCTTCTCCTCTTCCTTCTCCCCTCTTTTTTCTGTTCTCTCCCCTTTTAGTTGGATGTGAAGTTTGCAAGCAAAGACTTTGAATTCGGTTTCCTTCACTCTTCCATTCCCCTCCACACGCAGTCAGCATCACCAGTGTAAGAATAGACCTCGTCCTCTTGTTAATCTCACTAGTAGCAAAAGTAAAAACCTCCAATGCTGCCTAATGTGAGAGGATGAGTTTATAGAAAGATGGAAAAAAGTGCAACAAATATGATGTCTGTAATCATATTTCTATTTATAAACACATATACCTCTCTGTGTGAAGCTAGAGGGAAATATATTAAAGAGGCTCTGAAAAAATTGGTACCCTGCTTATTCTGATGCTGTTTATTGTAACCCTGGTATGCATAACAGGCCAGATGTTTAAAACCTCTGCCTTTCCCCCATTTATCTTGAACATTTTTGTTATTTTCTTTTTAAAAAGAAAAAGCACTAAGAGATCATTAACTTAAAAAATTAATAATTTCAGAAAATATCATGTTCAGTTGTTTTATTTTAATGGTCGAGCTGTTGTGCTTACTGTTTGCTGTTTAAGTCTATACTTCCCTAATTAAGATTGCCAGCCCCTGTCCTCTTCAGAGGATCTTCACTTTAAGGTCCTATGTTATTCCTAAAATGATTAAGTGAAATTAGAAATTGGATTTTCTAATTCAGCAATTGCCTAGTTTGAAAAACCCTCTAATTTATATTTTTCTTCATTAAAAGTAATGTCAGAGTTTAATTCCATTATAGTTCGAATTTCCTCTGTTGTATTCTCCCCACTTTGTCTACTCAGATGAATACACGTGAATAAGTTTCAATTTAGCATTCTTCTATTTTGTGTTCATTCAATGAGATTAAATATGCAAAACAGCTTTTAGAATCATATATTCCAGTATAAATTGTTATTTTTCTTGTTTGTTGCTCTGCAGACATGTATGTAATATTGTTCTGGTATAGTCTGATTTTTCTCTAAATATGATTATTCCAAAGTGCTATGACTTTGAATCATTTCAGCTTCTTATTTTTTCCCCTGACCTTCTCCTTTGTCTATCCTGCAAATTAGGAATTGTGACTAGAGCAGAAGAGTCATTTGCTTAATTTTTATATCACAAGAGAGTATTTACATAATTTTAGATTGTCATTGTCCTTCTCTAGAGAGTTTAGAAAATTCTAGAACATTTACACTATACATCACTCCTCCACAAAGGAACAAGATTTGTTTGAAAGGATTACATTTATTTAGGGAAATTCAATGGGTATGATTCTTATCCTCCTGTATTAAAAGAAAGACAACTCACTCTTAGTAATCCTGTCTCTTCTACCTTACATGGTTCTGATATGTTTTAAACTTCTTTTGGTTTTGCAATCTTAAATGCCTTGGCAGGTGGGTTCTGTCTCATAAAATGGTATGTTCACATGAGAAAATTTAGGATTACTTCTTGAAAGAAATCGAAGAGGTATTGAGCATGTTCCTAGTATGGTTGAAGGTGTTAAGAGATTACTTTTAGGTGATGTACCAGTTAGGATACATAAATGTTGGAATATTAGCTAATATTAATGATAACTAACATATTTGAGCCCATAAAGAAAAAAAAATAATAGGTATATGATGTGCACTTTATTCTGGGGAGGATGCTGTGTTGTGCTCACATTATCCTACATTAAGTCTTGACTAAGCACCCTTTGGTGAAGCCAGAATCTTCCATTTCTTCGCTTCAAAGACTCCAGTTTGCAAACGTCAGACTTCATCTCTACGCTCCACTTCTGCACCTACAGTTCTCAAACACTCAGTCTGAGAACCCCTGTACTCTGCTAAAGAGCTTTTGTTTAGGTAGGTTTTATTTATTGAATTTCTGTTAGAAAATTTTATTATATTAAATAACATTTTATTAAATATAGCAGAATTTTTCAAAATGAGACTGAAAAATGTTTCTTAAGGAGAATAATGTTGGTATGCTTTTTTTTGAGGGGGACTGTCTGGCTTAATGGAATCTCACATCTGCTTCTACAGTCAGTCTGTTCAGTTAGCTGTTCTGGCTGATGTATATGAAGAAAAAACAGCCTCATAGTGATATGTAATTGGACACAAGAAGGTTATTTCAATAGCCTATTAGATTACTGTTGATATTCTTTGCTACTCCCAAACTCCATAGTGACAGTTTCTTAAACATTAAGTGCAGTATAAAATATAAAACCATATCATGAAATTTTCATAATTTGCATTCATAAGGGAATGAAAATAGAAAAGCAAATAATGTCTTTGTACTATTATGAAAATAGTTTGACCTTTAGGATTCCCTGAAAAGGTCCAGAGCATACTTTGAGAACCTCTGCTATAAGTTTAGGGAGGTAAGAAATAGTCCAAATGTCTCAAGATCACAAGTAGACATACTCATGCCATGTTTACATTAATAACTGTTTTTGAAGCCTGAGAGAGAAAAAGATACCAATAATTAGCTCCTTCCTGTCCCCCCAAGACACAGAGAAAATGGAGGGTATGTCCTTAAAGTGACTTAAAGCTCCGGAAATAACTGAACTTAAAACTGAGATCCTAAAAGTATGCTATTTGACTCCTTGAATAAAGTAATATAAGAATATGAATCTCAGAATATATCAATATGGAATAATCAGATAAAAATGGTCATAATCAAAGCCTATAAAATTAGCAAATATTAATAGTGATAAAATCGTCAGTACTATCAAATGCATCTAATTTTATATCTTGAAATAAAAATTTACTCCTGAACATTCTATTTATAGGAATTTTTTATATTCTAAGAAAAATTTAATATATGTTCTGTTTCCAAAAATGATGAAAAAACACTTGTCTCAGAACACTGAGGTCACAAAGCCTTACTTATTTGTGAATTATGTAACTGCATGCTTCATCTTTTTATAAACTAAACACTAACCTAAATGAGAAATATGTTTCCACAGCATTTACTTTTCTTCTTCTTTTCTATTAGTATGTGTTAAGGGGGCTACAACTATTTGATATGCTAAACAGATCATTTTATTTCTCCTTGAAGATATGTAAGGTTCCCTTCTAATCTGAAATTTTCAACCTATTAGAGTGTATAATTTTCAACCTATTAGATTGTATCACATGTTCATGACAGTAAGTCTTTATTAATGAATTTATTGTGGACTTCAGTGAGCATTTTTTTTAGAAAACGAGGGAATATTTATTTGTACATATCATTTTATTAGAAATATTTTACTTTTAAATGCATGTATTGTTTTTTGTTTGTGAAATAAGTTAAACTCTCTTAATAGAAGTATAATGGTAATCATTTATTTTTTTCTGAATAGAGTTTATATTTTTATTTTGAACTATGAAGAGATCCACCCAAAATGATTTGTTCTAGTTCTCCATTCCATTAGATGGAAGACAATGGGATACGTAGAGTAGTTGTAAAAGGTTTGTAGGCAATAAACCTAAAACATTAGTGTTCCACCTAATTTTCTTAGATTAGTACTAGGAGCACCTAGGTCAGAATAAATCTGTTTGAGCTGTGTATCAGCATGCATTTTGTGGCATGATAGCCTTTGTTCCCCACCCAGTACCCCACATTTTGCACAGTAGATTTTAAAATTTACTTGTTTGAAATATATTACATAACATTTTAACATGTCTTCTAGAACATCCTCTCAGTACTTTTATGCTTAGCTCCAAGTATCATAAGATCAAGGTTGAAATATTGCTGCATTAGGAAAACATCAAGTGTATCAAACAACATGAACAACTATTCCAGAACTAATCCAAGGGGCAGGGAGTAAATATGGGAACAAAGCCATTATAGGTTTGCTTGAAATTTTTGGTATAGGTTTTAGGTAGTTGGACCTTGAGCTTTCATAGTTAAAAAGAAAATAAAACTTAATATTTATTCAAGACAATGTGAATACTGGTTCAGGTTTTTGTTATTGTTCTTCTTCTCATTTTTGACACCAAATATGTGGTGTCTTTTCCAACACCAGTTTTCCAGCTTTCTGACATGAACAATTTGATCCTATTTTGACAATACTCTAATTAGTACCAGACCCCACACATCTAAGGACTCAGTCCCACAAGAGTGACCTCATTTCCCTTTGCCAGTAACAGGTATGAAATCCCCAGGTTACTGGCACTTACATCTGACTTACTGCAAACTTACAGGTTCTCACAATACCCCATTCAGTTTTGCTAATTTGCTAGAATGACTCACAGAACTGGGGAAAATGCTATACTTACTATTTCAGTTTATTATAAAGGGTAAAAGGAATAGCCAGGTGAATAGTACAGAAGCAAGGTCTAGAAGAGTCCTGAGCTCAAAAAGCCTCTTCCCTGTGGAGTTGGAATGGTCTACCCTCCTGGCATTAAATGTGTTCACCAGCTTGGAAGCTCTTAGGTCCCTGCTGTTTGGGGGTTTTAATGAGCTTCCATTAAATGGGCATGATCTATGAAGTCACTGGCCTTTGGTGATTAAACTCAATCTCCAGACATCTGCCCCTGATGGAGATCAGGAGGTACAGCAGTAAGTTCCAACCCTCTAATCACAGGGTTGGTTCCTCTGGCAGTCAAATCTCCATCTTGAAGCTAATTAAAGGCCCAACAAGAGTCATCTCATTTGCATAAAATCAGGTATAGTTGGAAGAGACTGTTAAGTGTAACAAATGTCCCTTGCCTCTATCATTAAGAATATCCACAGAATATTCTTAAATATTCACAGAATATTTAAGAGATCTGTGCCAAGAGTTGGGGACCAGGACTAAATGTAGGTCCAATTACACCACAACTGGAGTTTCTACAGATGATGGAAATAATGATTCTGTAGCTATGACAAGGAAGATTTTTATCTTTCATGCTCTCCATTCCTGAGTCTCTTCCCTAGCTATATATATCATGACAGTTATCTATTGCTGCCTACCTTCTTACCCTAAAATTTAGTACTTTAAAACAATGTATATTAATTATCTCACAGTTTCTGAGGGACTATAATTCAAGCACAGAATGGCTAGATGCCTTTGGCTCACTGTGAAGTTGCAGTGAAGTAGTCAGCAAGACTGTGTCTTACAGAATATTCTACAAGGCTGGGGCATCCTCGACCAAATTCGCATGTGTGGTTGTTGGCTGGTGTCATTCTATAGTGTGGGCCTCTCTAAAGGGCTGCTCACAATAAGGTAGCTTCCTTCCCCAAAGCAAGAGATCCAAGTGAGAAAAAACAAGAGAGGTTCCCCAAGTGGAAGCCACCTCTGTCTTTTTACAGCTTATACTATCCCATCACTTCTTCATGTTCATAGCTGTGAGTCAGTAAATCTGGTCATACTCAAGGGGAGGGAATTACACAAGGGCAGATACACAGGAGTGGGATCACTGAAGCCCATCTTAGAGGACACCTACCACATCCACCGAATCACAACAGGTCTTAATTTGGTAAGTGATTTAAAAAAAAAAAAAAACATTGGAAAACAGATGAGGGAAAATAAAAGGTGAAACAATTGATCTAATTTTCCAGAGTATTTCTCAAAGAGTTTTCATTAGATTAAAACCAGTTCTGATTAATTTTATAGACAATAACTTTATCTCAGCAAAACTGTGGTATACTTTCAAGGATACCAAAGGGAGGAAATGAATTTAGCTTTATTTACTGTCAAATTAACAATGATCTTGTATGCCCATCTTTTCAAAGGGAGAACCAGGTTTCATTGGTCCTCAGGGGGAACCAGGCTTACCAGGATTACCAGGAACAAAAGTAAGTGGAGTCTTTTCTTCTGCTGCTTTTTTTTTAAATTTTTGTCATACTTGTTGAAAGAGGTGACCAGATATTTCTGTCTTAAGAAATAAAGCAGTCTAATGTGCCATTAATGGCACTTCTAGAGAGATCACCATTACTAAATAGAGCAAAGGAAAGTTAATTCTAGTAACCCTTAAGCAAGACAACAGACTTATGGAATGTATTGTTAACTTGTCCTCCAGATCCCTCCTAAATTGTTATGATGCTATTAACCTTCTGGCCTTATGGAACAGTAGAGGAACTGTGAAGAGGAGGGAGATAACTCATTAACTCCTGCTGCTTATCACCCACTTTAGGATACACTTGTAAATCAAACATTATTACTATTCCCATCACTCCCTAGATTTCAGAGGCAAGTACAGATGTCATATAGATTTCTAAGTGCTTTTTTTCCAAAAGGCTCCACCCTGAATGATAACTGCAGAAATATTCTGTAATGAAAACCATCTCATGCTCCTTGACATGGCATCCATAGACAGGACTCTAAAAATCAAAAGGTTTATATGGTGCTGCAGAGACAATCAGACCCAGGATTCTCTTTATCTACCCAGTAAGACATGAAAAAAAGTTCAGCTCTGATGATAGAACTGGACTCATGACAGACCCATGAATCAAAAGGGAGGTGGGAAATGACATCAAACTACATTCTTTTATTTTTATACCACTTTTATATAGTCTTTGCCTCAATGAATATTGTGTTCCCCAGAAGTAAGACAGGGATGATTTCCAAGAGTTAAAGAAATATGTTCATGGTCTGTTCTGACAGGACTAGTCCTCATTTCCGCTGGTCAAGTAAAAATAACTCTAATCCTCATACATGGAAACTATATGTGGCCAAAGGGGGTCTGAAACTCAGTGGAATTATGCAAAATTGTTATTTTCTTAAGAAATTTTTTTTTGCCACATAATGAGCTGTAAGGCTTATTAGTGAAGTATGAGGAATGCCTGTTTTAGCCTGAACAGATTCACACAAGAAAAGCCTTTCTGAAGAAAAAGAGAGAAAGCAAGAGAATAATAAGCATTCCCTTTTGATCTAAGAACTGCTGTGTGTTAGGGGAGGAAAGGAAGCAGCCTTGAAGATGAGCAGGACACACACAGAGGAGGGCTGGTCACTGTAGGAGAAAACCAGAATGGACTGCATCTGTAAGTGCTGGTGCACTTTGTTTATATACATGAGAAAATTAAAGAAACCCAGGCAGTAGAGAGTGGAGTCGATCTCTAAGTATCTCTTCTTTACTTAACTGATCATAAATTACTCTACAGTTTCAAATTTTAAAAAAAAAGATCCAGACATTAAGAACCTAGCATGATTCTATAGACCATATACTTCATGACAGATACTACTCTGAACCCCAAGTAAAAGAATGTGCTGTCCTTGTTTGGGTTCACAAGCAGAGCTGTGGATAGGAAATTTCTTTCATTAGAAATATTTTGAAGTTAATTGACAACTGAAATACCTGTCTTGAGCTCAATATCAAGGGTAAGAGTCATGATTATGTTAAAATCTCAATCCAACAGTACTCTTTTCTACTCTTACAGCCAGTCTGGATTCAGACTTAAAAAATAAAATAAGATCGGATTTTTTACTCCAAACACCAGCAAAGAGAAATCATAGTGACTATTTTAGAATACTCTGAGTAAGATCGTGTATTTATTAAGTCAGTGAAGTTTTTCCAGAATTTTTTGTTTGTTTGTTTTTTTGGTATTGAGAAAGAGGAGTCAATGCAACAAAAACATTCTCTCCCCTCCTAAAGCTTGCATCCACTGTGGGTGAGGAAGGGGGCAGAAGGAGAAAAAGAAATAAACAAACAAATAGTATTTCAGGCAATGATGGGAAACTAGTTAGGGGCATTGTGATTTAAAAAAGAAAAAAAAGAAAAAAAAAAGTGATTCCATGTAAAGATATGTAGGCTTCGCTACCATAGGAAACTGCAAATGCATTGATTTTTTTTAGGTTTTTATTTTTCCATAAGATAATCTTATAGTTAATTTTTAAAGGGTTATTCTGTAATTTTTAAAGTAAAATATTGAGAAATATCAAATACTGTCATTTAAAAAAATAAAAATTCCATATGCTAAGAGAAGTCCTTCAGTCTCACTCTATTACAGAGGGATCAAAAAGAGAAAAACAGAAGGAAGTCCCTTGGCTTCTGAACCATCTTTGGTATCTTCTGTGTCCAGGCAAGCCCCCGGCCTTTTTCTCAGCCTCCCATCTTCACACCCTCCTCTGTTGCTGCTCAGACACCTACTGAGTCTTGCATTCCTGCCCCACATCACCTGCAAAACCACAAAGGCTTCCCAAAGTGGGCATGATGCAGAAAAGGATTTCTGAATTTGAAGCCCTGTGTTACTCATCCTGAATCCAATCCTTCTTTCTTATCCTTTCCAAAATGAATCAGTTTCTTCAGTGAGGAAGGCAACTCTTCCATAACACACCATCCACTCTCTGAATTCCAAGTCTGATTATTGAAATTCTACCCATCTTGTAGGAAACAAAACAGTCTCTAGCAAACATAAAATGGCACCATCTTTGGCAAGACTTAAAAACATTCATATTTTTAACCCAGGATTTCCCCAACTAGTAATTTATCTTATGAAAATGATTAGAGAATATACAAAAATTGGTATACAATTATGCAAAAATTGAAGATTGAGCGTAATCAGTTTTAAATTTCAGCTCTTCTTCTTTAACAGCTTTATTACTTTGGGCAACAGCTCTCATTTTTTGTTTCTTTGTAGAATGTGAATATCTATCTGTCTTGTTTGTCTTGAGAATTAAACAGGTTAATGCATGTAAAGTATTTTGTGCAGTTCCTGACCTCATCAGTGGTTATAGAGTAAGCCCTATTGACCCTTTAGGATGTGATTTGAGTCTTACCTCCAGAGAGCCAGTCAACTAAGGTTCAGTGATGTTTCCTCTTCTGTCACATAGAGCCTTGTATTACTCCTTAATTATTAATGGGTTTGTTCTTGTGGATCTTGTCTAATTAGGTCACTGGCTCCTAGAGGACAATAAGCATCTTTAGACTTCACAGAGCTACTAATATTTGAAAAAGCTAAAATTCTTCTGTCTTACACCATTCTGAAATTTTGAGATCATGGTAACTGAGGCCTGAAGAATTTAACAACCTTGTCCCAGAACACCAAGTTGGCAAATGACAGAGAATTAAAATCTTGCATGTTACAAAGCCTGAGAAATAACCACTATGTCATGCTTCTTGACAATAATACTTAAAAAGTGACTGCAGAATGAGAATTAATGTCAATTCCTGTCTTGAGATAGATGATAGCTTTTATCAATTCCCTTTAAAGGGCTTTCTATTTAACAACATAGTCATCTGACAGGCATTTGCCTAGCCATTTGATTATGTAATGGAAATGCTGCATAATTGTATGTTAGTTTGGAGTTCTCCTGAGAGACAGAACCAAGATAGATGGAGGGATAGGAATTTATTAGGGGAATGGACTACTGTAATAAGGAGGCTAAGAAGTCCCACAATAGGCCATCAGCAGGCAGGAGGGAGTCCAGAAAGGCCAATTCTTGTGACCCAGTCCAAGTCCAGAACCAGGGCAGCTGACTGTTTGATTCTTTAAGGCTCCAGGCCTGAGAACACAGAGAATATTGGTACATACCCTGGAGTCTGAAGGCTGAACTCTGGAGTTCTGATGTCCAAGGGCAAGAAAAGAAGGGTGTCCTTGGTCTAGGATTGGTAGCGGGAGATTTTGCCTTTTTGTTTTGCCTAGCCCCCAGCCAAGTTGATGATGGCCATCCACATGGAAGGTAGATCTTTCCCCCTATGTCCACTGACTTATATGCCAATCTCCTCTGGAAACCTTCTCAGACTCACCCAGAAATAATGCTTTACCAGATCTCTAGGTATTCCTTAATCCAGACACTTAAATTAACCAGCACAGATTGTTTTTTATTATTAAATGAGATAATTCAGTTAGGAGATGAGAACAGTGCTGAGTACATAGTTAAGTAAATGGTGACTCTCTGCTCATTTTTATTTTATTCAATTTATTTAGTATCCACACTGACCCATCTGGGCGTGTCATTTACCTGTCTTCTAATTTGTTACAGGGTGAACGTGGGGAGGCAGGGCCTCCTGGAAGAGGTGAGCGAGGGGATCCTGGAGCCCCTGGACCAAAGGTCAGTTATGCTTACATTGAAAGAGAATACTCTTTGATTTAGGAATGCCTGCCACTTGCCTGTAGAACATTTTGTAGAAAATTCCTCAACAGGTATTAAAACAGCTAAAATTAGAAATAACATATTGAAATGTATACTGATTGCTTGTTTTCAAAAGGGATTTTATAATTCAACTTTTCCTGTTTACTCTGTTCAGTTCAGTGAACAAATTTAATGACACATTCAAGTGTAAAGAGAGAATACTGTCATATTAACCTGTTATCCCTTGATGTGTATTAAAACCTACTGAGAAAAATCTCTGTTGGTAAGTGCTGTGCTCATTTCCATGGTAACTTGATGGAGTGTAAAACCTTGAAAATATTAGAGCTAAGGATTTGTTTACCTGTTCAATCTTGATTCATCTAAACTTCCTGCAAACTAATGTGGCCACACTTTATTTTAATAACCTATCTGAGAGCTATGGGAAACGATTTACTCTCTGATGAAAAGGAAATTTATGCAAACGAGCATTGTTGAGACTAATGAGAATTACTTACAGTACTCTTCCCATCCACTGATGGGGGAGGGCTGTTTTCAGAGTAATAATGGAATGAAGGCTGATGGAAAAACCAGGGAGCGAACTAATGATACGGTGATAATATGTGTGCTTAGTATTGTATTCACCAGCCATATACATATTGAGGCTGTTAAAATAAAGTGTTTCCCTGTTTCCTCATTATTCTGAGTCACTGCTAATTTCCTTTTCCTGTTCTTATCTCCTCTGTCATTTTCTCTTTTCATCTTCATCTTTTCCTGTCATAGGGGAAACAAGGTGAATCAGGAACTAGAGGCCCAAAGGGGTCCAAGGTCAGTAACTGGGTAACATTTTAATGTAACTTGAGACCTCATGATCTGTCCTTTTTGCCTTTTCCATGGAGAATCATGTTTTAGATTAAAATATTTCACACACAGAGATTGCAATAATTTTGTCCCTATGATAATATCAAAAAATTATTTTATCTTTTTGTTTTTGTATGTTCTTGTGCTGTAGGTCTTTCTTTGATAAGTTATATTTTCTTTTATTTTTAGCACTTCTTTGGGGGGAAAAGTACTTAATCATATAATCTTACTTTTCACTTCCTGCCTATATTTATGATAAATATTCAAGTTATAATTTGCCTTTAAATAAGGTGACTTCCTTCATTGCATTAAAATTTGCCCACCAATTAAATTGCTTTTCTTTGTCATGTTCTTTATCTTGTCTGCAAGAATATATGTGCTGTTGGCAGAATCATTAACAGTTAATTAAAGTACCACTGGCTGATAACATGGAAAAATGGGTACAAAATGAAGAAAGCAGGGATTAAAGATTATTAATTCTCCATTCACGCAAATTACATTATTATGAATGATGTTATTAGCATTATGTGGATGGGTAAATTTATAATCCTTTTCCTTTCTTACCTTTCTTACCCATTTCATAGAGATAGGTAGAAAGACAAAAATGTTTTGAATTCCATGTAGGAAAAGGTCTCTAAATTTAAGCTGTTTTCAAGAACCTTCAAATCCATACAGTTTGAAATGTTTTTCCCAAAGTTACAGTTTGGACTAATTTTGAGGGCTTAGACTATTCATAGTGTCTTCCCAAGTGGAGTTCTGACATCATAAATAAAATTTCAGAGATTTTTATATTGGATTGAAGGGGGACGGGGAGAAAGCACTGCCCTGCCCCTGACCTTCATCCCTGCCAACCTGTTCCCACTGGCTGCTGTCCACTTCAGCACCAAGGGTTAAAATGCCTATACCTACAGATGAACTTTGCCTTAGATCTCCACCATCAAAAGGAGGTGTAGTCTGTGACCCTACCTTGATAATTCTCCCTATAATGAGCTCTCTGTTCCTCTCTGTCCCAATTATCTATATGTTTCTTCTCTGAAAACAGGCAACATAACTGTTTGACTTTTTTCCCCTTTGCTCCAAATCCCTCTAACTAAAAAGAATATAACTCAGTTAGTATGACTTTGGGTGCTTTAGAAACCACTTGCTTTGTTTATGTAGATTCCATCTAGCAGAGTTACTATATAAACTATACTACTGTTCCAAGACAATAATTATCTGAAAGGGAAGTTGTGATTACCTGTAAGGTGCATGTTTTCATTTTTAAAATATTTTAAATTGTAGATGCACACAATATCTTTATTTATTTATTTTTATGTGGTGCTGAAGATTAGTTTGCCACTGAGCTACAACCCCAGCCCTGCAAGGTGCATCTTAAAAAAAAAAAAAAAAAGCATTTGCACTGGTGCATTGGTGGTGATTATTATTGTTTTCCACATCAGAAGTTTATATTTAAAGGGATGCACTATGGTATAAATACATCCTTAGACTTGAGAAATTTCTAGACCATTGGTCCTACTACTAATTAACTTTTTTCTTTTTTAATTGGGAAGGGGTGACCGTGGTGACAAAGGAGACTCTGGAGCTCTGGAACCAAGGGTAAGTGAACCCTCTCATATCAACTTTTTTGTCCCCTACAAACTCAGACTTGATGTAGTATGTGTGTATGTGACCTTATGAGTGCCATCTGGACTAATAATGCCCAATAACAGCATTGGAGAAGGGCCACTCTAAATATTCCTGCTGCCTTCCATGCCCCCTTATCTTTATTTTTGACTTTTGTTTCCAGGAGCAATGAGTGTGGACATTCTAGCACAAGCAGTGAGTGTGGGCATTCTAGCATGTTGCAATAAGCTTTATTGAGAAGGTGGAAAACACTTTCCCTCTGCCAAAGGAGTAATAGCAAGCCCACAGCTATACAGCTAATAGAATTTCCCATGTTTCAATTAACCTGATCATAAAGAGAGCAATAGCCCATTTGTTTAGAGTATTTTTTAAAACAGGCAGGGAATTAGGACATGACTAATGGAAATTATGTAGCAGATATAATGAGTCAAGTAGAAATCTCTTTTTGTTCCTTATTTGGCTTCGTTTTGATGGGATTCTATTCCCACTAGGAAAGCCAAGCATTTCCTATAGAACATTATTCTATCTTCTTAAGGAATGAGAAGGTATAATCTATCAGGTATAGATGAGTGGAAAGCAGATAGGAGTTTTTTAAATAAATGTGAATAAAGCTAATAAAATTTTGTAAATCACATCAGATTAGCCTGTATTTTATAATGTTCAGAAAATGATTTCAGAGTTTAAATCATAGGTCTTTCAAAAATCTTTTACCTACCACAGACAAGAAGTTAGAAGTGGTTTGTACTTGGGTCCTGGCAAGGAAGCAATGGTCAGAGAGAGTCACAAGATATTGCTTCTGTGTTTTTTTTAATATTTATTTTTTAGTTTTAGTTGGATGAAATACCTTTATTTTATTTATATTTATGTGGTGCTGAGGATCGAACCCAGGCCCTCATATGTGCTAGGCAAGCATTCTACCACTGAGCCACAACCCCAGCCTTGCTTCTGTGTTTTCTATACTCCTGTTATACACCAGCCTAACTCCCATGGTTTTTCCTCAATTCATTTTTGTTATAGGGTCCACCTGGGCAAAAAGGAGATCAAGGAGCCACTGAAATCATAGACTACAATGGCAACCTCCATGAAGCCTTACAGGCAAGTGACTGCTCCCTGCCCTGAGACACAAGGAGAACAATGATGGGTGCCATATAGCACATGCCAGCATGAGCTCCCATACCCCTTTAATCTTAGAGCACTCCATTCCTTGAAGAACACCTGCTCCCTGTCATCTTGAGCCCATTCCTGTATCTGGCCCCAGTAATCTTCACTTCATAGGAATTTGAAATCTCTTTCTCTTTTTTTTTCCTTCTACCTTCAGACATTCCTAAGCCTTATCAAGTATAAAATTTGTGTTAATTTGGTTGACTTTTACTTCTTTGCTTAAAGAGGGCGCTCTGTGGCTCTTATTTACTAAATGCATGACCTAGAACAAGTTATTTCATTTCCCTGTGCCTTGGTTTTCCCATCTATAAAATGAGTTGATATCTGCTTCATAGGGTTCCTGAACAGAGCAAATGACCTACATAGCCTATGCTTAAAACAGTGCTTAGCACCGCATAACCCCCCTGTAAGTATTTCTTACAACTGCTACCATTCAATTCTTTTCCTTCCATTAAGTCAAAAATAAACTAGATGGCTCCACCACCTTTGCTTCTTACTCCTCCTCTTCAGATTTAGACTCTTTCACTTGAGTCCCTGTCATTCTGTTGCAACTTCTCTTACAAAGATCAATGGTGACCTCTAGATAAAGCCCATCATATTTGTCATTCTTGACATTTCTGTGACATTTGTACCAAACCACCTTCCTTTTAAAATTCTTTTTCTTCAGACTCTACTTCCATTTTCCTTCATGGTACTGTTCTGTGTTGGTGTGTCCAATTTCTCTGTCCACACCCCAGTTTTTGATATTCTGAAGTATCTGATATTTTCTTAATGACTCCCTCTGTGTTCCTCACATCAGGATTCCAATTCTGTCATTTTGGGATCTGATCTTGGTGTACTTGTAAGACCAGTTCCCTATAGGTGCACCATTGCCCATCGATTTCCACCAATGCCCATGATTGTGCTGGTTACTCTGCCCACCTACCAAATGATCCCCTTTCTTGACTAACCAGTTTCTGTTAATGACACCATGAGTCTTTGTATTTCGTGGAGTAGAAGATTTAGAGCCATTTTTACACTAGTCTTAGTCCTTCATCCATTCTGTTTTCCATCTTCTCCATTCCCAAGGAGGTCCACATCCTGTTTACTGCATACCTAACACCATAACAAACCCTTGACCAATACATCTTCCTGCTAGTGCCTCCTTGCCCTTCTAATCCAAACTATTTCCCTCTATATGTAATCTGATTTTTTTCTCTTGTGGCTTTTAAAATTCTCTCCTTATTCTGTATGCTAGACATTTTCATTATAATGTGCCTTGGTGTGGATCTGTTGTGATTTTGTACATCTGGTGTCCTATAAGTCTCTTATACTATTTGGTTTTGCAATTCATTCTTCGTGTTTGGAAAATTTTCTGCTATTATTTCATTGAATAGATTGTTCATCCCTTTGGTTTGGAACTCTCTATGCCTTTATCACAATAACTCTTAAATTTGGTCTTTTTATGTTATCCCATATTTCTTGAATGTTCTGCTCATGGCTTCTTACCATCTTCACTGTGTGATATACATTCTTTTTGAGATTATATATTTTGTCTTCATTGTCTGAGGTCCTGTCTTCCAAGTGGACTAATCTGTTGGTCATGTTTTCTATTGAGGTTTAGTGGTTAAATGAGTATGTGTACTTTTTATGTACAAGTTCCTTTTTTAGTTTGAAAGACAAACTAATTTTAAATATTTTTCCATTTTATACCTCTTTAAATCATTTTTTCAGCCTCACTAATGTGATCTAACTTTGGTAGATTTACACTTCTACGTGTCCTTTTTTACTACCACTATTTTTAACCAGTAAAGTATTTATTATTAATGTGTACAAAATCTGTCTTCAGCTCAGCCATTTTTTTCTAGTTACCTCCTCCCTTCCCTTATTTCCTCGCCCTCCCTCCCTCCCTCCCTTTTTCTCCCTCCCCTCCCCCTCCCTCCCTCCCTCTCTCTCTCTCTCTCTCTCTCTCTCTCTCTCTCTCTCTCTCCTCCTAAATGCAAATAGAAGCATGTTTCTTGGCTGGAGAAACCTTGCTCAGACAGTGTATTCAGGCAACAATGTGACTGGTTTTCTCCAATATAAGTGGCTTACACATAAGCAGTGGCCTCAGTGTTATGGCTAAATTTTAGAACCAGTGGCCTCAGTGTTATGGTTAAGTTTTAGAACCAGAACTGTTCCCTTTTCCTCTTAAGCCAATAACTGCTTATGGATAGAAAGAGAATACACAAATTTCTAGTGTACCTACTATGTTTTCAAAATCTTAACTTATACATCAAAATATAGGGACACTTTTAAAACTTAATTTATCAGCAATGCTGTACATTTCTCTTAAACTAATTCCAAGGACAAGATAATTTCTACCTCCACCTATAAGAAGTATCTGCCCTCATTGAGTGTGGTGGTGCACTCCTGTAATCCCAGTGGCTCGAGAGGCTGAGGCAGAAAGATTGTGATTTCAAAGCCAACCTCAGCAAAAGTGAAGTGCTAAGAAACTCAGTGAGACCCTGACTCTAAATAAAATACAAAATATGGCTGGGGATGTGGCTCAGTGATTGAGTGCCCCTGAGTTCAATTCCCAGTACCCGCCAAACCAAAAGGTATCTGCTCTCTTATTTTTCAACAAAATGTCCCAATGTAATTGATCATTTTCCACAAAATTGTGGAAGAATTTTTAAAGCATTCTTTGCAAGAACAGGGTCTGGCTTTTAGCTACTCTTAGCCTAAAGTGGAAATATTTGTTTCAGTCTTCCCTCTACTACTAATGAGCAGGGTCATTTGGGGGAAATCATTGTATCTGTGCTTCATTGATCTTATCTGAAAAATGAGGATATCTTTGGAATAGATACTTTGCTAGGAGTCCATGAAATATAATATTATCTCAGGTTGTTTTTAGAAGCTCCTGAACACTTTATTGATGTACCTAAAATCACTGTCCTTTTTTAAAAATCTGATACCTGCTCTTTATTCTTTTTTGTGCTCATTTTTTAAAAATTTTCATAAACAGTGCACTCCAGAGAAATGCAGGCTGAAACTGGAAAATGTCTTCTGTTTCCCTTTGTCATGGATGTGAATATAAACTTCAGATTATTTTTTTTTAATTTTTTGGTCTTTTTAGTTATACATGACAGTAGAATGTATTTTGATGTACTATACAAGCATGGAGTATAACTTCCAATTCTTGTGGTTGTACATGATATGGAATTATACTAGTCGTGTATTCTCATATGAACATAGGAAAGTTATGTTGGATTCATTCTACTGTCTTTCCTATTCCCAATTCCCCCTATTCCCTTCATTCTGCTTTGTCTAATCCAGTGAACTTCCATTCTTCCCTGCCCTGCTCCTAACATGAATTAGCATCCTTATACCAGAGAGAACAATCAGCCTTTGCTTTTGGGGGGATTGGCTTATTTCACTTAGCATGATAGTCTCCAGTTCCATTCATTTAACTGCAAATGCCATGATTTCATTCTTCTTTATGGCTAAATATTATTTCATTGTGTATATATACTACATTTTCTTTATCCATTCATGTGTTGAAGGGCACCTAGGTTGGTTCCATAGATTAGCTATTGTGAATTGAGCTGCTATAAACATTGATGTGGCTGTGTCACTTTAGTATGCTGATTTTAAATCCTTTGGATATAAACCAAGGAGTGGGATAACTGGGTCAAATAGTGATTTCATTCCAAGTTTTCTGAGGAATCTTCATACTGCTTTTCAGAGTGGTTGCACCAATTTGTAGTCCCACCAAAAATGTATGAGTGTGCTTTTTTACCCACATCCTCACCAACACTTATGGTTACATGTATTCTTGATAACTGCCATTCTGCCTGGAGTGAGATGAACTCTCAGTGCAGTTTTAATTTACATTTCTCTAACTGCTAGAGGTGTTGAACATTTTCCATATATTTGTTGGCCAATAGTATTTCTTCTTCTGTGAAGTGCCTATGCAGTGCCCTTGCCCATTTATTGATTGGGTTGTCTGTGGGGTTTTGTTGCTGTTGTTGTTGTTGTTGCAAGTTTTTTGAGTTCTTTATATATCCTGGAGATTAATGCTCTATCTGAGGCATGTGGCAAAGATTTTCTCTGATTCTACAGGCTCTCTCTTCATGTTCTTGATTGATTCCTTTGCTGTGGAGAAGATTTTCAGTTTGATTCTATCCCATTTATTGATTCTTGATTTTACTTCTTGCAGTTTAGGAGTCTTGTTGAGGAATTGGTTCCTACGCTGACTAATGGAGTTTGGGGCCTACTTTCTCTTCTAGTAGGCGCAGACACCTGCTTTTTGATATAAAAGGTTATGTGCTCTGTTTCTTTTTCTTAACTCAAGTTCAGTGTGACTATAAGCATATGAATTCAATATTATCATGCTGAAGTTCAAACCTTAAGATTTATTATCCTTATGAGGTTGTTAGGGCAACCATGTGTTATGCTTGTAAATAGAATATAATTATTTTTTTTCACTTCAAAACTATTTATTGGTTTTCCAAACATAGTACTCTGGTGGATTAAGAGCCCCTAATAAAATCAATTCAGTTAGACAGCTATTGGATTTAGAAGAGTTGGTAGACATTTATTCTTCTGATTTTTCTAACTAGTAATGGATGTTTATAGTTTTATAGATATAATTATTTCCTTCTACAAAATGTTTGCCAAAAATCTCTAGGATAATTAGATAAAGAGGACTATATTACAGTTATAATAATATCATGTGAGGAAATATAAAATTTTATATTGCTTCTATTGAAAAATATTCTATAAAATATCAGAATATGAAAAATTATCAAAAATAGTATAAACTTCTGTGGGTCCAGAACCCAATTTAAGAGAGACAACATTACCCAATATAGTTGAAACCCTATACATACAGTATGCCTGAGATATTTGGTGTTCTGGATTTGATGTTTATAATTCTCATTTATAGTCAAATGAAAAGCTTTCAACCCCTATAACAAAGTACTTCTGTATCATTTTAACTGGAACTGAAATTGTGGAGTGAAATAAAAACCTGAGAGATTTCATTATTTTTTCTTTTGACACAAGACAAAATCAAAAAGAGCCTATTTCTATTTTATTTTTCCCTTCTCTGCCCAGGACTACTCCAAATTTCTTTTTAGGGTGTTTTACTCTGTCCCTCTTCCTAGTACTGAACCTGTTCAGTACTGTTATTATTTTGTGCATTACTCTCTTATACCCTGTTAGAAAGACTATTAAATTGCATTGGTCTATGAAAAGAAAATTGTTATTTATATATAAACATTGATCTAAGTTCTTTATTTTTATTTAAGGTAGTTGAATTTTCACCATTTGCAATAAAACCTGTTTCCTGATTCAGGTTTTAACAAATTCTCATCACCTTCTAAAATAACCTTGTTCTTTAGTGTAAATCATGAGATATTTTAAGTTAGCATCATTATCATTATGAGAAATGAAAAAAATAGGGAGTTCATGGAAGCGTCTCAGGAAATAAGCCACAATGCAGCCTGCTAGGCTTCCCCCATCTGCAGTTGCTCTAAGCCTCGCCTTCCTTGTTCTTCATGTGTCTCTGAAGAAAGTCATATCTTTCTCCACCACTGCCACAAATTCTGGGTTTTTTTTGTTTTTTGTTTTTTGGGTGTTTTACATTATTACTGGAGTTTGAGAGAGACCCCTGCTAGGTTTATGTAGCTTTAACTTAGAGGATTCAGATATAAGACATCCAAACAAGCAACCATCTTTATGACTTTTCTGTGGGTGTACATGCTGGTACTTCCAAAAGGTGATCAATGTAAGGTGCTTGTGAAGTTAGCTGAGTTTTTAGGTCTTACAAGGAAATCATGTACATCCCATCTGTTAGTTCAATTACCATTAATAATGTCCTTTGTTACTTGTTCATTGTAAAACATGTTGTTATCCTTAAATTTTTTTTTAAATGGACATATTAGCCTTGTGTTTATTTAGATGAAAAAGTGAATTCATACATGGCCCCATGTTGGAAAATCTGAGTTCACATTATAAACGTTCTTCCCTTTGTAAGTTTTTGGGACTCTGCTTTCCAGTTAAAAATATTGGAAGGCAATGATAAAGAAATTATTTCTGTTCTGTAATTTTCTAATAGCCTTGTTTAAATGACTCATCTTTATTGCTGCAGCCGGACTGCAGCACTATACAAGTGAAGAAGCTTTCTATAAATGTAAATCCAATTCTTGTTCTAGGTAAATCCCTTAAGTATAAAGTATGTTGGCTGGGTACTGTGGCACATGCCTGAAATTCCAGAAACTTCAGAAGATTGAGGCAGGAGGATCACAAGTTCTAGATCATCCTCAACAACTTAGTGAGACCCTAAGAAATGTAGTGAGATGCTGTCTCAAAAAAATTAAAGGGGCTAACGATGAGCTCAGTGGTAGATAAAGCGCCTGTGGTTTTAATCCCCAGTACCAAAGGAAAAAAAAAGGAAAGAAAGAAAGTATGTGTTACCTTACATTACACAGGTATGCTGTTATTAAATTCTGGACCCTTATTTATAAGGATATATATATACCCTACAGAAGACTGTCATATGACTGTCTTCAGAAACTATTGAATGGCTTCACCTTGCTCGATCTCCTCCAAAATCTTTACTTTTTTTTTAATCAGTTTGTGTCCATTTTGTCTGTTGTCTTAGAATTGCTTAGTGTTTTTTTCCTACTTATTTCTCTGAAGTTATAATAACCATGATTACTTTTATCCTAGAATAAAAATTTTAACCAGGTGTACACATGTATAAACATTGTTTTCTAAGGAATGATAGTACCATGTCATGAAAGACTCAAGTGATTGAAGTAAGATTTACTTTTTAATTTTTTTTACAACAACAATAAAAACAACAACACCTTGAGTCAGAGATTGGAACAGAGTAATGGAAAACAAAGAGATGGTGTTAATCTGATATCCACAAGTTTACATGTAATCAGATAGTTTCTCTATGACCAACGCCCTTAATGGAAAATGTTCTCCCCTCTCTGGTTTCATTAAAGTGGCTAATAGACCCTGCTGAACTTTTAGTACAAGATGTAAACTAGAAAATAGTTATATAAGAACATGATTCATAGATTAGGAATCATGTTTTTTGTTAAGGTGCTCTAGCACATTAAGAAATTAGATTAACTCACTATTAATTTCTTTACTTATGGCACATATAACAAAAACGTTAATTCTAGCTCAGCAAATGAGCTACAGACTAAAGGACAAAAGAAATGCAATTGGATATTTCAGTTTTACTCCTAGAGAGAACACTTTGATCAATAGTAAATTTCTAATTTCACAACTATGCTGACAGGCCTGTAGTGTATATTACTTTACTATACATTATTTAATCAGATAAATAGAATTTTGACTCTTTTTTCATTTCTAGAGCTGAAACCCAGGTAGGGCCATGCACATTCTAGGCAAGCTCTGTACCACTGAGCTATATCCCTGGCCGGTTTTTTAGAGACAGGGTCTTGCTAATTTGCCCAGGTTGGCATCAAACTTGCAATTCTCCTGCTTCATCCTCCCCATTAGCTGGGATTACAGGCATATGCCACCACATCCAGTTACCCATGGATTTTTTAAAAATACAATTATAAGGATTTTTTTTTAAAAAAATCTTAACAATTATACTCTATTGAAAATAGGATGTGTTCTAAGAATCTTGTCAGTTCCTTATAAGACATTAGATCTGTCAAAACGTTCAAAGTTGATATTTTGTCTTCTGAAATGTATTATTGTACAGGCACCTTGGCACAGACCTGTAATCCCAGCAGCTCCAGAGGCTGAGACAGGAGAATCTTGAGTTCAAACACAGCCTCAGCAATAGCAAGGTGCTAAGCAACTCAGCGAGACCCTGTCTCTAAATAAAATACAAAAATGGGCTGAGGATGTGGCTCAGTGTTCAAGTGCCTCTGAATTCAATCCTTGGCAAGTCATTCCCCCCGCCAAATAAAATCAGTCCCTATGAAATAAGTAGACTTCATTTCACTAATGGATCATGATATGTAAGTGGGGGGAAATGTGACTAGTGTCAGTGAGTGACTTTTGATATGGAGCACACAGGTAGCTTTTCTTTTAATTTATTTTTTTCTAATTTGTTATATATGATGGCAGAATGCAATTCATTTTATATTACACATATAGAGCACAATTTTTCAAGTCTCTGATTGTACACAAATTATTTTCACACCATTCGTGTCTTCACAAATGAACTTAGGGTAATGATGTCTAACTCATTCCAGAGTCTTTCCTACCCCCATACCCACTTCCGTCCTCTTCTTCCCCTTTCCTATCTAAAGTTTCTCCATTCCTCCCATGCTCCCCACCCATCACCACTATGAGTCAGTATCCTATATCAAAGAAAATACTTGGCCTTTGGTTTTTAGGGATTGGCTTACTTCACTTAACATTATATTCTCCAACTCCGTTTATTTGCCATGATTTTATTCCCTTTTATTGCTGAGTCATATTCCATTGTGCATATATACCAAAATTTCCCTACACATTCAACTACTGAAGGTCATCTGGGTCGGCTCCACAATTTAGCTATTGTGAATTGTGCTTAGATAGTTTGAAGAGCTTGCTAAAGCTATGGAATGATGAGGGGATGATGAGGGGATTCCATTAGATTCTTTAATAGATTGATAACATCCCTTTGAAATAATAAAAGTTAAATGGTATAAAGCTATTTACAGTCAGAACACTATATAATACCTACTTATTATATTATCAACTTTATTTGTATTATCTCATTTAATCTTTACAACAGTGTTTTTAGATTGGTCAAATTATACCCCAGTATTATAGTTAAGGGAATTAATGTTCAGTGGGAGGAAATGCTTTTTTTTATTCACCAACATTATAACAATAAATAAAATCTTAATACAGAAAGTTTGACTACAAAATTAATTTTAAGCTTGCAAAATCCAGTAAGATAATTTATTTCTTTTCTTTGTTCCAACAAAAAGATTTCTTCATGACCTTCTCTGTGCCATGCACCATGAACATAAAAGTAACTGACTGCTCTGATAGCATTCATTGTAAAGAGAAGGATAAACAGAAGTCAGGGTTGAAGGGCATTCCAAAACTAACAGAAGAGGCAGAAAAACATACTCAGTTACACATTGACTATGAAAATAAGGTAATTCCTTTCTTCAGAATTTTTCTTACAGAAGAAATCTGTAAGTTTATCAATAGAAGAAAAAACCATGCTGGATTTGATGCCTTCCAACTCTACTCTAGGTATCAGCCACAGTTTTCCTACTGTGAAATATTTGGTTTGGAGTGGTACACTATCATCGGGTCACCTGGTAGGTCTCTGGCCTCATGTACATTCTCTTGAAAGTCAACATTTTAACTCTAGAGTTGCTGTTCATAGTAAGGAGATTAATAATTGCTCTTAGTTGTAGCCTATATGAAAATCTACACAGTCAGCTGCTGCTGTAGTCATGTCCTGGTTATATGAAAAGGACTCAGGTGATGAAGGGCTGTGATTCATTGCTACTAAACAATTTCAGTAAAGTTCAAGGTCTTTAGGTCTAAGTGTAACTCATGAAACTTACCTCTTACCTGTCAGCTTCTCTGACAATGTAAATAAAAATTTAGAATCACAGCAAATACAGAACTCTGCACAGAATCACCTTATTATAAAAGGCAATTACTTATTATAGTAGGCAACAGAACTCAACCTACAAGGTAAAAGCTTACTTTCCTTTTGTAATTTCACACAAATTTTGATAGAAACACCTTTGCAGCAGAATCGTGCCTAACACATTATTATTATTATTATTATTATTATTATTATTATTATTATTATTATTATTATTGTTATATGAATACAATGAATGTAGGTAAAGAAACTAAGAGTAACTGATTGTTAGTGTTATCTGCTAAAATGTTTGATATGATATGAAAGTACTTAGATTTTAAGATAATGTCAAACTAATTATAAAAGCAAAGTTAATATGGGAAGTTACAACTGATTTCAACTATTCTAAATGTTCTTCTTGAGTGTTCTTTACAGTCAGTTAAAAGCCATATGGGAAATTATGTCTACTTGATTTCTAGTCCTTTCATAACCTTTGTCTAATTTTGAGCCCAAATTTATATACCATACTTTGCTTTTTGGAAATTTAGTTACTGCTGAAAATTAATTAATTAATCTTTAGAGAACAAGACGTGTCACCATTCAAAAATTTCCAATAAACTCTGAAAAGAATTCCAAAAGAAGGGCCTTGCAACATGACTACAAAGTGTTGGGTGCCTGAGGCAGATTTCCGGAGCCAGCCTATTCCGCCCCCCCCCATAGGGTTCATATACAACTCAATCAATCCAGCACCACAACTATTATATACAGCTTAACTCAAATCATCATCTCAATGGTTCGCTGGCAGCACCTTTCAACCATTCCCTCTGGCAATATGCTAGGCATCATTCTGACTTTGGCTGTGGCTCTCAATAGGTTCCAAAAAAATTGTGCTGTTTTAAGTCACTACCTTTGTGCTAATTTGTTACATGGGGATTGAAAACTGACAGTTACTGGCATTCTTCATTAAATGTGGGGAAAATTGAATCCAATGGGGGAATTCCTCTACGTTAAGTCCCCGGGCCCAGGAAGATCCCACCTGGATTATCTCTGCCCTCTGGGAGCTTCACTGTGTCTTCTTGCTTCTGCATGGAAGGGAGCTTGTGTTAGTAGCTGCGTGGCTTGCCCAGCCCCCTCCTGCCAGAGATCTGGATAGTTCTGAGCATCTTTCCTGTCCTGAGGTCTGTCCCTGTCCGTTCCCATGGGCCGCTCTCCTGCTGATGAGACAGCCCAGTCCCTTGTGGGCCCCTGTGGATGCTTCATGAGACAGAACATGTGCTCACATCTTGCTGAGGTCATTCGTTTTCCATTTGCAGCTTCTTCTGGGGTGGCTGAAGTATCATTCCAAGAAGCTCCCTGGTGGCTCTCTGAAAGGACTGAGGAGACCTACAGGCATAACTTGAACCCCTGGTGTTGAGTGCTGGGACCTTTCCATCTTCCTGAGATTGCAGTAAAGGCCTGTACTGCTCCACCCCTTCAGCTCTTTGTGCTAACCTCCAGAGCAGCTATCTCTTATTTTTCGCACCTTTTGACATCTGTAGAGGATGAGGATTTCCCACATTGACAGCTCTTTCCTCAATTTCTCCCTCTCTCTCCCCACCCCAAAATTTTACTATAAATATAAAGAAGAAAACAGTTTTCACTTCAATACTTTGCTTAGACATCTCCTCAACCCAACTTGTAAAGTCACCAGTGACAGGTCCTACCTCCTAAAGGACTGCAGGGAACCATTTTCCTAAGCTTCTGGGCATGGTGGAACAAGGGTCTCCCTTCGTGCTGTTCCAATAACATGAGGCTTTCTTTTTTCTGAGCACTCCCTTGCAGTCCTTTTAGGGTCCATAGTTATAGCAGTCTTTAAAGCAATCAAGGCTTTTAAAATTATTATTATTCTCCTCAAAATTCCAGCAGGCTTAGTTTACCACCAGATTCCAAAACACTTTGCACATATTTGAGGTTTTGTTATGGTAGCATGGCCGGTACCATACCTATTATCACAAACTTAGAAACTAAAAAAGGACTCACTCCTTACCTCCCAGTTTCTGTGCACCAGACGTCTAGCTGGACTCAACTGGGTTCCCAGCTCAAGGAGTTACAGCAGGAACAACTGAGGTCCCACTGGCCTGTTTCCCTCAGGAACATCAGGTCCTCTTCCAGGCCCATTCTTGGGACTGGCGAAATATAGTTCCTTCAGTTGCAGACTAAGGTTCCCGTGTCCTCCTGGGTATTTGGGCAGCAGTCACTCTTGGCTCCTTGCAGCCATTCTCCAATCCCTACTTATGGTCCTCTCCATCTTCAAAGGCCAGCAACAGCAGGGCAAAATACAGTTGAACAAAGATTTTCCCAGACAGTCACCCCCAAGTTGGGTTTAGTTCTATAACCTTGCTTCAACTGGAACTTTATTTCATTTTCTTTCGTGTGTGATAAATGAGTTCCTGATATAACCCCCTACCATGAACTTTACCATGACGGTCCCTGCTCCCATCTGAGCATACTTTGATTATGCTATTTCTCTCTACAGGTTCCCGTGTGGCATCCAATGGCAGCAC
This sequence comes from Ictidomys tridecemlineatus, assembly GCF_052094955.1. Classification (NCBI taxonomy): domain Eukaryota; kingdom Metazoa; phylum Chordata; class Mammalia; order Rodentia; family Sciuridae; genus Ictidomys; species Ictidomys tridecemlineatus. The sequence goes on from NW_027524348.1 coordinate 432,111, forward strand.
CTTGATTCTCCTGAACTTCAGGAACTGTGCCAGGTTTTTTTTTATGTAACTTGTGTACATATCCAAAAGTCCTGTTTTTTTCTCATCCATCACAAATTGCAGACTGAAGTGCTAGGCACTTATGTAATTGGAATTTCTAAATTCTTCCAGAAGCAAATAATGAATGCACATAAAAATAAAAGTAATAAAATGTTCTTCATTGATTTCACTTTAAAGTTAGCCCAATTAAACTAACAACAGGGATTATAAAATCAGTTCACTTCAAAAATTCTATCAAATAAGAAATGTATCTTGAGAAGATTTAACTGATGCCAATTATTAAGTTACAGTAATTATTAAATTATCTTTGCAAAATGCTCATATGCTTCAACATATTTTTAAAGCACATAAATTAAGCAAAAATAATATCTGCTTTCTTCTTTGAGGGAAGCTCCTTCTACCCATGATTGCAGAAGATTAAAAACTATTTGCTTTTAACCTCCTTAGATTAAAAGAATGTAATCAGAGACAGAATGACAAATTGATTAAAATAAAAAGCTTTTTATAAAACTTGAAAAGTACTATCATCTTGTTATGTATTCTTTCATATGAGTAATGTTCCATTTGAGGTCAAACAAAATATTTTCCAAAAGTTGAACTACTATATATCAAGTTTCTCAGCCTTAACTTCTGTAAAAATCATGTTATATTGAATAAAAATGCAATTTTTAATAAATACAGAATCTAACACTGAAAAAGGTACAGATGGACAATTGTTTTTATCTTGTGGTTTTCCTGTTTATTTATGTTAAACAATATGTAGAATTAAATCCATAAAAATGGAAGCTGTTTGAATCAGACCATCCTGATTCTAAGGTAACACAGAAGATCAGCTTTCTTTAAAATGGACAGAGAACTGGTATATGTGTGCTTTTGGTTTTTCTCTGGTGGAGAATTAATATGAAATATCAAGTTTTCAAAGGTTTCCATTTGTGGTCTTTAAAAAACATAGCTGTAATTTTGTGAACCTTATACCAATAGCAGTGGGATTTGCCCCCACCTCTGATGCTGAGCTGTCCTGGTCAATTGCCTTGGCTTTTATAAGATGTGACAGGAAGCTATGTAGGGCAGTTTCAGAATCTAGACCTCACCAGCTTTCAGAGCTTTTCACAACCTCCTTCCTCACTGCCCCCAGCTCTTGAGGAACTCTGGACCCCCAGAAAAAGAAGAAGACCCAGTACCAAATTTTAGGGTCTCTCAGCTGCTAAACTACTCATGCAGTGACCTCCCCCCACCCAGGACAGCTGCATGAGGGAGCCCAATAGGCATCAGAGCAACCAGTTGGACACAGCATTGTGAGAAGTATAGGTAAGAGTTGTTTTCAGCCACTAGGCTTCAGGTTAAGGGATTCAGTGCAGCTACACAGTACAAAAATCTAATCCTCCACCAAAAGCTGGTACAAAAAATGAGTCCTCTTTCAAAAGCTCCACTTTACCATAGCCTTCTTTAGCAAACTGCTGTATATGAAGAGATTCTGTACCAACATTTTAATGATCTTTTTCTATTCAGTGAGTCAAAAGTAGGTAATATTATGTTCATCATTTTCAGAAAAATGCATTAGAGAATAATATAAATAGAAAAGATCATTTTTATACTTTGAAAATTTGTAATTTCTCCTATTCAAAAATTATACTCAGTGTATTTTTATCTTTAAGTGAATTGAAATTTACAGTATCGTTTTATCAGTGTAAGAGCTCGCAGGCTTCAACACATCTTCAATTTCTCAGGGACAGGCAGCCAATTCTGCAGGTAATATTTCCTCCATTGTACTCTCATTGATTTCTTCTTTTTTTTGAGAATATTTTTTTCTCCTTGGCTTAGAGGAGTGAGAAAATATATTGGGGTAAAATTCACCTAGACCAATATGAGAAATGGAGCCCACAAGTGGAAATCTAGGCTCCAGCTTGAGACACAAAAGCCTCCTGCCTCAGTAGAGTGCAAACCAGAGCGGGGCTGCTGCAGGGGCCCCGCAGCTCTTCTGCTGCCGACTCTGTGGGCCTGGTTCTTATTTATTCCAGAGGGTTCCATCGTCAGTGGAATGTCTTGGCCTTCCTTAGTCAAGTGTACAGAATCTTCAGGTTGGAGGTTTAAAAGCTCTCATGAGGAAGGATTCCCCCTCTGAGAAATGCATCATTTTATGTTCACCAGGTCTGGACTCAAGCAATTATAAATCTGTATCCTCTACGCTAAATGATGATCACCCACAGTGATGATGAAAGAAACAATTACTATTTAATTTAATAGTTAGTATTAAATAAAATGAGGTCCACACACAGAACATCAAATTTCTGTTACTGGTTCCTAGAGCATTGTCTTATCTTCCACCACTGCAGCTGTGACACTGGTCTGTAAGTATGTTGAGTCATTTTTATTTTCTTATTTGTAATATCTGAATAACGACTGACTTGTTTTACCGATTCCTTAAAGTATATTTACATAAATAGCAGTAGTTCTGGATTTCATTTATTTAATCCCTTCTATTATTAGTAGGGGAAATTGAAATATGCAATAAATACTACTTCCCCTAGAGGGATTGTTATGGCTCTTGCTATCCCCAGTCTGATAAGGGCATATATTCCTAAATGTGCCCCAACTTAAGTAGGAGGTGGTGCTTCCAACTCAGCTGTCACTTCCGACAACTGTCAGTATTCATTTAAGACAAATGGTTTCCATTTTCAATCAGTGAGCTATCCTAATTTTCATGTGACACTAAAATTTAGTTTAGATTCACACACACACATTTTCATTAAAATACATTTAAAAAAATTCATCAGTCATCTAGTTACCATCTGTTTTTCTACTAGATTTTGCTCTTATCATTAAGATTTATTTATTGATTTATTGTTATGTGATTTCTCCTTTTTCTTGAGAATATTTTTTCTCCTTGGCTTAGAGGAGTGAGAAAATCTATTGGGGTAAAATTAACCTAGACCAATGTGAGAAATGGAGCCCACATGTGGAAATCTAGGCTCTAGCTTGAGAAACAAAATCATTGTGACAGAAATAGGTTCATTTTAGCACAAAATTTCATCCTTAAAGTTTAGATTTTTTTCACTTTATTTTATTTGTGTATATATGTATATGCATATATATGTGTGTGTATACACACACACACAGACACACACACACACACACACACACACATATATTTTAATGAGGTGCAGAGGATAAAACCAAGTGCTTCACATGTGCTAGGCAAGTGCTCTACCACTGAGCTGCAACCCCAATCCCTAAAGTTTAGAATTTTTTAATGAGCAAAGCAGAATTACTTGACGAATCTCAAATTAAATGCAAACATTCTTGCATAGGCCAAAAAGAAGTAATATTCATTTACCTCTTTGAGATCATTGATTTTCTCAGGTAGAATTTTCCCCCAGTATCTGAAAGTCCAAAAGGAACCTTGCTACCTAGCCTACCGCCTATCTCACTATCAGAGCCCTGCCTGGCTGTCTGGCACTCCTTCCCCAGGATGCACTTCAGGATGGACAATTTGGCTTCATCTGGCTCTCCGCTTGCCTATTTCTGCTCCACTATGCTGAGCTACATAGAATGGCAGAAGAGAGACATCAGGGTGGTTTCTGATGGCTTAGTACACCATATAAACTAGGCCTCCCTAACTTCTTGTTGCCCAAAAACACCCCCTAATGATCAAATCATTGTTTGGGGGCTTTGTTACCCATACTAAACATAACCTCTAACTATGTTCCCAACTTGATGCCCTCTAGTCCCTGAGAAGTGCATCACAGTCATTTGAATAATGTCACCTGAAGTTGTGCAATATCCAGCCTGTGCAGTTATCTGTGGTGACCCTACACTGTTCTCAAACCATGACGCTCCTAACATTCAAATATGACTCCACCTTAAAGTAAATTCAAAGACATACTCCTTCCTGAAGGACGTACAACATAGCTCCTTTTTTATTACTATCACTTCATGTGTTCTCTTACACAAAAGGATTGCTTTTTTCTTTCTTTCTTTCTTTCTTTCTTTCTTTCTTTCTTTCTTTCCTTCTTTCTTTTCAGAAAGGGCTTAGTAAAAATTAAATAAAAAGAAAAAGACATTTTAACTCCCCAAAGGAAGGATTATGAATTAGGCCAACTGACAGTGCTAAGAAATATGGGAACCTAGAAGAAATTGACGAGTAAAAAATGGACACGTTACACTAGGGGGACATGTAACGTCCAGCCTAACTCAGACAAGGTGAAAGGAAACATTCAGAGAAACTGAGGACCCTGCATGCGACTCTTGGTGATTCTGGGTCCTAGGCCCCATCTGAGCCATCGCCACAGGGAAATGTGACAGTACCCTGCCACCTTGTGGGATGGAAAACATGGTCTCCCAGGAGCCTCTGTGATCTTAGGAAAATGTCTCACCCCACAGACTCTGCCTTCCAGTTTATTTTTGCGTTTTCTAGAACATTTTAATAATTTCCAAATGAATCTGATCGACCTTCCCGAGGTCAACAGTGCTAAGGCATGCCTGTTGAGCAAGTTATGGAGACTTGGGAAAAGGAAAGAAGGAGGTATGGTTTTAGAAGAGCAGAGACTGAGGACAAGAAATAATCCTTTTTATTTTCTTGGGAACTTGTCAAGTTAATAATAAATTGTGCACAACAAGTGAGTAATTTATCTGATTCACAGAAATTTCATCAGAGAATGCATAGTGGACATAATAAATTATAAATGTCACCTTAACAAATGACATTTACCATTAGGTTCAAAGTAGTATAATTATATGCAATTATTGTTATTATTTTATATGACCACATGACACGGGAGTCAGGAAAGCAACTTGTTACTAAGTCTGTTTCTGCTAGTCTCAGATACTTCAAATATAGTTCAGAGAATACTCATGAGTGACATTTATCAGTATGAGGCATCTGATGTAGGCTGAGGGAGACGGCTGGCATTAAGAGGTCATTTAAGCTACACAGAAACCTGTAGTAGAAGAGGTGGGAAAATCAGTTCTGAGAATCCAGTGAATAGACATACATTAGAGGATTCTAATTTCCTTTTTAAAATTCCTTGCTGTATACAAGGAATGGACAAGAATGTGAATTCATGTTATCATGTGTACTATAGATGTAATTTTGAGGTTTGACTGAGTTTTTGCACTAGCTTAGGTGTCTAAGGTACACAGGTAAAGTGTTTTAATCAGCTATTTGATAATCATCGTTAGCAACTCTTCATCTTGCTTATCTGGTAATTCTGCAAAATGAATCATATTTGGAGGTACTTTTAATTTTTTGAAGGAGAGGCTTTTTTCTTTCACATTTTATAGGTAAAGACTATTTTAAGACATGCTTTCAAGAACAGCACTGAATAAAGCTGGCACCTAATTTTTTTTAAAATGTGAAATTTAAATAAGGGTTATTTAAAAAGAGTACTTAATAGAGCAACACAATTGGCTATCCCTATCAATACACTTATCATGCCAATCAAATCTTTTGCATGGTCTAGGTCTCCCTCAAGACCCATCAACATAACTAACAGAATGCATGTGTTTGTGTAGATAAGACTCTTATTAATATCAGCATTAAAATCATCTGGGATGAGTTTGATAGACCTTTCTTGTCTTAGTTCCAGCATCTGGCATGTTTAATAGTGTGTGAGAAGACAGAATTTAAATTTGTGGGGAAATATAAAAGATGGCCAGTGAGAACTTTTTTCCTGAACCTTTCCAGATTCAAAGTAACTAGAATACTGCGCAGGGTGCTATCTGAAAATAAGTAAGTACATATGGCTTGATATGGGAGGTGGTACATTTGCACCTCCAAGCAGTCCTGGGCTTGGTCCTAATCAGAGAAGCTTGGAAGGCCACTGACGCTGTGTGTCACAGTCACACGCTGTGTGACTTTGTGTGTCAGCCTAGCGTCTAGCGTGCTGTGGATTGCTGCTGCCACTCTCCACACACATGAGCCCCACTGGGCTGCTACTTCTGAGACCCACTGGTACATGTGGAAAATCTTGTGAGGTTTGTCTGGAACATGTGAAATAGAGATGGTTTTGCCTACAGCGGAACGGGAAGCAAGTATGCTGAATGCTTTTGTACCCTGTGGCCCAGTCGGAAAGCCTGCTGGGAAGGCTCCTGAAAGCACTCTGTTGTGAGTAAACCTATGGACCTACTAGTTAAACTGGAGGACTGACACAAAGCCTCTACATTTTCATGCATTTCATTCAAAATCATTGGCACTCTAAAGTCAGATTATTCACCTTCAGCAGCTTTAAAGTCTTATAATGACTGAAAACTGAGCCTACAAATAAATTGAAATTTATCTCTGCCAAAAAAAAAAAAGAAAATCAATGTACTCTATGAAAAGGGCATAAACTTTATTAAAAAAAACTAATTTTGAAATGTATAATTGTACTTTGGTATACTTGAACTTGTGGGGAGAATCTTTTGATGGAACTGCTGCTTCTAATTGGAAAAATCTGTATTTGGGGCTGGGGATGTGGCTTAGTGGTAGGATGAATGCTAGCACACAGGAGGCCAAAGCTTCCATCCCTAGTACCGCAACAACAACAAACTATATTTTGTACACAAATGTGCTAAAATTGAGATGTCAATCTGTACAGTCTACAAATTTGCTTAAGATCATCAAAGCAAACAAATTTAAAATATATGTTGAGCTGCCTCTTTTAAAAATATATGTTGACGTGTGTAGCTCCAAGTGGATTTTAAAAAGACAATTTCTAGGGAAAGATTTAATCTGAACATTTTTTTTTCTTTTTAGTATAAAGAAACCAGAATGGAGAATATATTAAGCAAAGATTGCTTTGAACGTAGTAGATACCTTCCTACAAACAGCAAAAATTTTTGATTTAAGATTATATAGAGAAGCAGTAATTGAAGGTGTCAGTAACTTCAAATTTATGCAGTTGTGAAGATAATTTCAGCAAATCTTATAAAGAAAAATAAGAAAAGCCATATGAAAAAAAAAGGCATTTTTCAGAAAATGCCAGTACCTACTATTGGAGAAAATAATGGCTAAGAAACTGATTAAACAATGTGAATAGTAGCAGGAGTAAGAACTCTGCTCATCTATTTTTAGCATGCAGGTAATTAACAAAAAGAAGTATTATAAAATTGTTATTATTAAAGCTTTTCTATTGAGGAAAGCAAAAAGCAATAAAAAATGAAATAAACTATTTGTATGTGAAATAAACTTTATTTTTTTTTAAATTACTTTTTAGGTGTAGATGGACACAACACAATGCCTTTATTTTTATGTGATGCTGAGGATTGAACCCAGGTCCCGCCTGTGCTAGGCAGCACTCTACCACTGAGCCGCAATCCCAGCCCCTATTTTTTGATATATACATTTTTTAGCTGTAGATGGACAGGATACCTTTATTTATTTATTTATTTTTATGTGGTGCTGAGGATTGAACCCAGGGCTTTACACATGGGAAGTGAGTGCTCTACCACTCAGCCACTATCCCAACCCTGAAATAAAACTTATTTAAAGTAAAAAATTAAAATTCTAGATGGGCTGAAGATTATTAACAGCTTAGATGTAGCTGATGTTACTATAAACTGTATTCCATTCTGGGGGATAGTTATTAGAATGGCCCACCAAACCAAGTTTCTGGAATTTCCCCTTCAGGTAGAAACTATTTTAATTATCACACTAGCAAGTGGCTTAATGGAAATGAAATGTGATATATATGTTTCTCATTTAAAAATTTCAGTAAACATATAAAGTGACAACTGTGAAACTGGAGTCAATCAGTGTTGCATGGCAAACTAAGTCATGATTAAAACTGCTCCATTTACGTATGAGGTGCCAAAATGCATCCTGCTATCATGTATAACTAATTAGAACAAATAATATATTTTTAAAAACTGCTTAAGCAAGCAAAACTACACTGAAATTTCCCTTTACTCCAGTTAGAACATCAGCCATTAAGAGTAAAAACAATAATAAATGGTGGACAAGATGTGGAGAAAAAGGAACACTTTTATACTGTTGATGGGATTGTAAATTAGTACAACTAGTATGGAAAATTAGTATGGAGGTTCCTCAAAAGATTTGGCATGGAACCACCATATGACCCAGCTAAACCACTGCATAGTATGTATCCTTAAAAATTAGTCATACTACAGCTACAGATGCATACCCATTTTATAACTGCTAAATTTACAATTGCCAAACTATGGAACCAGCCAAAGCGTCCATCAGTGAATGAATGGATAAAGAAAATGTGGTATGTATACACAAAGGAGTTTTATTCAGCCAGGAAGAAAAATGAAATCATGGCATGTATAAGAAAATGAATAGAACTTGAGAACTTAGGTTAAGTGAAATTAGCCAAACTCATAAGTTCAAAGGTGGTATGTTTTTTCAGATATGTGAAAGCTAGAGAGGAAAAAGGAAAATAAAGGTGTGTGTGGGGGGGGAATCTCATGTAAATCTATAAATCGAGAGAAGATATCTGTTGAGGGGAGGGAAGGGGGGGAGGGAACAAGCGATAAAAAGGACAAATACTGGTTAATGCTCCTGGCCAAATTGATACATTGTGTTCATGTAGGAATATGTTACAACAAATCCCCCATTATGTACAACAATAATGTGCCAGTAAAACTATTAAAACAATAAGCTGTTTAAATCATAATTTATAGTTTCATAAAATCAACTTTCATCTAATTATGGAAAAATTAAACTTGACTGTCATTTTGGTTGTGTTCTGGAAAAAGAACCACCAAATTAAGGGTACATAAGTTAAAGCTAAAAATCAAGCCGCATGCCATGAATAAGCAATATGGGAGAGTAAGCACATTCTACTTATGAATGCTTGTTATATTTTGAAATTCCTAAAACCAGGGAGACTGGCTTGGTATTTTGGGAAACATACTGGAAAATAGGAGAACTTTTTATTTTAGCAAAAACAATAAAAATAATAAATGCACCACGTTTCCTGCTCCGTTGGTTGACACACACCTCTTTTCCCAACAGAAACCCGGAATCTAGACCTCTGGAGGGCGCAGGGTGAGCCAACAGCGAGCTCAACCTGCATGCAGCGAGGTGGTGGGCGGCGCTGCAGCGGAGTGTCCGGAACCGGCGGGCGGCTGCGGACAGGCAGCGTTCCCCCCGCCCATCCCTCGTGGAGTTCTGGGCTGGGAAAGCATCTCCGCAATTCAGTGGACGGAAAGGCGACCAGGCCCGTGTGGGGCTGCGAGCTCAGTGGCCTCGGAGGCGCGCAGCAATGGAGGGACGTGGCCCGCAGGACAAAGGAAGGCTCGCAGCCGAGGTAGGCGGCGACTAGGAAAGTTCAGGTTGCGGTGGAAAGGCGGAGCACCGAAGCCCGCCCCAAAAGGCGTCCCCGCCCAGCATGCGACGGCACGGGCCACCAGGGAAGCCGGGAAAGGCCTCAGGGGCGGGGCCTGTGCAGCCCAAAGGGACCTGCCCTGGCGAGCGAAGCTAGCAGGGCCACGGGGGCGGGGCGCTCGCCGGCGAGTTAGGAAGGGCCGATGCCAGGGGTGTGGCCTGTCGGGCGGGTGAGGCCAGTCCGACGGCGGAGGCGGGGCCTTGAGGGCGGGCGGGGCCTGGGCGGGCGAAGAAAGGGCGGGGCGGGGCCTAGGGGCGGAGCTTCGGCGGCGTGGCGGAGCGGGCGGGTCCCGGCTGCCAGAGACAGTCACTGCCCCAATGGCGGCGGTGGCGGCCGCTGGCAGGTGGGGTTGAGGAGCTGCAAGGCCTGGGCTGCTGGGGCAGCCGGAGCTGGCTGTCGCCGGGAGCCAACAGGAGGCTCTGCAGCTGGGAGCGCACCCCAGGCCGGCAGAGGAGGCGGCTGCAGCCGGATCCGAGAGTGCTGCTTGCGGCGGTGTGTCGCGCAGCCAGTGCCTGAGGCGGCGGCGGCGGCGGCGGTGGGGCCTCAAGTACCGAGGGGCGGCGGTGGCAGCGGGAGCGAGGCCCTCCCTTGGTGGGCAGCGCGCGGCTGAGGCGGGGCTGGCGGAGACCCGCCTCCCCTCTGCGCCACCTCCGCTCTGGCGCACCCCGCACCGCGCGGGCCAGGAGGGTTGGGGGCGCCTAGCTGGACGCGAGCCGCGGCCCTCACAGGGGCTCCAAGGACCCCGCACCCTCCCGCGGACACACCCCAGGGGCGGGGCGGGCGGCGGCGGGCGTGCGGGGCCGCGGGACAGCGGTGCGGGGCGCGGTCTCTGCCAGGTGGCTAGCCGCTGCGGCCCGGGCGCCGGACCCGGACCCTTTTGTATCCCGGCCGAGCTGGACTCGGGCTGTCCCACCGGCGCCACTGCCCCGCGCCCGTGCTTGGGAGGAGTTCGCCGCTGCGCGTGGCGAACTGTGTGGCGTCTGACCCTGTCCTGCACGTCGCCCTTGGTGCAGCGTGGAGAAGGAGTCACGCTGTAGTGTGTGGTACCAGTTCTGGACATTTCTCATTCAGTGTTCATCTCAATCAGCTAGTCTGAAAATTGGAACCAGAAATACTTGACAAATCACTAGCTACATCATGCTTACAGGTGGTGACATATCTCTGCTGCTGCTGCTTATTCATGAAACTGGAGGTTAAGACTTCATTTTGGAGATGGAAACTAGGGAAAACCCCACATAAAGTACCAGCGTTGGACAGAATATCAGACAAACAATTTTCAACTGAAATGCTGGTTATTAGGAGTCATGTGGAGTCAGAAGTTGCCGTGGAATCCATTTGTTTCTAAACCAGCTCCTCCTCTGGAATCGTTTCTCATTATCATGTCTTTCTGATGGGAGGAGGGCGGGAATCAGGAGAAAGAGAAAGAGAGGGGATGCTATCTGATATCGAAATGTGTTATAATTTCAATGCAGCCAGGCTCTTAAATAAATTAGATATTTAAAAATTAAGAAGAGTTAATATAAAATTATAAGTGATTTGGAGTAAATCACATTGTCATCAAGGTTTCATTTTGTGACTTTTGATTATTCAGAGAGAATACATGATGGCTTATGGTATGACATTTATCATTGAAAACAGGTTATTGGGTTTCGAGAGTGAAAATAAATATCAGAGCAGATCTAAATAAACATAGGCTGCACATTTGCAGTACACTTGCTTTCCTCTGTTTTCTCCTATGCATCATTTTTATTTAGATCCTTAACCAAAACATTATGGCTTTCTCTCTTGTGAAACTGATGCTAAGCTGAATCTATCCCCTTGTTTTCTCCAAGTTATTTGTTCAAATCATGAAAAATGGCCAGCATATGTCACTACTTGAGCTTTTGTTGTGGTAAAATCCCTGTGTGTTTGTAGGTAAAATACAGAAAAAAGGTTGATCAAATGTCAATTTGGGGTGACTGAATTTCAAAGCAATCAGAATCCAGAAATTAACCACAATTTTAAAATATGTATGCATAATATAATTTATTATAATTAGTCAGGAAGTCTGTAGGATGAAGACATGCTGGAACTATATTTGCATATTTTTATTCTGTGTTTTGCATTAGAGAGTGCTAAATATTTTATATGAAAAAAGTGTTGGTAGATGACTTCTGAACTGATTATCTCCACTTGTCAGGTTGATTAGTGAGCTCTGCTCCCAGGGCTTCAAGAAACCCTCATCTCTTTTTAAAAACCTGGTTCTACCTCTTCTTCCTATTCAAGGGGCTTTAACCAATTAAGAGCCAGAGAAAGCTCCACCTTCAAATGTTTTGGCATTGACAGTTCACAAGTGAGAAATTCAAATGGCTTTTAGGCTGAATCTCCCTAATAAAAGAAAAACAAATTAAAATGATGACTTTTACCCATCAATGTAGGGGGTGGGGTGTGATAAGATGCTTCAGTACTAGAGCAAACAGTCGTCCTTCCACATTGTTGGTGATAATGTCAATTGGCACAATTCTCATGAAGGACAATTTAGCAATGTATATCAGAAGTACAAATCCATGTAAACTTTGACCCAGCAACTCCACTTTTGAGAACTCTTCTGTGGGTACATTCATTTGTACACAGGTGAATGGCATGTATACAGTGTTATTCATTGCATCATTGCTTGTGATAACAATAGCAGAAAACAAACCTGATGCCTTCAGTTGTAAATTGTACCACTATATCCTTAAAACAGAATGCTACATGGATGTTTAGGAAAGAAAGGATAAAGAAGATCCCTGCATACTGTCATGAGAAGTATAAAATAAAAAAAAAAAATAGGTGCAGAAGAGGGTATAAAATATTAATCATAGTGTTTGCTTTAAAGAAATTCTAGAAAGATATTAGGAACTTAAGTTATTGTATAGCAGCAGAGAAGAATAGTCTAAATATGCATTTGCTTGGTTTTCATCAATTGGATTTCATGGAATAATTTGGATTTTCAGGTAAAGAAAATGAGTTACACAGGCCGGCTGTTAAGATAAGATGATGCTGGTAACCTAATTGTCTGGATTTTTCTACCCAGTTTTTTGGGTGGACAAACTTTTTAGTAGATGTACTAAGGAGCCAACCAGTTTCATACCAGATATGGAACTTGACTCAGAGATAAATATCCTCATTCCAAACCCCTCTCTAGATTTCCTAGAGAGGCTTAAAAAAGTCACAGCTGGAAAGAGGCATGACCAGCTTCCTCACCCTTTCAGGAGCAACGCTGACTTACCCGTTTTGCACATTAGCCACATTTCCTGATCCCATGTAATTTTATGGGTTATGGGAATGTTTTAACTTTAATTTCTTTTATAATCAGAATAAAAATAAACATAATAATAAGTATATAATAATAAATCCAGCCTGAATTGCATCCATCTTTATACCAATAGTTATAAAATATAATTTAAAATGTCTTCTTATGGAGGAAGGAGCACATAAAAACATGTCAGAAATTCCTAATTGCCAACAAATGTTGAGATGTGATCTGAAGAGGAGGGAGCAGGCCTAGACCTCCCCGGCCCAATGTCAGGGCCTCTTTCTCTATGGACTCTTCCCCTGCACCAATACCACACATACCTTGGACCCTTTATCCATACATGTTCTTTTAAAATTAGGAAAACAAATTGGGACCCACAGAAGAACCAGTGCCTAGTTTTGTCCTGAATTCTCTGGACTTCTTCCATGCAAGAGCTGAAAACCCCAAACCCTGGAACATTCTAATGGTGGCAAGCACTTCTCCGTTTTTCTGAGGTCAAAATCCCCATAGAAGTGTGGTCTGGCTGGAGTCACGGCCTCCCCTCCCTGATCTTGAGGCCATGCTCTTTCCTTAGAAAACAGGAAGGAGCCACCTTCAGAGATCCCATCACTTTTCTAGAGGATATTTTCTCTCCTGGGCCTCATCCTGTCAGGCATATCATCCCATGTCATATGCCCTAGATACTACAATATCTTTTCCCTCCTTATCAAAGAAAGACTGAGATCATGTACAAGAATGGGATCCTAATTAGAATAAGTTATACTCTATGCATATATAATGTGTCAAAATACACTCGACTGGTATGTATATCTAAAAAGAACAAATAAATAATAAAATAAGACTGAGAAAAAGCAGACTAAAGCAATGATTCTCTAAGTGTGCAGCAGCAGCTCCTGAAAAGTTGATCACTGGGTCCCACTCTAGTTCTACTGATCTTGAACTCTGTAATGGGACCCAGAAATCTGTATTTTAACCAATACTATTGGAGATTTCTGTGCATGCTCAAGTTTCAAATACACCACGCTAAGCACCCAGCATTTCAAGGACAGATAACGGGTATCCTTGGCCCAGAGATAAAGATGGACCTAGGGATGTGCTACCTAGACTTAAGGCACTTGATCTCTGGCCCAGGGTGCTGGGGCAACACCACAAGAGCAATTGCAGGCAGCAGCTACTTTTGGCTCTTGGCCAGGAGATTCAAAGACCTCGGTCCTGCAGTGTGGTAGTCTGGCTAAACTGCTGCAGATCCCTGCCCTCTTACTGAGCTTCAGGAGATGCACCCATGCCTCTGGATCAGTGTACCCTTACTCCGGCTCCCACCCACTTTCGTGGCTGCCTGGTGATCAGATTCACCTTGCCTCTCATCTTACAGAATGCCAATTTGGGAGTTCAATAGGAATTTCTGATTCCTAAATCAGATAGGCCCAGACAACCCATATTTAAAATCTGCCTTCCTTTCCCACCTCTGTCCTAGGTAACCCTGAGGATCAGCCAGGTCTGGAAGTAAAGAATCTGTTTATGGATTAAAAGGATTCACCTCACCAGAATCCCTTACTCACTCTGCCTCAAGAGTGCAGGGCTAGGTGTTTGTGACATAATTTGGGGGTGCACTGCCACCTGGGTCCCTACAAGGGGACTCAGAGGTGGAAACTCTCTAGAAACCTAGTCCAAAGGGTCTCAAAGGTTGTGAAGAGTTCGTGTTAGAGACCTGAAGTTACATAGGCACCTGCCCTCTGAATCCAGCCCGCTCTCAGCGATCTCAGCCTTTCCCAGGCCAATGACATTACCCCGTCCCTCTTGGCTGTTAGCAGGGTCCCCCCATAGGCAGTTTTACCAAGATGGTAGTTTCCTCTGAAATCCAGAAACAATTTAGGAATCAAAGTATCTTTCAACCTGAAGTTGTTAGTCCATGTTCATCACCAGGTTTGATATCTCTGTTTTGTTCCTGTGTCCACCATTTCTGACTTATGTGCACACAGCATTCTTAGTTGATTTCTGGAAGGAGAAAAAAGTGTGCAAATGGCCCTCTCTGGGAACAGAAGGCATCCCACCTGACTCCCTCTTCAGAATAAACAGATTCAGACTTTCCTTTGCAGCTACTGCAACTTCTAATAACTGTTTTAAAGCACTCTTTTGTCAGTAACCAATTAAAGGTTATGTTTTAGAATATGGTTTGAAAATCTGGATGGATAAATATTACCCAGAATATTTAGAGAAACTGCAGAATCCCTTCTTGTATTCACCACTCTTATCTTTCAAGTTGCTTTATTTTCTGTGTGTGTGTGTGTGTGTGTGTGTGTGTGTTGTGTGGTTTATTTCTTTATTTGGCAGAAAATATACTTTTCAAAACTTCCTGATGAAAGAAGTAATATTTCCTGTAATTTTAAGACATTAAGAATGACCCCTCCCCTTTATTTTGTTTCTGCTTCTCCTTTCTTTTCTGGTGGGCTTATCCCTTCTTTCTGCTTCAATATCACAACTTCACAGAGTTGTCAACATCTAAATATGGTAATAAAATAGGTCAAGGATGAGATTAACATTAACTTGTTGAGTCCCATCCCCAGTACCACAAAAACAAACCAAACCAAAGCAAACCCAAAAACCCACCTTGTATACATGGAAGAAAAATGGGAGTATTTATTTCTTAAGACCTTAATGTTTTCTAGATAAAATTTCCTTTTTCCGTGGTAAAGAGTGAACATTTGGATATAACATACCGAGATGTTTAAGTGGACGCCTTTGGATTTTTCATCTTGATTATAAATATATCCCTCATTCTGACCTTGATCATTGAGTAAAATCCATGTCTGCGTTTTTTGTGCATTTGTGCACACGTGATGTGAGAAGATGTAACTGTGTCTTTCTGGCAGTTTTAAAAAGAAAAGCGTCTGAAATCACTCTTATTTTGATTAAAATGTTCAGATAGCTGGGAACAGAGAGGAATTACACGAAGACAGGACGGAGGTCTATACTGGAGCAGGATCGGAACTGCAATGCACCCAGGTCTGTGCCACAGCGCTAAAATCCAGTTTGGCAGTTTGTTTTGGGATTCCTCTTGGCACTGACCTGTTCTTTTATAATACAAGGTACAGCATCTCTAGTCTGGAGTTGGCCTGCCGTTGAAAAGGTCAGGTGGCCCTCTTTTTCTTTCTGAGGCATGCAGTGTGCGAGACTTCTCAGGCACGGGCATGATTCCGAATCCGCCACAGCGAGCTGCAGAGTTCACCCCACCAGAGCCCTGGGCTTATGCATGTCCAGGTGTCTGGGCCACAGCTGCTAGCAGGTTCCATGAAGGCAGCATTTCAGGGAGCCCCAAAGGTGGAAGGGGCTCTCGGGAAACAATGTCATGCCTTTTGTTTGTTTGCCCTTCTTGGTTGGGGGAGATGTCTGTATAGATCAGGATCAGGGGCAGTGTAGACCACCTCTGGACCACAGGGCTAAGTTTTAATACAAAGGAGGCGATGGCCTAGATTCTGTAGAATCCCTTGGTGTGGGTGGCTCGCTGTGCCCATCTCTTTGCTTTCCTCTTCTATTGGAAAAGAGGTTAGTAGGATTAGCCTCTTAGTATCAAGAAACTTATTTAAAATTTCCCATGCTGGAGGCAACCGCAAACTCACAGAGCACGTGGGAGGCACCTGAAGTCCCTGTTCATGGTTCACGTCCCAGGCTGGCAAGGCGCACATGTGTGGGGGGCTGGTGGGTGGGTTCGCCAAGAGGCTGCGAAGTGGGGCCCTTGGGTAGGGTGGGGGAGTGAAAGAGTCCTTGCTCCAACCTGAGTTCAGAGATTAGAAAAACAGGTGTTAGGTCGCTGTGCTGATTCACTCTCTGGGTAAACACGGCTCAGACAGTTGTATGCCAAGGATTTAATGAGGGGCTGTCACCTCAGGGCCCTATGTTCACTTTGTTTATTAAACGACATTTACTGGGTTCATTGACAAAAAAGATACCTTGGGGCCTTGGAGTAACCCGCTAGGTACCCCACAACATCAGCCTTTGGTGCAAAGACTTCAATACTGATTTTGCCCCTTTTGCTTCTGAAGAAAAAATACTACATTCCTTCCATTTCAAACGTGCCCTGCATGAAAAGGGGGGGAACTGCAGACTCCCCCCGCCCCCCCCCCCGCCCAGAGTCCTTACAGAGGACAGGTTTCTGACTCCAGAAAAGCACCTCCACACCTGCACACTATTTGCAAAAGAGATACGGTTTAGAGCAGCCTCAGACTTCACTGAACTGTCTAGAACAGTAGAAAACTTCTTCTTAACCCTAAAGTGGAATTGCTTAGCCCGGTGGCTCCATCTTATCCTGATATCTGTCCACACTGGCAGAAAGAAGAGAGCTAGGAAAGGTTCTTTCACGCCCTCCAAATCCCTCCCACCTGTTCCCCTCACTACCACTACTGTGGTAGCTGACTTGACCTTATCTGATCTTTCTGGAATTTTGTGTAAAAGCAACCACATCCATCTCCATCTTCCTAACCATCTCTTGCTACAGTATACCATTCTGTGATCCGAACCCCCCAGAGTAGGTCTCTAAGGGGCTACACCCACTGGGGAAATGACTCCTCCTTCTAGATTAGATCCCATTAGCTGGTTCCAGTTTTGAAACACCCACAAAATCTGTTTAGTTCTTTCCCCCTTTTCTGTCTATCCCAAACTTTGACCTCCTCTTGCCAGGTGTTGCACAGATGTGTAAATAACCCCAGAAAGCTGCCATCAACTTAGAGTTTATGCCATTGGGCAGCAAGGAGATAGCAGATGTCTGTATTTTTAAACAAACACTCTTAAAGGTGTTCTGAATATCAGTAGAATGGCACACACCCCTCTCTAGAGTATTTATTTTTTCAGCAGCAATGAGCGCCATAAATGGGAGGATAAATACACCATTATTGGTGTTCTGACTTTTATGACAGAAATACCTCTAGACACATCTCTAGGAGCAGAACCGTGATCACCAGCAGCACCAAAACCAAGCCAGGAATCACATCAGTAAGGAGTGATCTGTGAGCAGCGACATTGTCTTGGGAAACTTAACTTTTTTCTTGTTGCTATCTGTTGTCAGATGACAGAAAGAAAGGGCAATCCAAATTAGAGGATCTCTAAACCACAACTTGTCAGCAACAATACTTGGGAGTGTTCTTTTAAAAAGCTCCTAGTGGGGAATTGTAGACATTTTAAGTTCAATTTTGCAGACTGTATCCTTTCTGAAAAGAATATTCATGTTGGGCTTTTATTTCTTGAAATAAAACCCAAAAGAGTCGGCTGATATCTAAGATAATGGATTATTGGGAGATATCTATCAATCACTTGTAACTCTATTTTGACATGAAATATAACCTCTTTTCTCCTAGTGTTCATTCGCTGCTTGCCATACGAAAAAACTCACCCAACAGAGATTTCCACAGTGAGCAAATCAGCCACTAATCCGACGCATTTCAGAAAAGCCGCTCTTCTTTGGGAGTAAAGACAGGCCGCTCAGTTATATGACCAAGCTTATGAACAGATCATCTGTGTTTGTACTGTATGGTTACATTTCTTTACAGTTTGATATTTGATCATTTAATACTTAATTTTTATTTGTGAAATGAGATATTTATTTTTCTTTGACAATGGCTAGCCATTTTTAAGGCTACTTATTAATAATATATCTTTCCCCCATTATTTAGAAAACTATCTTTGCCATAGAATAAATAGGTGTCAGTGATGGTTAAGAGGTGCATTTTAACCAAAACAGTTGTTAAAATAATGTTCCAGCTGGTTGTGCATCTGAGATCCTCCCTCTGAATACGCTGCACTTCCAGAAACTCGTAGAAGCAGGGGGTATTGTCCCAGGGCTGCCGGGGATGGTGGCCACATCAGAGCCCAGAACACACACAACCTCTGGGCCTGGGCCTCCTGCTTTCTTTGTGAGTTTATTCTGGAGTAAAATCCCCCTGAGACGGGCAGGTGGTCTAACAGTTACTGGTTTGTTGACTTGGATGATCTTTCTATTCACGGCCCCTGGAATGGTGCATCTGCTGGGGGTGGGGCAGCAGCGCGTCTTTGCAACACACTGCTTGGGGGGTGGAGGGGGCCTCTCTCAGAGCAGGCATTACTCTCAGGGATGCACCCTGAGCCCGATGGCATCCTGAGCTCTGGCTGCCTTCATCACTTTTTATGGAAATTCTTTTGAGATTTTTCTACAAAAGGGAGTTTATGTTCCTCCTGTGGTTAGTCTCTATTCTGTTTTCAGAGCATTTCTGTGTGTGGATTTTCTCGAACTGCAAATCCTATGAAGCTTTTATTAGTTTTACCTGAGAAGGTCTTATGCAGATGGTGTGAAATAAATAAGGGATTAAAATTCCCCGACATTAATATTGATTAACTAGGTACTTAGAGCATATCTGTTCTTGCCAGATCTAGGCAAATGAAGCTGGGTGGATATCACAGGCTGCTGGATACCATGGAGCCAGTCATTACTCATCATGTAATTACTGACCAGGTTTTCCCCAAAGGAAAAACAAGCTGCTGGCATGATCGATGTTAGCAGAAATTGAAAAACTTCTAGGTAAAAAAAAATAAGCTGATTTATTCTATTTACTTACCTCTGCCTTCTCTGGGCTCTCCAGGACATGCAGTTTATCACATAATTATCTACCGTCCTCTTGATTCATTATTTATCGGGTGTGTGCCTTTTTTGAATCATTAACTAGATTTTATGCTACTTCGGGGAGGACTCAGTCTTGCTCCTCACCTTCTCTTACCCTTGTCTAAATATCCCAAAGCAGTACGCTCGGCTCTGGTGGGGGTTGTTGGGGGGACAGAAGATGACTCAGCAATTAGCTTGAAGTGTGTCTCAGTCAGCTCTTGCTGCCTGGAAGTCCACCTCCAAACCTACCTCAAACCCAGCTGTCTCTTTAGCTTCCTTTCCAGTAGGCTGAGTGCGGGTTAAGCTTAGCAGGGCAGCTCTTCTGGTCTCACCTGGCCTTCGCTGCATGGCTCTGGCCAACTTTGCTTGCTAGGAGATGGCACTTGTAGGGAAGAGTTAAGGGCCATTGAGGGACCAAGAAAGAGAGCACAAGTATCGGAGGCTCCCCGACAGGAGGCTCAGCACCAGTTCACTGTCCTCCCCTGTCTTAGGCAAACTAAGTCACAAGGCCATCTGGAACTCAGGGAAGGGGAAAAAAATCAATGCACATTCAGATGAAATAATACGGAATCATAGTGCACAGGATACGGGTGCAGGAAGTGAATGACTGCAGCCACTTTGCAATCCACTCCACACTGGAACTGTATTTTGTCAGCAAAGGCTCAGGTCTACATTACATATAAATGAAATAATCTAAAAAAATTATTCCAGTCTTGGAATCAAGTGAGGCGTCCGAGGGGTGCGTGTGAGATGGCGTGCCCTTCTGTTTCTGCTACATTTCTAAGAGTCAAGTCTTAGGACTGACTCTATCTTATTTTTAGGGTGACTTTTCCAGTTCCAGGAAGGCTGGGGCCTGCTTCCGTCCCAGAGGCTGAGCTCTGGCCCAGCCCAGCAAGGATGAATAACGGAAATGGCTTCTCCAAAGCAACTGGACACTACCCACCTCTCCCTCCCCGGAAGCTCCACTCAACGTGTTGATTCTGTGGTGCTGTGGGGAACTTAAGGATTTTAGAAAAGACAGGATGAGACTTGAAGCCTTGAGTAGTTGTAGAGCCCAGCGCGGCTAATGAACCTCCCTGAGCCTTGTGTTTCCTATTATAAAATTGTTGTTCTGAAGATTACATCGACAGCCTGGATTTGGCCACCAGCACATATTAGGTGCCTGATGAGTGTTGCCATTCTTCTCTTCATTGCTGGAGTTTTCTTGTTCTTGGGTGACCTGTAGGAGGGCGTTTTTATCATCCCAACGGTGAGGTGGCAGGTTCTGTGACCACACTGATGGTTGAGAGCTGAGCTGGAGTCCCCGAGCCTCAGCTTTTGTTCCCTTTGTGAGTTGCAGTGGCACGGAGACCAGTCAGACATGTGCGCAGTTTCCACGGACGGTTCCTCCCAGGCCTGAAAGCTCTGTTATGAGGAGGTCTAAGCCTCCATTTCTGGAACAATTAACTATTTGCTAGGGATGCTGCGTAGAAACTGGACTCAATCTCACTTTTTTTTTGCTAACCAGAGGAGCACACCAGGATTCTGGGGTTACCTGGGGCCTTGACAGTGGACTCTGGTGGGGCAGGCAGCTATGGGGGCCTTCTTCAGGGCCAGGCAGAAGTGCAGACAGAGGATCTTGCCTTCACATCATGACTTAAAAGTTCCTCCAAGCCCCACTGGGCCCCAACTCTTCTACTGCCAGTTACATGAGACGGGGAAGGAAGGCAATTTCCTTACAGCCTAGAACAGCACCAGCCACCTGCCCCCTGATTCAGAGATGCAAGACTCAACCATATACACATCTTTCCTCCTTCCCATCCCAGCAATGAATCCTGGTCCTGGGTCCCAGCTTTCAGTATCAGCTCAACCCTAGGGAGCACCTGTGCAGGGGGAAGACCCTGTGCCCACAGTCTCAAGGTCACTGTCAGTCTCTGAGGACAGGTGCTGAGTTTCAGCAGAGCTGGACCTCGGTACCTGATGATGGCAGGTGGGTACCCCGTGCTCAGCAGCTGCTCCGGTTACGGCAAGAAAGTAAACCGATTGGTTGACTCAGTTTCACTAAAATTCAGATGTGTTAAGAGAACAGGGGGAGGAGGAGGAGAGGGGAAGGGGAAGTACTGGGGACTGAAGTAGAGTAAATCGTGTTCCATGCTTTTATAATTATGTCAGAGTGAATCCCAACATTATGTGTAACTAAAAAGAATCAATTGAAAAAAGGGAAGAAAAAAATTCATCTGTGCTCCTTGGTTTGACAGGGAGTCCTCTAAATCTCGACGTTGACCAATCACTTCCCTGACTCTCTTTCAGGGGTTTCTCAAGAGATTGGAGGAGAGGGGCCCTGGACCAGGTGAGGCACGGGCTCAGTGCTCAGCGTGGCCATGAGCTGTGTCCCCATGGTGCTGTGTCTTAGGCGATGTCCACAGTGTTTGCGCACATTTCTCTCAAGTTTTTTGTACTTTACAAAAATCTACTGATTAGCACCTGGTATTTGCCTGGGGAACACAAATCTGCCCATTGTAGGGCCAGTGTGGGTTTCCCGAGCCGCCTGTGTCCAGAGCTGCCAGCCGGGGAGGGAGGCCGAGTCAGGCCTCCACCTGCAGCCGAGGGGGGGCCAGGTGTGTTGCATGGTGGCCTCCTCCTTGCAGTTCTGCTGTCCTGTCTGTGACCACTGAGGAGCACCCCGATCTGGAGGAAAGCCGGCAGGCGAGAACCCAGAACCACCACAGCTGTGTCGGCTCAGCACCCGCAGTGCATCACAGGACCCTGGAGATGAGCTGGCGATGGCCTCCGTACAAGCCCAGCAGCTCCCGCTGCCCACCTGGGAGGGTCCTGGACCTGCCTTCTCCTCTCTGGTGTCACGGCTACACCACGGTGGGGGGAAGTCCTGCACCTCACACTCCGTGCCTTCGCCCCTGGGAGGAGGCCTTGTTGGGGCCTTGTCTTCAGAGGGGCCAGAGGCAGGGACAGGGCCAAGACCTTCCTCCAGGAGAAGCCAGCTGTCACCAAAATCGTCCACACACCTGGGGAAAAAGATGTCCCTGAATCCCCAGGGGACCTGTAAAAGCCCTGTCCTCTGAGACTCTAGGAGCCCCTGTGAGACCAACTCTCCTGCCTCCCCTGGGGATGAGACCTGCAGCCATTGGTGCCACTAACCCTGCTCTGGTCCTAAAGGCAGTAGAATCCTCTCATCTGCTAGGAGGGCCAAGGCCTTTCATTACAGCAGACAGAAGCTGGCGTTTAGTTATGCTCTGACTGAAGTTATGTATTGTCATTACACGCTAACCATGGTGACCCATGCCCAGCACCAGGGACATCTCACCCCCCCCCCAGCCCCAGTGTTTTATCCACATGAGACACTAAAGGCAGTAGAATCCTCTCATCTGCTAGGAGGGTCATGAGGTCCCTAGGTGATGTTCGGTGCCAGGTCAGTGGGTGCTGTCTCCCTGGGCATTGACATTTAGAAATGTGCTCAGAAACCTGGGGATGTCCCAGGCCCCTGGGAAGATGTCTTTACAGAACAATGGGTTGGAATAAGAACCACGTTTCCAAGGAGACTATCACAGGAAGGGACACAGTGTTGTTCAGGTAGCATAAACTTATCATCTGCTGAGCTATTTCCTGGTGACCCTCCTCCCTGAGCTTACCCTCCCCAAACAGGCTTAGTCAGTGGGAAGTGCTACTGTTATGACCAGCAGTGTGCAGGATTCCCAGCACTCCTGGAAGGACTGGCAACTCTTCCCTTCTGAACAGGTGGTCTGAGTGGACCCCTTAGAGGTGATATCCACAGAAGAATGGAGGAAACTGCCTGAACCAGTGAGGTTGAGCCTTGAGCCACAGAGACCCGTCCAGACACAGGTGTAACCGGGACTGACGTTCTGGCATCCACGTCTTCTGCTTCCACCTTAGACCTCTCCGGCAGCTCTTCCCTTAGCACCTTCTCCCCTAAACCCTGCAGCGGGGCCTTGCTTCCTGGGTCTCCAGGATGGAGCCTTCTTGACTCTCAGGTCCTCCAGCCCAGCACCCTGGTCAGTCTGATTCACGGCCCACCCTCGGCTTCACCCGGCTGCTTCCCTGGGGCTCCCAGGCACCCCTCTCTCTTCCTCTTCCAGGGCTGCTCGGCTCAGGACTCCACTCCAGCGCCACCTCTCCATGAAGCTCTCCCTTCTCCACTCCCTCTTCCACCTCTCCAAGGCCTTTCATTACAGCAGACAGAAGCTGGCGTTTAGTTATGCTCTGACTGAAGTTATGTATGGTCATTACACGCTAACCATGGTGACCCATGCCCAGCACCAGGGACATCTCACCCCCCCAATGTTTTATCCACATGAGACACTTAATGCCTGTTGAGTGATGGGTCTCTAGGACGTCATGAATATTTAGCAAACCCTTGGTCTGAAGTCTGCAGAGTCTCTTCCTGTGCATCTTATTCAGACAACAGCAAGTGCAGTTAATGAGGTGAGCACCACACCTGCATCAAAAGAGAGCATCACACCTGCCTCAGGAGAGAGCACCACACCTGCCTCAGGTGAGCACCACTCCTGCCCCTGTCCCTGTCCCCTCTCTGTCACAGGAGGGGACACTGCATTGTTCAGGTGGCACACACGTATCACCTATGGGGCTATTTCTTGGTGACCCTCCTCCCTGAGCTTACCCTCCCCAAACAGGCTGCCTTGGGAGAGAGCATCGCACCTGCCTCAGGTGAGCATCACGCCTGCCCTGCCCAGGCTGCTGGGCATCATGCTTTTCCTGATATCGTCATTTCCTGTAGGTTTCACGTATTCCAGAGCCTGTTTGGGAAATTTTAAAGTGACTTAGTGTCTGTCTGTGAGCTTTCTAATAATCCGGAATTTCACACCTAAAATTGCTACCTTTATGAGATATCAAAGGAAGACTAATTCAAAAACACATGAGATCTTCTTACAAGTGGGTAAATTGCACATCATCAGGGCATTTGGTATTTTTAGCTTATTTATTAGTACTTTATATAATTTATTTCTAGTGCAATTTTTGCATATACTTTTGAGTGCTTTAAAAATATTCTTTTAATAGCCATTATTCAAGTCAATCTGTTTGAAATAGAAAACTATTTCTTTGGTACCCATGAGACTAGATGGGGACCAAAGATTTACCAGATGCTCTGCTGGAAGTTAGGGACAGAAATGTAAGTGAGGGCACAGTCCTGCTCACAGGGGTCCAGGTGACGTGGGAGACTCAGAAACAACCATTTCTGAGAAGACCCAGGACACCGCAGCTGCTCTGATGGAGGGAGCAGGAGCCGCGGCAAGGAGGGGAGCCTGCCGTGGCTGACGCGGTGGCCACTGGGCCCTGAGAAAGATCCCACATCAACCAGGAGCTAGTGACATCTCTGGAGATGCACACAGACCAGCAAGGCACTTTCTCACAAACGTGCTTTCCTGACCAAAACTCTACACTAGGGGAAACTACCTTGAGTGACCTGACAGCTTGCCATTGCACCAGGACAAAGCCACCAAACCCCAGGACATTTGCCATCCTCAGGGAAAAGCTGGGGATCCCTGGGCACCAGCTGCAGCACACATGTGGGGAAGGGGTTCTTCTACTTGGGGTGCGCCAGACACTCTGCAGGGCTATGCACACGTGAACTTCAGGGAGCCGCTGTCCCCAGCCCGGCCTCACCTGTCATCACCAGCCTGGGTTCTCTGGAATGTTGCAGGACCAGGCCTGGAGAAGAGAGGAAACCATTATAGAAATTGAAAACTAGGGAAGTGCATTAGTCAGCTTTTCATTGCTGTGACCAAAATACGAGACAAGAACAACTTAGAGGAGGAAAAGTTTGTGTGGAACTCATGGTGCAGGTTCATCCCAAGGTGGGCTGATTGTACTGCTCTGGGCCTGAGGTGGGGCAGGACATCATGTCAGAAGGGCCTGGTGGAGGAAGCCCACTCCCCAAACCAGCTGCCTGTGTTTTCTGATTTGTGATCTGTCATCCTCCAGGGAGAGCTCCCTGATGGCAGGTGAGTCACCTTAGTTGATCAAACCCAAGAGCAAGGAAAGGGGCTGCCCATCCATCCCCAAAGCTGCTCCTGCAAGTGGACCGGTCAACTTCAACCCAAATCCTCTGAGCAAAGACACTAACCCCAGCACTCCCAAGAAGCGGTCTTATGACTAATAATATTCCTGCAAAACTTAGAAAAGAATCGATTTTCTTAATTCCTTGGCCCAGTTTGCCTAACCCACAGTGTTTCCTTCGAGGGCAGGCTTGTTCAAGGCAGGGACACTGGGCATTTTTCATTTCTTTCCGGGCTCTTTTCTTAAGAGGAAAGATTTAAGCCAAGTGAAGAAGAGGACCCTGGAAAACCCCGATGTGACTTTCAGCTCATTGGACAAAGGACTTCACTCAGGTGCCCAGGTGGAGAGGTGCGGCTGGTCAAGGGCGAGTGGAGGTCCACTCAGTAAGCGAGCACCTCCGGGTCAGCAGGGCCTGATGCGCTGACTGGGAGCCACCTGCCCTGCAGTAGGTAGGGAGGCTCCCTGCAGAGCGTTCAGCTGCCGGGTGGAAAGTTCTATGGCTTCTGTTACTGAAGTTCTCCTATCCAAAGCTCTATTTTCAGGTAGAGTGGAAAGTACACTCCTTTATACCTCTCTCTCTCTCTCTGTCTCTTCCTGCCCCCCATACACACCTGCACATTAAGAGGAGCCGATTACCTCTCAGAGGCCTCTTCTCAGGCGTGGCCAGCTTCCTCTTCCAGCCCTTACTCACCCAGGTCACCTCCCCCAGGAGCCCACATCTACTCCTGGGTCTGGCTTGTTTCTAGGGTGCTCCCGAGGGTGTGGCTGCTAAGAGATTGGCACAGCCTCCAGATTCAGCTGATTCCTCCCTTGATCCTCGAAGGTGGGGCAGCTCCAGGCTGGGAATAATGGACACCCAGAAAGGAAGGGGAGCACAAAAGCTTGGCTGAGCTGGCTGTCTAGCCAGAGCTTTCTTCCTCTAAAATGGAATTGCCTTCGTAATAGAAAAGCACTTCATATGGCAATGAAGGGGAGGCAGGCATTTACACAAAGCATATGAGCTGGCACCACCAAGTTCCAGGCTGTGTGCCTTGCTTTCATTCATTTATTCAGCATGATCTTCACCTTTTAGAGCTACTGCTGTGTGCTAGTCAGTTTCCTGTTACTATAACAAAATAAATGGTGTAATTAAATAACAAGGAGAAAAGGTTTATTTTGGTTCCAATCCAAGATCAGGTGGTCCTAGGCTTTGATCCTTTGGCGAGGCCACACATCATGGTGGGAGTGTGTGTGTGTGTGTGTGTGTGTGTGTGTGTGTGTGTGTGCGCGTGCGCGTGCGCGCACGCGCGCGCTGGGGGGTGACAGCTCACTTTGCCAGCCAGGAAGCAGAGGGGAAGGAAGAGACCAGGGTCCCACACTCCTCTCCGAGGCCACACCCTTAGAGACCAAGGAGCTCCCTGTAAGCTCCACGTGCACGGTGCTCCACCATCCAGCCACAGAATACCCTGGGACCAAGCCTTTGACCTATCATCCTTTGGGGACACTCATCCAGTAGCATGAGGGCTTGTGTTTAAGACAGTGACTCTGATGTCTGAGAAGGTCTAGGATGTTGGCTCTTATGTACAGCACAGGAGATTCAAACCCTGGAGACGAAATCTCTTCTGAAGCCTGAGTCAACCACAGTGCTCTCTGAACCAGAAAGTCCACCTACTCAGGGCCCCAGATGGAACTTGGCAGATGCCTTTGGTGTTGAACAGTGGGAGTGTAACAGCACCCACAAAGCCTCGTTCTAACTGGAAATTATCATGTCTCACAGGACAGTGCAATAGAGGAAAAATGGCATTTTTGTTGACATAATTATTGTGGTTTATTTTCAGGGACATAAATTGTAACGATTCAACTGACTAAATTTAGCACAACTTAAAATCGCACATAGTCACCATAGACAGCAGCCTAAGAGAGGATTGTCAGAGAAAATGCAAGTCGCCAGCTGTTGCAAATTTTCCTAAACTTTTTCTTAATTAGTCCTAGAAATTTTAAATTAAATTTTATGCGGGATTTTCTTATTAAAATAGATACAGAGAAGAGTCTTCTCTTGCTGCCAAGCGTTCCCTGTCCCTGTGGCCATGGCCCTAGCATTGCTCTGGAGGCTTTGGGAGGGTGCACCCCGAGGCACAGTGCAATCCCCTGGTTAGCTTCGGGAGCCCTCAAGCGAGGCTGCTGGAACCCACACGGAGTCTGAGGCTTCGTAGCAGGGGGAGCTGGTTCCGGTTCTCTCATCTCTCTTGCCTGTTCCAGGGGTGATGAATGAACTCACAGGTGACACCGTACATCTTGGGGCAGGGCTGGAGTGATGCCCTACCCGGGCGCTGATGGATAAGCTCTTGTGATTCATTAATGAACTAAGAGGGACCGATTTTCCCACCGGTACACCAGCTCCCCACCACGTGGGTCAGCATGGAAGCTGCAGGGTCATGGCTGGCCTCCGCAAAGGCCAGGGGCTCTTGTTCCCCTTGGGGAGCCACTGGGAGGGGTGGGAACTGAAGGAGGCCGGGCCAGTTGGAGGAAGCAGGCCACTGGGGGCGTGTCCTGGAAGCCGTTTCTCCCTCTGTCTCCCCTCTCCCTCACCCTCTGCTTCCAGAGCCCTGAGGTAGGTGGTGAGAAGCTCTGCTCGGCCCCACCCCTCTGCCATGACCCTCACCACAGGCCCACAGCGAGGGAGCCGGTCAGCCCTGACGGAGGCCTCTGACCCGGGAGTCAGACTGAGTCTTCCCTCCCCTGAGCTGATTTTCTCAGGTTTTTTGTCACCATGACACAAAGCTGATGTTATATTCTGGATACGAAATGTCCCCTAAAAGCTCATGTGTGAGACCACGTAAGAATTTTCAGAGGGGAATGATTAGATTACGAGAGGTGTGACCTAATTAGTGGATTAATCCATGGATGTGGATTAACCCTGTGGTGACTGTAGGGAGGCAGGGTGTGGGGTGCGCCCTTGTGGTTTACACTTTGTCCATGATGCGAGGGTCCTCCACCCCTTCATGTCCCGAGCAGCTATCCTCCACCATGCCTTCCATCACGGTGTTCTGCCGCTCTTGGACCCAGTGCTATGGAGTTGACTGACCATCGACTGGACCTCCAACCCATGAGCCCAAATAAACTTTCATTCCTCTAAATTGTCCTTATCACGTCTGTGGTCACATCAACACAAAAGCTGACTCCCACAGCTGACCAGCACATATAGTAGAAACATAACATGAAACATTGGAGATGAGTTTCAAAATATATACATTTGAAATTATTTAAAATTAAGAATTTTTTTAAAGAGAGAGGAGAGAGAGAGAATTTTTTTAATATCTATTTTTTAGTTTTCGGTGGACACAAGATCTTTATTTTTATTTGTATGTGGTGCTAAAGATCGAACCCAGCGCCCCGCACATAGCAGGTGAGCGTGCTACTGCTTGAGCCACATCCCCAGCCCAAACTAAGAATTTTTTGAAGATTCATAATATGTTATTTTCAAATTAATATTTTCAACTTTTATGCCTACATTTTAAGGTGACAACTACCTTTACCTGGGCATTTTCTCCACTCCTTAAGAGGTCTTCCTGTGCACTGCAGGAGGAAATGTGCACCAGGAGATGTGAGACTGGGATGGGGGACAATGGGAAGCTCTTTCCCAGGGAGCTCCCCAGACCAGCAGCTTCCTGTGAGAGTGTTAGGTGCTCTGAGACTTGAACCCTTCTGTGATGGATGATTTGTGGGGGTGCACACAAATCTCGTAGGTTTTTTAATTTTGTTTTTCACTTCTTAGTTGCTTCTGCAAGAGACTATAGATGAGTCCTTGACTTGCCTGTTGAAACCTTGGAGCAATCTGCAGGGAAGTTCAAACTTTCCCTCTGAAGGTTTGCTTCTGGGACTGCTAGAAAGAACCCACAATAGACAGATTAACAGCACAAAAGGCGTATAAATTTATTGACATGTATATGCACAGGAGCCACACAAATAGGAAGCGCAAAGAGGAGCCAGATTGTTGAAGCTTAAATGTTCTCTTGCAATTGGGACTTAGAGGCTGCTTTTGCTAAAAACCTCTGGCTCTGAGCATGCTGCAGAGATTGACAGGTGGCCGAAAGCAGGATGAAAAGCTTGGCATCTCTGCCTTCATTTCTTACCTGTCTCCTTTGCCACCTTAGACTTTGGGAAAAATTTCTGCTCCACTCTGCACATAGAGTCCTTGATCATTTAGGGAGCATCAGTTTAAATCTGGAGGTACAAGTTTGACTAGCCCTAAGTTCACCTAACTCTCTCATCTCCCTCCAGGTGGATGCACACAGATAGGAGTAACAAAGGCATTTCTGAGGTTTGCGGCGACCTTCTCACCAATAGACTGTCAGCTGTCAACTTTGACATCAGCCTGTTGCAGACCTCTGAAACCATGCCTAGAAGTCCCCAGGCACTGCCCTAGAACTGAAGCCTAACCCGTCTTGCCTTCTGACTAGCCTTCCACTGGTCTCCTTGGATTCCAGGAGCAATAGGTCTGGTGGATGAACCTCCTGGGACCAGATTAATAGCCACCCTTCCCCAGCAAAGCAACTTTGTAGCTGCTGGTAATGGTCAAGCAGACCACAGGTGGAGCCCTGTGTACTTCTAGCCCTTGCTTTTGTTCCTGCCCTATTTAAGCAGAAGTGAAGGTGGGCTGACATGTGCATCTCCTTGTCCCCGAGCCTGGCGGTACTGGATAAAACTCCTTTCCTGCTTTGCATCATCACATTTTTCCATTTGCTTTTTGGGAAGAGTAGCTAGACCTGGTTTATGGGGATCCTCAAATCAGTTCCCTCCATCCCAGGACTCTGCCAACATTCTTCATAGGATGAAACTGGAGGTTGCTGCAGGTGATTTCAGAGGGTAGCGAGTGGGTTTTAGGGAAATGGATGTGTGCCCAGGGAACAATGACCTGGGAGAGTTCTTGTGGGCTCTGGGTAAGGTGTTTGATTTTCAGCCTCTCTCTCTCTCTCTTTTTTTTGTGATTTGAGCTTAATATTCCTTGGTTAAGGATGTTTCAGTAAGAAAATTTAAAGGAAATTGTGTTCCTTTTTGGTGGATCCAATTTTTAGGTCAAAAAAAGAACTTCAGAGTTCTTTTGCAGCCATTTGCTGCTCCCCAGGGCTCTCAGTCTGAAGTCTAAAGCAGCATATTTTGGAGTCTCATTTTCTGAACCTCAAGAAATCCAATGAAATTCTAAAATGTCCAAAAACATATCTGATCCCAAGGTTAAGATGCAGGAGTTCTACCATCTTTTTTTTCAAATGTTTTTTGTCCTACACCAAATAGGAGCTGGCTGTTGTCTTAGGGAGTTGCTGATGAGAGCATTGTTAACTGTGGTGAATCCCAGGAGGTGGAGCAGCCACAGGAGCTCTGCTGCCAGGAAGCCCCTTTCTGCCCCTTCCTGCCCTGGACACTTGGGGAGCCTCGGATCTATTTTGTAAAGTGAAGGCTATGGTAAGACCCACCATTCTCCGTGGGGCACTCCCCTGGTGTGAATCTGTGTTCTCAGCACTCCTCCAACCTTGATCTGTCCACTTCATCCAAGGTGAGCCTTTCTCGAAACACCAAAAACCAGAGCTCCCCGCTCATGCCCACCATTTCCTGCACTCTCCGACGCCTTTCCCCCTCTGTCTTAGCAACACTCTCTCCTGACACTGTAACACGCTTTTGCGTCTGTTTCCGCACTAGAATGTGAGTGCTGGGTGGGGAGCAGCCCCTGTTTCTTATTGCCTGGGAGGCCTGGGGTGCAGCCGGCCCCGCTACGGACAGTGGCTGGCACTACCCTCCCTGTCCCCCCCAAGCCTGACTGTGAAGCATTTTGATGTAAGAAAGCATTTTGTCTGTTTCTGCTGAAATGAGAACCAGTGGACTGGACCAAGCAAAAAGGCCAGCCTGGGCGACGAGGGGAAGGGCCTGCCTCCTTGACACGTTCTGAGGGGAAGGCTTTCCGTGACTTTGA
Organism: Ictidomys tridecemlineatus; assembly: GCF_052094955.1. Taxonomy (NCBI): domain Eukaryota; kingdom Metazoa; phylum Chordata; class Mammalia; order Rodentia; family Sciuridae; genus Ictidomys; species Ictidomys tridecemlineatus. Next base: position 463,355 of record NW_027524348.1, read on the forward strand.
AGGAGGCTCTTAGGGGAGAAAGCCTTCTCTGTCTTGGTGGCCAGCGAGGGTTGGGAGCAGCCTCAGACAATGCTCATAAAATAAGAAATTAATATTTTAATTCTTGGAACTGTTCTTCCTTTGTGAGGTCTGTAGCTGTAAGGCATTTTAATTTGCATTCGAATGTGCTGCTTTTTAAATAAACATGATAAAATCAATTATCCTCTTTTAGAGTATGTTTGTAAATCACCATTTATTAAACATACCCTTTAAAAGACAGAAATTAAAAATAAAAACAAACCATATACTAAATATTTTATTAAATTGGAAGCTGAACACGGTTGCTCATTCTGACTTTGTTTTCACAACAGCAAAGGCAGGAGGTGAGAGGTAGAGACTGTCGAGCAGAGCAGGCCCATGTGTCAGGTGACCAGCACCTGTCACCTCTGACCCTGTGCAACCCACTCCCTCCTAGGAGGGAGCACCATACTTCTGTGGGTGACAAGGATACCAACAGAGTCCTGAACGAGACAGAAACATGAGATGAGAGAGAGGTCAGAGCACTGGTCAGTGGTAGGGTTGTGTAGTGCAGAGAAGAGGCCGTCCCTCAGGAGGAGGGAGCAAGGCCAAGAAGCCGGGAAACCCGGGGGCACCCACGGGCTGACAGTCATCCTAAAGTCACAAAGGCTGACTTTGGGCTCAGTTTCTTCTTGGGTTGTACCTTGAGCTTGGGTTGCTTACCTGTGGTCTGTCTTCTTTCTAAAACAAAGGCCCTCTGCTAAAACCTGCCTCTCAGCACTGCTTGTGCCATATCTGCACGTTTCTGTATTTTGTATTTTCATGTCATCCGTCTTGGGTGTTCCTGGTCCTCCTCCTGATCTCCTGGCTGTCTAAGAACATGGGGTTTAGCTCCCTCCTCCTGATCTCCTGGCTGTCTAAGAACATGGGGTTTAGCTCCCTCCTCCTGATCTCCTGGCTGTCTGAGAACATGGGGTTTAGCTCCCTCCTCCTGATCTCCTGGCTGTCTAAGAACATGTGGTTTAGCTCCCTCCAAGGTGTGCATTTCCCATTTCCTCAGGTGGCTGGTTTCAGCCTCCTCCTGCTGTGGCTGGGGAAGACACCTGAGATGATTTCAATGTTTTCAAAGCTGCTCAGACTTATTTAGTGGCCTGGCATGAGATCCATCCTGGAGAATGCGTCTCGCATCCTTGGGAAGAAGGGGTCACTGCTGTGGGATGGCATGCTCCGAGGACATCTCCGAGGACTGTTTGCAGTGCTGGGTTCCTTATTGATTCCTGTCCACATGCTCCTGCTGTGCTCAGAGTGAGTCTGGGGTCTCCCATGGCACAGCATTGCTTTTCTTCCTCCCCCTGGTATCATCACCTGTGTACTCAGCAGCAAGGTGTCATCCTTGCTCGGGAATCCATCCTTCTGTCATTGCATCACGGTTTTCTTTGTCCTACGTGGTGGGGAGTGCTTGAAGTACTTCACCCATGTTTTAGGTAAAATTCTGCCTTCTGCTGAGATTAATCCAGAAATGGGATGAGTTAATCGTTGCTCTAGTTATGTCACTAATGAGCCATGCAACAGCAAGGAGGTAGAGAACCACCCCAACACGTAAGTTTGCTCATCTGTAAGTGAATGACATTCACTTGATTCATTTTATAGGAATTTCCAATTTTCAATGTTTCCAGCAGACTGAATGCAAACATGGCCTTGATTCTGGGCACGCTGCTAGATTTTTTGTAAACTGCTTGCAACGCTGCCTATTGTAGATATGAAATGAGTTTCTCTTGATCTGGGTGAATGTACTTGTTGGACAAGAATTTAGCAAATTCTAATTTATAGTGACATCAGAGACTATGGAGCCAGTTATTTGAATGACAACTTTATCACATTTATAAAAATGACACATGGTGACTATAAAACAGACTGGCAATTTAGAAAAGTATAAAGGAAGTAATCACCTAAGGTCTTCAAAAATAATAATGCTTTTATTTAATAAATATTATTTCTCTACAAGGATACATAAATAAAAGAAAATAAGGAAGAGAGAAAACATCTAAGCACAGATTCAGACCACAAATTTTTAATTTAAAAAGTATTACACTTACTAATCCTTGATTTGATCAGAGAGGAAAAACTAAGGAAGAATTCAGATTCTGATAATTACTCCTTTAAAAACCTAGTTTCTATGAATTTATTCAAAGCCAGAGAAGATGAGAAAATCACACTGCTTTCCCGCGGCGCTCAGATATTTTTTCCTTACCTGTCCTGCTGCCACATTGCCTTGGCTCAGACCTCTTTTATAACCTGCCATTCTGTGCATTCCTCCCCTACTCTGGCTTCCCTGGCGATTTCTGTGCAGCACACACGTTTCAAAAGTGGAGAGGAGTCTAACACCAGGGGAGATTTCTTGACTAATGGAAAACTAGTGCCAATGTAGACCTTCTGCTTCCTCCACAGTCCCCAGGCAGGGAGTCCTCAAGATGCAGTTCATTGGCTTCTTGGAGCCACATTCCTATGAATCAAGCCTTTAATTTAGCCAGCTGTGTACCTTGCCTCTGTGGACACGCATGTATCCCTAAAGAGCACTAGTACACACATGCATGCACAAGCATGCACGTGCATACACACACACACGCACACACACACACACACACAAACTTAAAACTAAATGATGATTTTAGCAAAGTTTCATGATACAAAAATCACTTGCCTTTTAATAATATAACAATGACCAATATAAAAAGTAACTTTGTAAGAGAAAAATCCCATTTAATGTGATATCAAACAGAATTTAGGAATAAACTTAACCAAGACTTGAACAATAAAAGCTACAAAACCTTGTTAAAAGAAAATTTAAAAGATACAAATAAATAGTAAGATGTTTCATGCTTATAGATTTGAAGACTAAATACTATTACAAAACCCATAACACTCAAAACAATCTATGGATTTAATATAGTCCCTATTAATTTCCCAATATTTTTTCTCGTTCTAGAAAAAAATTCACATGGAATTTCAAGGGACCTCAAATAGCCATGAAAATCTTGAAAAAGTAGAACAAAATCGAAGGCTTCACAATTCATTACTTCAAAACTTACTGCAAAGCAGAGGTAAACAAGATGGTGTAGTTTAAAGACAGATGCATCGACTAATGGAACAGCCCAGAAATAAACCCCTGCATGTCCAGCCAGATAGCCATCAGCAAGGATGCAAAGGCCACCCCTGGGAATAGGACAGTCTCTTCAACAAATGGCATTGGGAAAATGGGTATTTAAACACACAACAATGTAGCTTTGTATATGCCACACATAAAAATTAACTCAAAGTAGACTAAAGTCCTAAGCATAAGTCCTAAAACAATAAATGCCCTAGAAGAAAATGATAGGGTAACATTGGGCTTGGCAAAGGTTTCCTGGACGTGACACTGAATGCACTGGCAGGGAAATCACACAGACGAGAGGGACCGTGTCATCTATGAAAATCTGCACATCACCACGAGAGTGAACAGGCATGGGGGAGACGCATGTGCAAATTATAAATCCATAAGGGCTAATATCCAAGGCATATGAGGGGGCTTTTACAACTCAACAACCCCCAAACTGCAAATAACCTGAATAAAAAAATAGGCCAAGAACTCGAACATATGTTTTTCCAAAGAAATATACACAATGGTCAATAAGCATATGAAAAAATGTTCAACATCCCCATTCACAAGAAGGATGTGAAACAAACCCACAACACCACTGCACACACATTAGAATGGACACTAGCAAAACAAAGGAAAGTAGTTAGCATTGGTGAGGGTACTGAGAAATTGGAACACCTGTGCCTTGTTGGTGGGAGTGTAGCATGAAGCCACCACTAAAGAAAACGATATAGACGTTCCTCAAAAAGCTGAAAATAGAATTTTTATATAATCCAGGTAGAAGCCACCAAAATGCTTGTGGTCAGAAGAATGAATAAAGAAAATTTGGAATACACTTATAATGGAATATTGTGCAGACTTCAAAAAGAAAGAAATCCTGTCACTGGTTGCAACTTAGATTCCTTGTGAGGGGATTACGCTAAGAGGACCGAGCCAGCCACACAGAACGAGTACTGCATGGTCTACTCCCGTGAAGAATCTATCAGAGTCATATAAATGGAAAGCAGAAAGGAGACAAAGAAGGGCCAGCGTGGCTGGAAACCAGACTTCTTGGGCACAGAGTTTCAGATTTGCAAGACAGAAAAGACAGGGATTTGGTGCATGGCACTGAATACACTCAACACTCTCAGCCGTATGCTTCAAGCATCATGATGGTCAACTTAATGTCAAGTGGCTTTTACCACGATGAAAAAAATAGAGTTCTGTCAAGTGGCGTGTCTGGGGAGTCCATGTCTTCTCCTGTTAATTTTCCTCTGGAACTTTTAAAGGGGTGTACCCAGTTAAATTCTCTAGGGCAAATATTGGTATTGACTCCTCTTTCCTTGTCACTCCTCCTAGCGGGTGGGGATGGGGACACAAGTCGAGGCTATCCTGAGCCCATTATACACTTTTTTTTTGGTTTACTCCCCTTGTATGTGGGCATCACGTACCGGTTTTCCGTTGTACATGTGGTCCCACCCCCTTTCTTGTCTACTCCTTGAATTTTTAATTGGGTATTTATTTACTAGGTACTCATGGGAGAGAGATGATGTGATCAGCATCATCCTGCCATGGGGTTACCGTGCCACGTGGGCATTGTCACGTGCACGATATTACATTATATTGCCAAGGTGCTCACTGCTGAAATTTATGTTACTTGTTCTTAAGCAGCTTAGTGTACACTGAGCACTTACTGAGACACCCTGAGGGCTGTGGTCTGAATGTTCCTATCCCCTCCTGAATTCCTGAGCTGAGATGGAATCTCCAGGGTGATGACACTGTAACTGGATGCTGGAATTTTTAAAGGGCTATACCCAGTTAAGTGCTCTAGAGTGAATATTTGAATTGACTCCTCTTTCCTTGTTACTCTTCCTAGGGGGTGGGGATAGGGACACAAACTGGGGCTATCCTGAGCCCCATTATACTCACACAGCCAAAAAAGCACAACCAAGAGCTAAAGGGCAGAGAAAGGTTATTACCTGCAGCAGGTAATGGGAATGGTGGGTTATTTTCAAGCCCAGCCCCTCTCCAAACAAAGGAAGCTCAGGGATTGTTTTGGGGAGCTCGTGCATAGCCCTAGAGGAACGCTCAGGTGGGGCGGGCGCACACCCGTGCATGGTCAGTTTAACACCCTGGGTTCACACACATGCTTCTGGGCACACTCAGTTCAGTATTATAAGGAGCCGAGTTCACTCTGGGTCGCCTAAAAGAAGAGTTTGGAGCGACTTGGTGACCGTGGTTGGTTCCCGTAAGTTTTTTAGCTGACACAAAAACAAAGAACAACCTTAAAAGTGTTAACAGTCTTATAAAAGGGGCAGTGCTTTCTCCCTTGTGAGTGTGGGAGTGTGCCCTTAAAGGTGCCCGTCTCCCTTAGCTCCTAACCGTATTTAAAGTTGAGACATGTTTTTAAAAAAACCCCGAGACAGAGGGATCTCTGAATCTCTGATCCTCTTACTCTACCCAATGTTCTTCCTACTTTCATAAGACCCCCTTGTTTTCTTTATCACACTCTAGTTTCCACATATGAGACAAAACATATGACACTTGGTTCCAAGCCTGGCTTATTATTTCACTCAGCATGGTGTTCTTCAGTTTCATCCATTTCCCTGCAAGTAACTTAATTTTGTTCTTCTTCATAGCTGAATGTATGTGTATATGTACGCCACATTTTTTTAAATCCATTCCTCTGATTTGATAACTTGGCTATTGTGAATTGTGCTGTAATAAACAAGGGTTTACATGCATCTGTAAAGCATGCTGTCTTTAATTATTTTGGTTAAGTACAGAGAAGTGGAATAGCTGGATAATATGGTAGTTATGTTTTTAGTATTTTGAAGGACCTCTATACTGATTTCTATGGCAGCTGTAGAAATGTACATTTCTACCAACAGTGTAAAATGTTGATTTCCCCCCCACCTACTTACTAGTGTTTATTGTTAATTGATCTCTTGGTGATTGTCATTGTGAGTGAGAAGGAATCTCAGAATGGTTTTGATATGCATTCTCCTAATAGCTAAAGGTGTTGAACATTATTTTATATAATTGTGGGCCATTTGTAGTTCTTCTTTTAAGAAGTGTCTGTTTAGTTCATTTGCCCATTTATTGAATGGGTACTTGCTTCTTTGATGTTGATATTTTAGTTCTTTATATATTCTGGGTACTAATCCTCTGCTGCAAGAAAACTAGAAAAGATTTTCTCCCATTCTGGAGGTTCTCTCTTCACACTCTATTTTTTTTTTTTTTTTTTTTTGCTGTGCAGAGGCTTTTCAGTCTGATGTCATCCCATGTATCAATCCTTGAAATTATTTCCTTAGCTATAGATGAACTATTCAGAAAGTCTTTGTGCCTGTATGTTGGAGTGTTGACCCTATGGTTTCTTCTAGCAGTTGCAAAGCTTCTGGTTTTATACCCAGGACTTTGATCCATTTGGAGTTGACTTTTGTACAGGGCAAGAGATATGGATTTAGTTTGACTATCTACTCAAGGCTTCCCCGAAGTTTTCTAAAGAGGCTGTCTTCTCTGATGTATGTTTTGGGCCCTTTGGTCATGAATCAGATCATTGTATCTGGGTGGGTTTGTCTCTGTGTCTTCTATTCTGTACAACTGGTTTATGTTGGATGCTGTTTTGATATCCTGGCTTTGTAGTACAATTTGAATTGGGTTTTGTGAGACTTCTATATCTGATTAATTTAGCAAAATGGCAGAATATAAAATCAACACACAAAAGGCAGTAGGTTTTCTATACATCAAGAGTTAATGCATCAGAAATAAATCAATCCTATTCATAATAACCTCAAAGGAAAAGAAAATAGTTAGGAATAACTCTAACCAAGGAGGTGAAAGACCTTTACAAGGAAAACTACAGAACACTGTTCAAAGAAAGAGCAGAAGACACTTGAGTCCAGCAGACACCTGGGCTGCAGGCTCCCAGGACCGTGAGAGACCCGTGTCTGTTGTTTAAGCCTCCTCATCTCTGGTCCTTTGTCACAGTGACACACACCGACGGGCCTCTGAGTCAGTCCACCCAGGAAGTAGTACAGAAGGGGTCAGTCAGTGTAGGGGGCCGGGCCTGCCTTCCCCCTCCAGGCAAGGCCTGGTCCAGCTCAGCGGGGGGCGGGGGGGCGAGCGAGGACTCTGCTGTTCTGACCCCAAGCTGCCACGCAGGAAGAGCTGGTGCTCAACCCCGAGTGTCCACGGCTTGTCTCCTCGGAAGACCGATTTCACCCGCACAGCGACAGAGACCTTTTTCTGCACATAACAAAAAGGGTTATTTCTAAAAGACACAATGAAACCTAGAGAATCTCAACAGTGAACTTGAAGAGTTGATAATATCTAGTGCAGTCAGGGGCGGAGGAGACATTCTGCTTCCATTGCTGATACCGATCGCTCAGTGGATCTGGAAAATGACTTGACAGAACCCACTAAAGAGAAAGACACGTGCATATGGGCACAGAAGAGCACCCTGGGGGAGTCATCCTGCAGAAGTCGCACCATCAAGGGTAAGACTATGTGGATAAGGATGTTACTGAAGCGTTGTGTGTGGTGGTAATAAGACAGAGAAGCTGGCACATCAACTGTGAATACGTGAAAAACAAGCGCGTCTTAGTGTGTCCACCTACAGGACCAGGACGGCACGCAGCTATGAGGACTGTGTTGGTGGCATTGGTTGAACGTGAGTTGAAAGTCTGTATTTTGAGTGTGTGTGTGAGTGTACGATGTGCCTCGATTTGTGTGGCTGTGTGCCCCTTTTTGAGCATAAAAACCACACAGAAGGCTGTATTCTGGAGCTTTAGCGCTGATTCCCAGGCAGGCATTGAGTAGCAGAGGGGCTGGAGAAGCAGTTCTCTTCCTTTGCGATTCCTGGGGTGACCTGTGGATTCATCTTGCTGCAACAAGTGGCATGTGTTTCTCTTGTAGTTTAAAAAGAATATCCACTAAATCATTAAAAAATAAAATTTTAATAATTTGTGGCCTAGGGGACAGATACAGTGGAACCCAGGCCTCGGGTTCTCTTCTGCCTACAGAACTTCCACGTCACAGTCCCAGCCCCTCGTCTGTGGACTCACTCAACACACACTTAGTGGTATGACAGCATGACAGGCACTGTGTCCCCTGGGGAGGGATCCCATGTCTGCCCTCTCACTTCAAGAACTGTCTGTCCTGGGGGACACAGAGCTGTGATCTGTGAGTGTTCTACCATAGTGGCTCTGTCCTCAGCGAGTCCTCTGCCCTAGCTCTCACTGGAGGGGAGTGACAGAGGTAGCAGATGGGACTCTAGAAGGTGCTGAGGTGGGTGGTCACAAGGCGCTGACTGAGCTCGAGTACGGTGCCCCACAGGCCCCTTCACAGCTTCCCTTCCTCGGTCGTTTGAAAAGGCACTTGCCTGTCCAGGGTCAGGCACGACAAAGCTGGGCCAAGCTCACACATGCAGAGCAGAGTAATGAGGAAATATTCCCTCCTTCTCCATGTACAAGAGGTGCTCCCAGCAATCACCATGTGTAAATAGGGCCTGTCCCCAGGTTTCTTGGAAAGGGCCGATTATTTTCCACAGCAAAGATCTATCTCAAAAACTCATGCATTTCTAAGTACTCATTGGATCTATTGTGAAGGCTCTTCCAAAATACCAATGCTAGGCACAGTATGCACCAATGTTCCAGAGCAGTAGTGGGAGTGGAGTGTGGGGACTGAGAGGAGAACTGGCCTGGTGGTCCGACTCTGCTGCACCCACCATTCCACAAAGGCCTGCAGGTACATAGCAAAAATCCACCAAGACTTCAGCTACAGTTTGGATATGAGGTGTCCCCCCAAAACTCATGTGGAAGACAATGCAAGAGTGTTCAGAGGTGAGATGATTAGATTATGAGAGGTGTAACCTATCAGGTAGATTAATCCACTTGAAGGGACTCACTGAGTGATATCTGTAGGCAGGTGGGGTGTGACTGGAGGAGGTGGGTCCCTGGGGGATACCTTTAGCGCTCTCTGTGCTTCCTGGCCACACGTGCTGAGCTGCCTTCCTCCACCAGCCCTTCCCATGATGCTGTACCCACCTTGGGCCCAGAGCCGTGGAGCAGGATGACCTTGGCCTGGACTCTGAAACTGTGACCCAAACAAACTTTTCCTCTTCTACATTTTTCTTGTCAGGACTTTTGGTTACAGTGACGAAAAGTTGACTCAAACAAATCCCACCTATCATTGTCCCCTCCCTCCAGTAAATAAAACCCAGGATCTGACTTCTGCTTAGCCACAGGAAGAATGGCCAGGAGGGGAAGTGTCCCAGGAATCGTTCAACTCACATTGTAGCTTGAGCAATGGTTAAAGAAATCTCCACACAGAAAGCCTGGCTTGAGGTCACTTGGCAAGGATGGGTCACCATGGAGTGAGGGAGGGCTTCAAGACAAGTGCTGGCCGTGACCACCTTTCTCCGCTGTAGCTTTGGAGAGCCAGGTCTCAGGAGGCACCCAGCACACCTTTCCATGAGTCTCTGTCATGGAGCCTTGTGACTCAGGTATGGGTGCTCTTGGTAACACCAGGTGTCCTGCACCTGGTCATGGGGTTGAGAGGCTGGTCCCAATGCATTTATGATCCATGTCTGCCGGGGTAGGAGGAGTCCACTGCAGGGCCTGGATGGCTACTGAGTGATGTTGGGTAAATGGCTTTACCTCTCTGAGTCTCAGCTGCCTCATCTTGTAGATAAGCATTTTACATAGTGACTTATGACATTGGATGAGTCCAGATGCATTTTAAGGTGGGCATCTGGTTCTGTTGACCCACTTCCAGAAAGTCATGTTTCCCACCAGGCCAAATATTGAAAGGAGTCAGACCCAACAGAGAGGCAAGACTCAGCACTAGGCCCCCACAGCCTCTGTCCCCTGCAGCAGGACAGGGCCCAGTGCACAGGTACAGGCTGTTTCCCAGCATTCTTGCAGTTGCTGAATGCTCGAGGAGGTCCATGTGACGAGGAGGTCCGTGTGAGGAGCTGGTCCTTTAGGATGTATTCTGTCGTGTGTGTGTGAGGGGTGTGCTTCTCATTTCCAGTCCAATCCTGGATTCTAACCTTCACGTCTTCCATCACTGGACATGGCCAGTTCTCAGAGTTCATCCATTTTCTGGGCTCTCTGTGCTCCGTTTTGTTTTTGTCAAGATGTATTTGTAATTATCTGCTTCATGGTGTTATTGGAACCATCAAAATCATCCTATGAAGTGTCCCCGGCAGCGTCTGGGAAGGTTGAGTGTGTGAGGAGTGGTAGCCTCTGGCTGCTGGCTTCTCACCAGCAAGGGGTCATGGAGGGGTCACGTCCTCCTTGTGCAGGCTGAAAGGACCCCAGCTCGGGGGTGCACCTTCCAGCCCAGGCTTCCCTCGAGGCTCAGTTCACCTGCCCCAGTGCAGGCTGCTAGGGGACTCACTGTTGGGCCCCACAGGTAAGCACTTATTTTATTTCCCATGGTTCCTATCTGTGGGTTATGGAAGATGTTGTGGGTCCTGCCCGTATGGAATCACAGCGTTTTAAGAGACCAGGACTTTTACAACATGGGCACAGACACCAGATCCTTGCAAAGACAGGAAGTAACCCGAGAGCGGAGCTGGTGTCAGGCAGCCTCAGGAGCTCTCAAGAGTGCCCATCCCTCCAGCCCTAGAGGCCCTGGAAGCCCAGGGAGATCTTCAGAGGAGCTGAGGCTGGAATTGGCTTTGAAATGTGGGTGGGACTTTCAAGGGTACAGGAAAGAGATAATGTCCCCAGTGGTGACAACAGCATAAGCAAGGGATAGGAGTGGGAACTCACTTGGTACGTGGAGGGGACAGGGCTGGTGGCAGCTCTGTCTGTGAGCAGCCTCCCACCAAGAGTGGTAGGAGAAGGTGGGGAGGAATTAATCCTGTGGTCTGGTGGCCCCTTCTGCCATCTTGGATTGAAATGATCTTGAGCCAAGCAGATTGTTGATGATGGTGAATGGAAAAAACACTGGGTTTGGGAGTCAGGGGTCAGGTGTGGTCCTGAGCCCTCTGGCCAGGCAAACTTCACCGTCTGCTGGCTTTCCCCCCACCGAGTGGAGACAGTCTGCACTTGACACGGTACCCAGTTATTCTGAGGACAGAATGAGATAACAGACTAATTTTACTTTTTTTGCAGAGAAACTAAAGTGCTCCAAGCTTAAGAAAATTTTATAAATCAGATCTTTCCTCACATTAAGAATAGCAATATTCAATCTCTGAGAGGTTTAGTCGAAATTGGAAACTGTACCATGACATTGCTTTCTGGAAACTTCCCTGGAGAATTGACTAAAGTAGCGGCGGTTACCCAGGGAGGCTGCTCAGTGGGGCCTGGATCCGCGGGCATGGTGCATTTCCCCCGCAGTCACAGAGTGGAGTGATGCTCTGCCACCCTGGCTCGCACCGGGAAGCCTCATTTCTTTCCCCATGACGGTTTCACGGCAGATCAGCTGGAGTTTGTAAGCCAGAAAAATGCAAGGGTGACACCACACAAGGCCCCGTGAGCAGCCCCAGGGCTGGAGGGTCCTCAGGTGGAGAAGGAGCCACTGCTGAGGCGTGCAGTCACATGGCGACAGCCCAGGAGCACTTCTGATAATGAATCTTACTGTCCTTTCTGACCGTCACAGGTGAGGGGAAGAATGGGTCCCCGAGCCAGTGGCTAATGAATCATAGATTTGTCAAACAGGCCGCGCTGCACTATCCGTGGTTGTTTTGCCTTAGCTAGAGGGACACCTGAGAAGATGGTCATGTGCCTTTGTGCATGTGGACTTGATAAAATCCTGTGCCCGCTCCTCTGACTCTTCAAAGCTGGTTTACCCCACACCACACTCCTCCTTCTGTGACAAAGGACGAGTGTGCTGGATTCCATCATTGTCCTCTTTCCCTATGGTAGGAAGCCACCTGCCAGCTTGGAGGAGGCTGTGAGAGCATCAGTGATGACTGTGGTCGCTGGGTGTCCCCCTTACCCACCATTCCACAGTGACCCATGGCTCTGTCCACCCTGCCCCCTGGTGCCTCTGGGGCTCAGGAGTAAAGGCAAAGTGTGGGCGGGTGAGGGCCAGGCAGATCTCTAGTCCTAACCTCAGAAGAAAATACTTTGTCCCTGCTTTAGTACTTTACCCATTAAAAAAACAAAAACAAACAAACAAATAATGTATGTGAGTCAATGAGACAGAGATCAGTTGTGGGTTTTTCCATGGATACCTTTTCTGGCGGCATTGGAAAGCTAGCCTGAGTTTCCATCAGGTTCTTGAGAGCTGACTGACACACAAAACTCACCTATGTCTGGTGTACACTTGATATCCGTGTCCCCTGGAAACTGTACCATGACATTGCTTTCTGGAAACTTCCCTGGGGAATTGGCAAAGTAGCAGCGGTTACCCAGGGAGGCTGCTCAGTGGGGTCAGGTGGGGCCTGGAAGGGTGACAGCAGTAGAGTTCCATCACACAGGCATCACCTCTGCAGAGTTACACTGTGTGTGTGTGTGTGTGTGTGTGTGAGAGAGAGAGAGAGAGAGAGAGAGAGAGAGAGAGAGAGAGAGAGAGAGAGAGAGAGAGAGAGAGAGATAGATTTCATTTAAGGTCTATCTTTGTGGCAAATTTCAGGAACACAACGCAGTGTTGTCAAGTATTGTCACCAGGGTGTGCTTTGATCTCCTGAACACAGGCATCTTGCATAATTGAAACCTAGGAGCTTCGTTTTAAAAGGAGAAGAAGAATATTGAGCGCCAGCAAAGCTCCTGCACAAGGAGCCGCAGACAGGAGGCTCAGCCTGCAGCAGCCATATCTGGCAGATCCAATAGTGGGGCTCCTATCCCTGGGGGCTCCCCTTTGATGCTCACATTGACCCTGTTCCCTCCCTGGACCTGAACACAGGCCCCACCTGACCCCGCCATTGGTCACCTATGAGCTACTCAGGGATTGGGCCCCACTGGTCAGTGGTTTCTGCTGACCCCTGACCTCAGCCCTGGACTCCTTTGGGCCTGTGGGAGGCCGAGTGGATGAACCACTTTTAGCCGCCTGCTCTGCCGCTCGGACTCATCATTTGCTGTCACAATGCTCCCTCCCTCCTTCCTTCCCTGAAGGCAGTTACCTGTGAGAAGTGACGGCACAGTTAACCACGGGCCATCGGGTCCCTGGCCGGGTGCTTCTCTATGTATTTCCCCAGGTTCCTTCAGGGGGTGTCTGGTGAGTGTGTCAGACTGAAGGGACCTGCTGGCATTGCAGACTTCTGCCCTGACACCACGGCCTCCAAAGGCACAGGCCATGTTCAGCGCCGTCACCCTGCTCCTCCCCAGAGGACGAAGCCACTCCCTGAGCACAGCTTCCAGGAGCAGGACAGTGGTCAGGAAGAGGCTCCAGGGGCAGGGGATGAGGCCAAACATGGAAGGGTCAGCTCCTACTGTGTGTCTCACCTGTGCCTTGAGTCGGCAGCCTGTGAAGGTCTTGGGAGTTCAGGCAAGTCCTCTGTGATCCATGGAAGGTCATAGAAGCGCATCTTCAACGTGCCTCCTGGGAATTCAGAGAGTGGGCCATTCTGCTGACAAGATCTGGGAAGATGCCTCGGAAAAGGATATAGGTCAACTGTCAATTGAGAGGAACTGGAGAACCGGCTCGGTCAGAAGAGGAGATGGGAGCTGGACAGAGAGACGGGTCTGGAAGTGGGACCCCGTGTGGGAGCAGAGGTCTCCTGCTTCCTGTCTTCGTTTTGCTTCTGTGTTTGTGTGGCTTGGTGGTAAAGCCCCCAGCTTCAATCCCCGGTGCCAAAAACAAGAGAAGGCCTTCAGCAGCAGGAGTCAAGCCACACACTGCCTTCCTGCAGGCTCTGACGTTGGAGGACCTCCTAGAGGAAAGGGCACCTTCCACTGGGCATTGGTCCCAATGCACAATGGGCCACACCTTCCTGCTCCCCCTCCTCAGGCCGAGCCAGAGCTGAGGCTGCCTGATGTCTGTAGGGTGCTTCATTTCTTCCTGAACATTTTAGAATGTCTGTTTTTCTTTTCCTTCAGCAACTCAGATACTGCTGCATTTATATGAGGGTGGCATGTAACAGGTAGTTTATGCACATGGATGGACTAAATTGGCCCTGCTATGTGTGTGTGAGAACGAGGACTTCCGCCCGGGGCTTTTTCATATCATGTACAGTGTTCCAGGTCTTTGGCCTCCTGACATTAGTCGAGGATGCATTATATCTCTCTTTGCTTTGGCAGTAATAGGAATTGAATGTCTTCTCCAGTCTTCCCGTGTCTATTTCCCAACCCTATGCAAGTTCTAAATGAGATTAATATATATTAATGTAATTTATGATAGGCACTTAATGCATATTTAATGTGAATCATGAATAAAGAATGTTTTGTTCTCCTCAGAGATACTTTCATTTTAACTGATTCCTCTAATTGGGAACCAGCGCTCCGCTCCTTTCCTTGTCTAGGAAGAGAGGGAAGGGGTTTGAGTCCTTGTGCATAAAGCTGGGGGGCAGGTGGGGGTATCAGCCAGGGCTCTGGGGAAACAGAGAAGTAGGGACACATGGATGTATGTAAGAGACTTCTCAGGGAATGATCACCTGCGGTTGGGGCTGAGAAGTCCCAGGACAGCCGGTGAGTGATTCCGTCTAAGTCTGAGGCCTGAGAGCAGGAATACAAGGGGGCCCTCTCCGGGGAGGAGGCATGGAGGGCATTGCTGTGCTGGCCTCAGAGTCCAAAGGCCCTCATCCAGGAGGAACCGGCTCAGGAAGGTCTGAGGCCTCCTCCCTCTCTCCACCTTCTCTCTGTTGGCTCCTCAGTGAACTGCAGAATGCCCGCACTGAGGGTGACGGTGGCCCTTTAGTCTGCAGGTTCAGACACTGATCTCTTCCAGAAATACCCAGACACACCCAGCTCTGTGGGTAGCCGGTAGCCCTGTAAGTGGACCAGCCACCCAGCGGGGCGTGTGTCTGGCTTGACAATAGGGTTGGGTCGCCCCAGAGAGCACTTTAAGGTCCGCAGTGGGTCAGACTTTGAATGGAGCACCTCATCAGATACCTGGAGCCCCTCATCAGACACCTGGAGCCCCTCATCAGACACCTGGAGCCCCTCATCAGACACCTGGAGCACCTCATCAGACACTTGGAGCTCCTCATCAGACACCTGGAGCACCTCATCAGAAACCTGGAGCACCTCATCAGACACTACATCTGGAGCACCTAATCAGACACCTGGAGCCCCTCATCGGACACCTGGAGCACCTCATCAGACACCTGGAGCACCTCATCAGACACCTGGAGAACCTCATCAGACATCTGGTGCACCTCATCAGACACCTGGAGCCCCTCATCAGACACTTGGAGCTCCTCATCAGACACCTGGAGCCCCTCATCAGACACTTGGAGCTCCTCATCAGACACCTGGAGCACCTCATCAGACATCTGGAGCACCTCATCAGACACTACACCTGGACCCCCTCATCAGACACCTGGAGCCCCTCATCAGACACCTGGAGCACCTCATCAGACACTACATCTGGAGCCCCTCATTAGACACCTGGAGCCCCTCATCAGACACCTGGAGCACCTCATCAGACACCTGGAGAACTTCATCAGACACCTGGAGCACCTCATCAGACACCTGGAGCCCCTCATCAGACACCTAGAGCACCTCATCAGACACCTGGAGCATCTCATCAGACACCTGGAGCCCCTAATCAGACACCTGGAGCACCTCATCAGACATCTGGAGCACCTCATCAGACACCTGGAGCACCTCATAGACACTTGGAGCACCTCATCAGACACATGGAGCACCTCATCAGACACCTGGAGCATCTCATCAGACACTTGGAGCACCTCATCAGACACCTGGAGCACCTCATCAGACACCTGGAGCACCTCATAGACACCTGGAGCACCTCATCAGACACCCTTCGCACAACGGCAGGAGCACTATGGCTGGCCTCTGGTCTCTGCAGGGGTCCTTGTCCTCACAGGAAGAGCAGAGCTGGTCCAGAGGGACTCAGGAGACCCTGAGGGAATCAGAGGTGAGGACAGACGGTGTGTGTGTGTGGGGGGTGTCTTCAGGAAGAGGGACTCACTTACTTTAGTTTTCAAGCCTGTGTGTCTGGAAGGCTTCACACCTGAATGCTCTGCCCACGTGAGCCTTTTGGACTCACATGACAGAATTCTGACAAATTCTCTCTGTGAGGTGACTGTCCACAGATGTGACAACCTGTCCTAAGTGTTCACCACGACTCTCAAACCCCAAAGAAGAGTGGCAGGTGCCTCACGCATGGTGGTCAGGTTCACAGAACTGCACCAGAGGTGACCGAGGTACCATGGGGCACAGTTGCCAAGGGAGACACCTTTCCCGGAACACCGCCTCCTCCTGGATCTCCTCATTCCCAGGAATGTGGCTGGTGACGCCTGGGAAGTGGGTCGGCCTCACACCTCCAGCAGGCAAGAGGCGCGTCTTACTAATTAATTAACTTGTTAGCCTTAATGGGGATTAAATCCGGGCCTTGCACATGCACGTCACATACTCTTCCTCTGAGCTGTGTCCCCAGGCCAAGAGCTGCTCTTAGCCAGCCTCATGCCCCTTGTCCCCCATCTTCCCCAGCCCTCTCACACATGTGGATGCAGATGAGGTGGTGGCCTCTGTGTCCCCTGTAAGAGCTTCCCCCCAGTGCCCTCAGAGCTCCGCTGGGTCAGGTCACTCACGGCCGGATGGGACTCAAATGGAGCCAGGCACCCTTGACTTCCCTGAGGATCAGACCACAGGCCTCAGAGAAACCTGGATTCTGACAAACTGCTACGTACCATCCCCAGCCAAACCTCCCCGTGTGGGACCACTCTCAGCTCAATGGGGGTAGAAGTTAAAATGATAAAGTATAGTTTATACCCACATGCAGAGTCAGTTAGAATATACTTTCCAGAGTAAAACAAGCAGCCCAATTCATCACTATTTTCACATTTTACCAAAATGGAATCTGGGCACCAGGAGCGAAGATGTTTGCTCCAGAGCTTGTCCTGGGATCCAAAGCCAACCATGCTGTGTCTTCTTGGTCCTGTCCCCTTGGTTCTCCTGCCCCGTGTCAGCGTCACTCCTGCAGGAGAGGTTGACCATGGGGTTCCCACGGCCTGACCGAGGGCTAACAGTGTCTCCAGCCTCCCTCCCCTCCAGGAGCACCTTCCCTAGGGAGGTTGTGACTGTGGGTTCTTTCTCTGCCCTGTTCAGTTGTAAACCCCTTCAAAAGCCTCTTGCCAGTTGAATAACCCAGAAACTTCCCTTCCAGGGCTGGAGCCGGCTCTTTGCCTGTGATCTTCAAGGAAGACAGCTCAGCCTCCGACCCTGCCTGTGTGGGAGGCTGCCTGGCTCTGGGGCCCCTGCTCCACGGGAAGCTACCTCCTGCTGAGGATTCTGAAGTGTGCCTGTCCTCTGGTGAAGCCACTCAGCAAGCAAGGGTCTCTGCCATCCCCGGCCCTCCCCGCTCTATAGGAACTCCTGCTATAGCTTCTGCAGAGCTGAGCTCAGACCCTGCTCTGGCCTGTCTCCTCTCGTGTCCCAGCCTTGTGGAAAGTCTCCCTGACCTGTTCAGCTTTGCCTGGCACTTGACATTGGTGAGGTCAAAATAAAAATAGAGGCTGGGCACAGTGATACATTGTAATCCCAATAACTCATGAGGCTTAGGCAGGAGGATCACAAGTTCAAGGTCAGCCTCTGGAACTTAGCAAGACCCTGTCTCAAAATAAAATAAAACTTCAAAGGAGGGCATGTGGCTCAGGGGCAGAAGGCTTGCCTGGCATGTGTGAGGCTCCAACCCCAGGACCATGGGAATAAGAAAGGGAGGGAGGAAGGGAGAGAAAAGGAAAGTCCTCCTATTTCCCTGAGAGTCAAGGTGCCCCTGGCTGCTCCACACGCACCCTTCCAGGTGGCTTCTCCTTATGAGCCACCGTGTGTGGCAGCCTCTGAGTTGCTCCAAACCTTTCATGACATCTGTGCCATGTAGCTGTCCAAGCCAAGGTACCAGCTGTAAGGCTGAGAGACTGCTCAAGTGCAATTTACAGGGAAGAGGGAACGAGGTATTGAGGATGCCAGGCACCAGCTAGGGCTGGGCAGAGCAGACGCCAGGCACCTTAGGCGCAGACCGCGGCCCAGGGTGTGCTGCGTCTGGGACCAGAACAGGGTCCAGCAGAAGGGGTAATATGCTCCAGGCCCAAGTGCGGTGGGGGATCAGGCCTCTAAGTCTTGCCAGGGGTCCACAGGAGGCTCCAACCCTGAGCTAGCAAAGCCTATGGCTTGGACGCTCGTCCACTAACTTGGCTGGACCTCAGGTCCGAGCCCACGGCCTCCAGCTGACTCATCCACAAGCCCTCTCTCATTCCTGCTCACCCACTCCAGCAAGTCTTTCAGGCCTGGCGCCTCTGTCCACTCAGCTAAGATGTCCTGAAGCTTTCAGCAGGACACATCTTGACCCATCCCCTCCTGTCCACACCACAGGGGCTAGC
Source organism: Ictidomys tridecemlineatus (assembly GCF_052094955.1). Classification (NCBI taxonomy): domain Eukaryota; kingdom Metazoa; phylum Chordata; class Mammalia; order Rodentia; family Sciuridae; genus Ictidomys; species Ictidomys tridecemlineatus. The sequence continues at coordinate 481,927 of NW_027524348.1, forward strand.
TCACACTCCTGCGACTGTGATGTAGCCTGACACAGGACCTGTCTCTTTAACAAGCATCTTCCCACTGTCCAGCTCAAAGATAATCCCGTTTCAAACAGAAACCCAACATGTCACCCATGTCTTCCCCCTCCAGTGTCTCCCCTTAAAGCTTGGAGTAAGGTCCAGGTTTCTTTGTAGCCTGTCCCCTCTCCCCTCCTGGGCTCTGGCTCTGACTCATCCTAACTACGCTGGTCAAGGTGGGGTCCCCGCAGCGTGGAGCCTGCGTGGCCATTCTCCAGTTGTGGGACCAGATGAGAAATGAAAGAGAGCCCCTCACACAGTCTCAGGTGCAATGAACATGCAAGGGTATGTGCTCTTCCACCCTGGGTTTCTGTGGGCATCCTCACCACTTATTTGTTTTTTGGTTTTTTTTTAAGTAAATGACAGTGGGATGCATTACAATTCTTATTACATGTATACAGAACAATTTTTCATATCTCTGGTTGTATATAAAGTATGTTGACACCAATTCAAGTCTTCATACATGTACTTTGGATAATGATGTCCATCACATTCCACCATCCTTGCTAATCACCTGCCCCCTCCCTTTCCCTCCCACCCCTCTGCCCTATCTATAATTCATCTATTCCTCCCATGCTCCCCCTCCCTACCCCACTATGAGTCAGCCTCATTATATCAGAGAAAATATTCGGCATTTGTTTTTTGGGGGATTGGCTGACTTCACTTAGCATTATCTTCTCCAATAAATATTGGTGAGGATGTGGGGGAAAAGGCACACTCATACACTGCTGGTGGAACTTCAAATTGGTGCAGCCAGTATGGAAAGCAGTATGGAGATTCTTTGGAAATCTGGGAAAGAAACTACCATTTGACCCAGCTATCCCTCTCCTTGGTTTATACCCCAAAGTCTTAAAAACAGCATACTACAGGGACACAGCCACATCAATGTTTATACAGCACAATTCACAATAGCTAAACTGTGGCGTCAACCTAGATGCCCTTCAGTGGATGAAAGGATAAAAAAATGTGGCATATACACACAATGGAATATTACTCAGCAACAAAAGAGAATAAAATCATGGCATTTGCAGGTAAATGGATGGAATGGGAGAAGATAATGCTAAGTGAAGCAACCACATGTTTTGATAGAGAGCTTTGATATGGATGTGAAGCTGTCTTCTAGAATGTCCAGCAGATGTTAACTATGCATACAGTTCTGAGTTTTCCCCTCCCATGCCAATGATTATTATGTACTCTAGTTTTTGATTCAGAGGATAAGGTCTCTTCAATATGATCCTTAGAATCACTGATAGTTAGATGACAACTTGAAATATTTAAAACAGTCATCTCTCAGTGACCACAGTTTGATGTGACCTAATGAAGGAATGTAAGAAAAGGGAGAAATGCATCGTGACCTCAAAGCTGAATGTGAACAGACTGGGGAGCTGTGGGGCAGGCAGTGATTGGAAGAGATGGGGAAATGAATAAATCAGGTAACAAAACCAGATACACGGTTGCTTAAATAATCAGATTTTGTACTTTTTTTAACTTTACAAAAATCTAGGAAAGATGTCATCAAGAGGGCAGAACAGGAAGCCGCAGACCTGCCTGCCCCCCATGCATGCAGTAATTAAGCAGCAATACCCAGATGGATCCCCTTTGTAAGAAAGGCAGAAAGTAACTGAGAGGCATCTGTCCCTGGCAAGTGTGAAGCCACCCACACTGACACTGATGGGAATTTGGACACACTGTTTGAACCAACACACCCAGTCCTCTGCAGGCTCAGCTGAAGGCCAGAAGTCAAAATCTTCTGCTACCACTTTCTGGCTGCCATGGGAAAGAGTGAGATCATGCATCCAGTGCTCTGATTTATCCAGGCTCTCCAAGGAATTGGCTCCTGCCTCCTGTCTGGAAGTGCTGACTGGTCCTGGCATACTCTAGGCTCTTGGGAGCCACTGAGAACCAAGATGGTGGTCTGGACTAGCATGAAAGTTTCAGAAGCTCCATCCAGAATAATTAAGGTTTTCTCCTGAATGGGTGAAATGCATGAAGAGGGGGATACGACTTTTTCCTTAGTATATAGATAGATACTCTAGGATCAAAGAAAATGAAGAGATGGGGAAACAATTTAAATGAAGGAACAAGATAAAACTCTAAAATTGACCACAATGAAATATAGATGTGAGTTACTGACAGCTAGCCATTGTAAAAGTGGAAATGGCCCCAGGATAGAAATGTAACAAAGTGAGAATTCACCATCAGAAAATCTTAAAAATAGAAATCTTAGCATCAAAGAAATACAATCACTGAATTGCAAAATCAATAAAAGGGTTTGAAAGAGACTAGAGAAAACAGAGTTAAGAATCAGTAAGCTGGAAGATAGGCCACTGGAAATTATTATAATCAGAGAAGCATAACAGCAACCAAAAATTGCAAAGGAGTGAAGAAAGTCGAGGGGGTCTAAGGTACACCACCAAGCACAGCAATCCACACATTGTGGGAGTCTGAGAGGGATGAGAGAGAGGACCCCAAAGCTTGTTCAAACCAGAGTGGCAGAAGGCTTATTAGATCTTGGGGGGAAATGGGCAGCCAGATCCAGGAAGCCTAAAGGATCCTAAATCAGGTGCACTAAAAGAAATCCATCCCAAGGTACATCACAACCAAATTTTCAAAAGTCGATGACAGAAGCATGGTTGGCCAGTACTTTGTCCCACTCTGCAGCTGCGATGGTCACTCTGTTGTTGCTTTTACTGTGCAGAACGGTTTGGGTTTGATGTGATCCCATTTGTCAATTTTTGCTTTTGTTCCCCATGATTTGGGGTCCTATCCAGAAAATCACTGCCTGCCTCCATCTCTTGAAGGGTTCCCCCATGTTGTTTTCTACTTGTTTCAGGATTTCAGGTCTTACAATAATTTTTTTTACACCTTTTGGATTTATTTTATTACACGGTGAGAAATAGGAGTCAAGTTTCAATCACCGACAGAGAGTTAATATCCAGAATATATGAGAAACTCAAAAAACCTAACAACAACAACAACAACAACAACAACAAATCAATCCAACTAAAACTGGGCAAATGACCTAAATATGTAATTCTCAAAATGAGAAATATAAATGACCAAGAAATATATGGAATATACCCGTCAGGGAAATGCAAATCAAAACTACACTGATATATCATCCTATCCCAGTTAGAATGGCTATCACCAAAAGAAAAATATTAACAAATGCTGGCCAGGATGTGAAGACAAGGCAAGTTTCAGTCACTGTTGGTGGCAACATAAATTAGTGTGGTAATTACGGAGAACAGTCGAAGGTTCCAGTCTACCAGATGATCCAGATCTCACTCTTCTAGGTATATATCAAAACAAAATGAAATCAACGTACCAAATGCAAACCTGTGTGCACATATTTATTGCAGCACAATTCACAATAGCCAAAATATGAATTCAGCCTAGATACACATCAACAGACAAATGGACCTAGGGCCACTCATTTTTGAATGTTTATCAGTGTAATATAATTATGCATAATAGCTGGGTTATTCTGAATTATTCATAAATGCAGTGTGTCCCATTTCAATCCTCAGTACTTCCTCTTTTCCTCCCCTCTTCCTTCCCAGGTTCTCTTCCTCTACTCTTCTTTCTGCTTATGTTTTGAATTGGTGCATATAGTTTTATATGAAGTTGGAATTATGTATAAAATAGGAATTCATTACGGCAATCCATACATGCACAGAGTATATTTTGGTCAACTTAATTCCCTGGGTCTACCCATCTCCCTTCTCTCCTCACACATTTGGTCCCCCACTTCTGCACTACTGATTTCCCTTCTATTTTCACAAGATCCCATTTTTTTTAAAATTACTTTTCTGTTTCTAACTTCTGCATAAGAAAGAGCAGTCAACTCTCGATTTTCTGAGTCTGTCTTATTTCACTTACCATGATATTCTCTGATCCCATCCACTTAACAGCAAAGGATATGGTTTCATTCTTTTTTATTATTGAGTAGAACTCTGTTGGGTAAATGTGCCACATTTTCTTTATTCATTTATCTATTCAGTGGGCACCTAGGCTGGTTCCACAACTTGGCTATTTGAATTGTGCTGCTATAAACATTGATATGCATGTATCACGATACTATGCTGCTTTTTAGTTCTTTTGGATAAATACAATGAATGGGATAATTGGGTCATATGGGGTTCTATTCCTAGTTTTTTGAGGAATATCCATACTTATTTCCAAAATGATTATACTAATTTTCAGTCCCACAAACAAAATATGCGTGTACAGTTCTCTCTCGTCATCCTTGTCAGCAATTATTGTTTCTTGTATTGATGCTTTGTCATCCTATGGGATGAGATGAACTCTTAGTGTAATTTTTATTAGCATCTTTCTAATTGCTAAAAATGTTGAACATTCTTCATATATTTGTTAGAATTTTGTATTTCTTTTTTTTTAGAAATATCTCTTTAGATTTTTTGCCTGTAGTGAGTGGGTTGATAATTTTTTGGTGTTATACTTTTGAATTCTTTATGTAATCTGGTTTTTAATCCCCTGTTGGAAGAGTAGCAGGCAAACATTTTCTTTAATTCTATAGGCTTTCTCATCTTGCACTTTTTATTGTTTCCCTTTCTGTGTAGAAGCCTTTTAATTTAATGCCATCCCACTTATTGATACTTGGTTTTATTTTTTAAACTTTTGGAGTCTTATTAAGGAAGATGAGACCTACACCAAAGCATTTTCAGTGTTTCTGGTATAATTCCTAGATCTTTGATCCACTTTGAGTTGATTTTTGTGCAGAATGAAAGACAGGGATCTAGTTCCAGTTTTCTATATATGCAAATCCAGTTTCCCACACATCATTTGTCTAAAAGGCTACCTTTTCTCCATTGTGTGCCCTTGAAAACTTTGTGAAGAATCATATGACTGTATTTATGTGAATTTGTCTCTGTGTCTTCTTGTCTATTCTATTGGTCTTCATATCTATTTTGATGCCAATAACATGCTGTTTTTATTACTATAGCTCTGCAGTTAACTTGAAATCAGATAGTGTGATGTCTCCAGTCTCACTCTTGCTGATCAGGATTGCTTTGGCTATTCTCAGTCTTTTATTCTTCCACATAAATTTCATAACTTTTTTCCTAGTTATGTGGAAAATGTCTTTGGTATTTTGATGGGGTTTGCATTGAAACTGTAGATCACGTGGGTTTTATGGCCATTTTGACAATATTTGTTCTAATTATCCATGAACATGGTACATCTTTTTATCTTCAAAGTTATTCTTCAATTTCTTTCTTCAGTGTTTTATAATTTTCATTTTAGAGGTCTTTCACCTTTTTAATTAAATCTATTCAGACCTTACTTGAAGCTATCATGAATGCAGCAGTTTTATTGATTTCTTTCTCAGCAGATTCATTACCCGATTATAAGAAAGCTATTGATTTTTGTATGTTTATCCTGTATCCTGTTACTTTGCTTGGGATTTGTCTATCAGCTTTCAAAGTCTTCTGGTGGAGTATTTGGGTCCTCTGGTATAGAATAACGTCTCCACAAACAGAGGTAGTTGGACTTCTTCTTTTCCTGCATGGATCCCTTTAATTTCATTCTCTTGCCTTATTGCTCTGGTTGAAGTTTCAAGAACTATATTGAATAGAAGCAGTGAGAATGGACATACTTGTCTTTTTCTTGATTTTAGGGGGAATGTTTGTTTGTTTGTTTGTTTGTTTTTTCCCCAATTCAAAATGATGCTGCTTTGGCTTTGTCACAGGTAGCCTTTCTGATGTTAAATTAATTTCCTCAATTCATAGTTCCTTCAATGTTTTTAACATAAACGGGTGATAAATTTTGTCAAACACTTTTTCTGCATCAATTGAGATGATCATGTGAGTTTTGTCCTTCATTTGATTTTGTGATGATTTACATTCATTGATTTATGTATATCGAACCAATCTCACATCCTGAGTGTGAATCCAACTTGATTATGGCGTACAATCTTCTTAATGTGTTCTAAAATATGGTTTGCTAATATTTTATTAAGTTTTTTTCATAACTATGTTCATCTGAGATATCTGTCTGTAGTGTTCATTCCTTGGTGTGTCTTTATATGGTTTTGTATCCAGGTGATAGAGATCCATATTATGAGTTTGTGAGTGTTCCCTCCCTTTCTAGTTCATGAAATAATTTGGGGAGGATTGGCATTAGGTCTTCTTTAAAGGTCTGTTACAACTCTGCTGAGAATCCATCTGGTCCTGAGCTTTTCTTTGTTGGAAGCCTTTTTATTACTGCTTCAGTCTCATTGTTTGATATTTGTCTGTTTAGATTTTCTATATTTGTTTGGTTCAAATTTAGAAGGTCATATGTGTCTAGATATTTGTCAATATCATGTAGATTTTCCAATTTATTGCAATATAAATTTTTGAAATAGTCCCTAATGATCCTCTGGATTTCAGAAATGTCTTGGATAATACCAAAAAAATGTTCCAATTATTGAGGGTCTTTTAAGCAAACATTGCTATACTGGTTGCTGTAAATCTTGTTTTATTAGTTACAACAATGATTCAAATTCTAGGCAGAGGGCTGGGGATGTGGCTCAAGCGGTAGCGCGCTCACCTGGCATGCGTGCGGCCCGGGTTCGATCCTCAGCACCACATACCAACAAAGATGTTGTGTCTGCCGAGAACTAAAAAATAAATATTAAAAATTCTCTCTATCTCTCTCTCTCCTCTCTCACTCTCTCTTTAAAAAAAAAAAATTCTAGGCAGAAGTCATTATCACTCCCACATTCAGCAACAGTCACCAAAGCATTAACTAGATTACCAAGGTCAAGGAACAGGTTAGTGGCAGAACTGATTGGTGAGCAGTTGGGTCTGTCTCACACCTGCACACTCTATGAAATATTGAGCATGACACCTACATGGAGCGGTAGGACGTAAAATGAATGAAGACAAGCTGCAGCTCTCTCGGTTTCCACATGCCAGCTTCCCTATGCTGTCAACAACCTGCGGCTGACAGGTTTTGATTTGCCATTTGCTCAGTGGTTGAGGAGGAGCAAGGATATTCCCTGAAAGATAGAGCAAGAGATTGCCCGGTGCAGCCCTGGGTCCCTTGAAAGCCAGATGGTCCTTGCTGTGTGCTTTCTGCTTGTACAACTCAGCAAATAAATTTTCTCTGACTTTAATTGCACTTGACACACAAGGACAAACACATTTGCTTTTAGCAATCCTTCCGTGGTCTCTGGAGCATGCAAAAGCATGGCATTTACATGATCCCCTGGCTGCTGCTCTGAAAGTGGCCCCCAGCTTGACTGCTTTGGCATCTCTTCTCCTCCTCTTTCTCTCTTTGCTGTTACTTCTATTGTTTTATAGATTTAGGTTTTATTCAGGAACATGACACTCTTTGAATTACTGTTATATATGATGTGAGGCACGCAATTTGATTTTTGCATTTGTTTATCCACTTGTTTTAGGCTGATTGTTGAGAATACAATACATGTAAAAATTTCTTTTCACCTTTGTCAAAAATCAATTCACCATATAGGAGTGTCTCTATTTTTAACTCATTTTTAGTGATTTTTTTCTATTTCTCTGTCTTTAAAATAATTCTAGAGTACAATAGCTTTATAATAAATCTAAAAATAAGGTAGTCTTGGTCTTACAACTGTTCTATTTTGAAGATATGTTAAATATTCTAGGTCATTTGAATTTCCATATGAATTTAAAAAGAGCTTGCCCATTTCTGCAAGACTTCTGCTGGAATATCAATTGAGTTTGCAATGAATCCATAGAACAGTTTGAGAAGAATTGTCATCTAAGCCATTGAGTTTTACAAACCACAAACATGGCAAAACTCAGTCTATTTAAGTCTCTACTTCCTATCAGTGAGGTTTTTGGTTGTCAATGCAGTGTTTTCAGAGAGCCTGAATACCTGGGAGATGTGAATACCTGCCTGCCTACGTAGTTCATGCTTTTCTGGCATTGTAGGCAGTATTTTTAATATGAACTTTTTATTTTAGAACACCTTTAGATTTGCAAAAATACTGAACAGGTAGCATTGGGGGGTTCTAATACACTCCTCAGCAGGTACCTATTCATATCTCACATTGGTAAGGAACCCCCACTAGAACTGGGGGTTCTGCTTAAGTTCACACTTCATTTAGATTTCCTTAGATGCCCCCTGTCCTTTTTCTGTTCTAGACTCCCATCCAGAGGGACACATGCCATTTAGCGGTCATATCTCCTAGGAGTCCTCTTGGCTGTGACAGCTTCTCACACTTTCCTTGATTGTTGATGCCCTTGGGAGTGTCGAGGTATACTGATTATGTATTTTGTAGAATGTCCCTCTCTTGGGATTTGTCTGACATTTTCCTCATGATTTGACCAAAGCAATGTGTTTGGAGGAGGCACAGAGGTAAAGTGCCCTTCTTTTACTGTCACACCAAGGGTGCTTCTATCATCAGTTCACCATGGATGATGCTGACCTTGACCACCTGACTTGAGATAGTGCCTATCCATTTTCTCCACTGTAAAGTTACTGGTTTTCTCCGCTTTTTCATATTTACACTCTTCAGAAGGAAGTCAGTATGTGCTGTTGGCACCTTCGGTGTGGGAATTCCACCCCTTTTCCTTGAGAGTGAAGTGTCCGTGGGAATCATTTAGAATTCTTCTGCAAGGTAGATTTGTCTCTTTTTCCATACTTATTTATTTGTGTATTTATTTAAGCATGGGCTCATGCATACTTATTTTAAATTTTGAGTTATATTCACATATTACTTTATGCATTGCTTGTTCACAGTTGGCCATCTGTTTAGATGTCTTTCAGTTGATTGGTTCCTGTGTCCCTGTGACCTACCCCCAAGCCTTGTGGAGTTATTGCTACTGTTTTGGTTTTTTTTTTTTTTTGTCCATTTCCTTACTTTCTGGAACTGCAAGATGCTTCAGTATTCTCTTGGATACTTTCTGCCCCAACCTAAACTCAGCCATTTCTCCCAGGATCCTGGTTTCTGTTATTGCAGAGGTGTTGGGCCTTGAGAGCTGGGCACCAGGGGTACTTACTGCTGCTGAGTGGGGAGACAGTGGTTCTTAGGCTCTTCGGTTTACAGAGCAAGGAGATACTTGTGGGCATTTTCATACCTATGCAGATAAATGTTTCTACATGTAACAGTCATTCTACAGTAAGCTAAGCAGGAGTTTGTACTTATGTCTCCGATTCTAATATATTTCAACATGGATCACTCTAGCCTGAGGAGGGGGCTTTTCAAATGGGAAATTATTTTCTCTTGATTACTATCATGATTAGTCTGTGACACAAATTTCTCAATGTCTGGCATAATATGCTTTTCTCTACATCATAATGGCTTCACTTGGTCAGGGCAGGCTAGGCCTATTGTGAAAGGCTAACCTACAAATCTCTGTAGCTTGACAGATTGTGCGATGCTTTATTACTCCTGTTACATGTCCAGTGAGGGCCATGCTCACCGAAGGCTGCATTTCCACCTGTGTGTGTCACACAATCGAACAGAGGAACATGAAAATCTAAGCACTGACAGCTAGAGTTTGCATTGGGAGTGAGTGACACGTCACTTCCACTCGGGTGTTACTGGCCAAAAGAACCAACATCGGATGCATCGCTTGTCCTTAAAATACTAAATTTAAAATGCCTAACTCATCATCCAACTATTGGATGAACAAATAAATATATGAATAGATTCATCAACTGAGTAATTAAAAAAAAAAAAAAAGAATCAACATCGGCTTGACTGATTGGAAACAGAGCTGGGAAACCCAATTCTATTGTAATGCCCAGAAAAATCAAAGCCAGAATTTTTATGGACACCTGTAATATTCACCAATAAAAGTCAGGGCTGTGTTTGGCTTTCTGTTCCACATCTGCTCATTCAAGTGTGTTAGTTTTCTTTTTTCTTTCGTTAGTTGAGGTTATACAAAAAGTCATACATAATTGAAAATATACAGCTTGATGAATTTGGAGATGAATACACATCCATAAACCCAAAACAACAATCCATGCTTATACATCACCTCCCAAAGTCTCTTCCCCTCCCTCTCTCCATTCATGATCATTATTGGGATGAGAAAGTCAACATAAAGTCCACTCTTACCACTTTTAAAATCAGGGTCTTGAGGAGTTTCCTGCCTGCCCATGTTCATTGCCACACCATTCACAGCAGCCAAGACAACGAACAAAGCAAGTGCCACCAGCCGATGAGGGCAAGTAGAATGGGGTTCCTGCAAGTGATGGAGTGTGATTCAGCCTTTAAAGGAAAAGAGAAAGAAAACGCTCCCATTTACACCCACACGATGAACCTGGAGAAGGTCATGCTGTCAACGGAGCCAGACGCAGAAGGACCAACCTTAGATGATCCGCTCATGGGATGAACCTAACAGGAAACTCAGAGGGGTGTGGTTTCCAGGGGCTGGGGAGGCAGAGATGGGAGGGAGCTGACTTGTGAGCACTCTGAGAGACTGTCTGCCCTGCCCGGCGGTCATGACACTGAACACGGCCCCAGCGAGACGTGGGCAGAGAGAGGTTCTCCTCACTGACTTAAGTGGGTAAGAAACAAATGAAACAAATGTCCCTTCTTGCTCTCTTGCTGCTTCCTGGACAACATTAAAAATGCAAAGTGAAGCAGCTGGAGTGCTGGCGTCTCCCACCGTTCTCACTCAGTGGGCCCAGGATGAGAAGATATGGAGCCTTCATCTCCTGGCAAGCACTCCAGGCATTTCCCTCCCACTCCCTCCTTTCCGTCCTGAGGCACGTGTGGAGGGAGAGGCCCACTGTCTTCCCTACTGCACACTGGGGGTCCTTCCACAGTAGAGCACAGCCTCGGGTCCTGACGTGGCAGAGCATGAGCAGGGGAAGAGGAAGGAGGTCCTGAGGCCTGCTGTGCCCTTGCTGGTGCTCAGGGGCCAAGCTTCCTTAGTCCACTGTCCCCAGGCCTCAGTGGTGGCTGTCTGCCCACTGTTGACTTCCCAGAAGGCTTTGCACATTAGAAAGGAGAGCTGAGAGGACTGAAATCAGTGATAGTCATTCCCTAGCAGCTGATCCAGACCCATGAGGAGAGGCTTGTGTGCACAGTGATGAGAGGCAGCTCTGAGGGGGCTGTGCCCAGGGTCCCCCATGGCAGAGAGGTGGAACATGACGAGGAGGCTCCAGGAAGAGTGCGCCCTAGGGTTCCAAATAAGTTTGATCACGGAATTGTAGGTGACCTCAAAAAGCCAAACAAGGTGGATGCAGATAATGCAGAAGAGTATCCTGTTAGGTTACGAGGGGTCAAGCAGAGCTAGCTTTCCACCTGCACTAATCAGGGCCTGTGCCTTGTTGCCCATCTACACAGGGACCGAGCCCTAACCCTCCCAGAGGAGAAGGGAAATGAGATTGGCTGGCATCATCTCATGAAGGCTGACAAGGACACTCCTTCCCGAGAGTGCTCAGGGCACTCAGCCTTCAGCAGTATCTGCATGGGCCCCTTAGTGGCTGCCTTGGCATGTGACACTTTTATATTTGCATTAGTGATTCCTTTACAAATACAGCTACTAACTAAAGAAAAAGATGTGTCTGTTGTAATTGTGGCAGTAGTAAACAGAGTGTGTGTGTGTGTTGAGCACTTACTATGTGCTGTGCTAAGTGCTCTACAAAATAAACTCATGGAATTATCACAACCTGTTGGAGAACAGTGTGCAGAGAAACATCTTTCCCACTTCTCAACAGGAGCCAGGATTGAAACCCGGGAAGTCTGTCTCCGGAGCCGCCACTCGGGCTCACTCAGATCACAGTTCAAATCTCAGCCTGGGCCTTTCAAGGTGGCCCGGCCTTTTTCTGTTTGATTACAAAACAATTTTCTGGTCCAGCTCCCAGGGGCTGCTCCTAGCCTCATCAGAGGAATCTACAACTGTCATCGTCCACCCAAGATTTCGTGTGTGGATCTCGTGGTCAACAGCTGGCGCTGACCCCGTGGCGTCTCAGCCTTCCTACCTCCAGGCTGGGCCACTTGCTCTCACTTCAGCATCACTCTTGGTCCACCGGGGATCGAGCCCTTCTGGGTCCCCTCCACCTGGCCAAGGCTCCCAGGAACACTCCCCGGGGTCAGAGGCACAACTGGAAGAATCATCTGGCCCCCACAGGAGCAGGGAGCAGGGCCCGCCGGAGTCGGGGCAGATGTGTCTTAAGAGATGATCTGTTTTCAGGGAACAGAACCCTGGGCTTCCTTGAGGAAGCTGCGTCGGCCCTCAGGCCCCGCTTGGTTCACAAGGTTCTCAACTGGAATCTGTGCAGAGGCCTTGTTACCCATGTCAGCTGGAAAAGGTCCCACCTGAGTCTAACTTCTTCCTAGGGCTCCAGCATTCACAGGTAGGAACATTGATGATGAATGATTGGGGACATTTTCTGCCCCACATGGAATGTCCCCCACACCAGTCCCGGCACATTTTCTGAAATGTTCCCATTCCATACTGAGTTCTTTACACTTTTTAGGATGATGGTATCTGGTGAAAGTTGCAGATTGTCTCTTTAAAATTTCCATGTTTGCTTGCACACACGAACACCCAGAGCTCCAGAGGCTGCCCACAAGGCCAAGAGGCCGCGATCAAGCTTTTCCTCTTGGATTAAAACCACGCTGTTCTAGAAGCATGCCTTGAGGATGGAGCTCCCTGTAGGGTGTGGTACCCAAACGAAGACTTGGCCTTCCAGACGTGGCTCTATCAGAAATCAGCAAACCAGACACGGCTTGATTCCGACAGAGAACGGTTTCCTTGGCAGAGAAGAAAAGGCCTTTTAGAAGGAAGAAAAGATCCTGATCCCCTGGCTGGGCTTCGGGATGGTGTCAGAAGACACCCCAGGCAGAGGCATCTATTCCAGACCCTCTTTCCTCACCCCCTCCTTCCTTCCCACTCACCTTGAAGGCACCAAGGTCAAGCTGCGTGTGGTTCCAAGGACCACAGCCGCCTTCTACACCCCAGACACTAGCTAGCTCTGACAGCACTTGGACCATTTTACAGATTAATAAACCAAGGCCCTGAAGTTCAAGTGGCTCAGGCAGGTCACCTAAGGAGTGAATCACAAGCTGCAATTCAACCTTGGTCCTTCTTGGAATCAGCCTGCAGGTGTGTGCAACACATATGCAAGACTCAAGAACTGTCCACATAACTGAGGTGACATCACGAGCAGAACATGCCAGTACCTGCCCTTTTGAGGGAACTGCACTAATCCTACATGTGAAATAACTAAGAAATAAAACAGGTGGTAGAGTAGCTCTCCTTGAGCTATTTTCCATCTAATTAGGAAAACAAGATTAACCCACATGAACTTAGAATAGTGATTCACATCTGTGGCTTCTGTGATGGGCCTTGGATTTTTCAAAACTGTGCAAATATTATCTGGATTAACCATGGAAATAAGTAATTCCATGCAGTTCCGTTTTTACGCAGGACTGAAGAGAAGTTCGTGCATGACCTGGTAAGTGGACCGTACAGGATTTTTAAAGTCAACGTACCTGAGTGTAAGTTCTCACAGTGGTGGGGCTTCCTGAGGCCCTGTGGGCATTCAATACAGGAGTCTGGTGACAGTGAAAGGTGGTCTAGTACCTTGACGCTCCTTGCAAGCATGCTCACCTGTGGGCAGGAGGACTCCAGTCATGTGACACTAGGCAGGAGGACTCCAGTCATGTGACACCAGCCTGGAGTTAAGATTCTGATTGCTGCTTTTTTTTTTGTTCTTTTTACTTTCAAGCCATAAATAGCACTTGATCAACCTAAAATGAGGAGAAGGGAATGTGCACCTTAGGAGTGTTTATGCCTGCAGTTCTATGATAACCAACCCTTATGGGCTTCTGAATTGTACCTGAAGACATCAGTCACTCTCATGTTAGTACTGATGATAAGTGACCCATGAATCATTCGGGTACAGTGGTATGTCACTGTATTTTCTCACATAAAGTTGGCTCTCGACCTGTTCTTCTGTGAAGTCCTCCTATTCCTGCTAACCATCAACTAGCCGTGAATAAAAGTTGTTTGATAATTTTTGCACTAAAAATATAAGATGACGCACATGAACTCCTGCAGTGCTGGCCTTAGATGTCGATGAGATTAAGGAGAATCATCTTCACCTGAGCCAGCTGCACTGAGGGGGTGAAACTGGAGTGCTGTGCGTTTGCATAGGAACTGATTGATGATTGATTGGTTGACTGGCTTGAACCAGACCTTGCTAGGCCAGAAGTGGCCACAGTCTAGTGGGGAGAGAAGGCACTTTAAGCGAAGGGGCTCAAGCCAGGATTTGGTAGAACAAGTGAGTCCTCTGCAAAGCGGTGAGAGGATGAGAGCTGTTTACCAGGAGCCACAGCCTGCCAGGAGTGGGATGGGCAGTGCCCAGTGTGCACGTGCATCGTCCTGTCGGCAACTGTCCCACCTGAAGCCATGGGACTCGTTAACTGTCAACTCTACCTCCACAAGGTAATGGGGGGAGGGACTTGTCCACAGATGACCAGCAGTGGCCTTCTTTCCAGAAGAGTTAAAATAACACACCAACCAGTTGTAGCATTTGAGGGACTGTAGCAGGCCATCCCCCTCCAACTGGGATCTCACACTGCCTCTGGGCCTTTCCCTTTGGGAGTGCAGCCCCTGAGCCCCTGGGAACCGGGTGGGTGCTGAGTGACAGACACATCTCAGAAAGGGAAGCAGGAAGGGAGGCTCAGGGGACACCTTTAGCTGCATTGTGAACCATGTGTGAGTTCGCCTCAGGGAGAAGATTCTCAGGGGCAGAGAGCATCTCCCAGCCAAGACAGCACAGGAGAGTGTCTGAGGCCGAGTAGGGAGTGAAGGGGAGGCAGTCTCCACAACTGCCCTTGAGTTTCCACCCCGAGCCCCCGGCCTCCCCTAGAGACTTCTTGGATACTGGAGGGGAGAGGGGAGAAAGACTCGAGATGCTCTGACGAGGAGTTGGGACTTGGACAGTCTCTGAAAGGTTCAAATTAGGGAGTGATAGCACACTGTTTTAGAAGGAAATTCTGGAATTCTGATTCTGGCATATGATAAAACTAAATATCTTAATATTTAAGACTAATAATCAATTTCAGTAATTTTAGAGATGAGTTCTAAATCTGGTTTTGTTTTGCAGATCAGAATGCTGGTGAAATTCTGTACTTTCCATCTTTTTTGTTCAATACAGTAACCAGCAACTTCACATTCTGGACCACTTCACAAATGGACCACTGTGGGGGCTGTCTCCACAGCCTGCCCTTCTGTCTGTCTGTCTGTCTCTCTCTCTCTCTCTCTCTCTCTCTCTCTCTCTCCCTCTCTCTCTCCCCCTCTCCCCCATGTCCTAGTTAGTATCCCTGCATGCCAGACTTTGATGGAAAATTCCAGAAGGTCTGAGAGGACTTCCTTCCAGCAGGCATTAATAGCAGGTCTACTTGATCCAATAATGCACTTAGAGTCTCGAGCTTGATTTCTACCTCTGGGGGGATGATTTGTTCTTCCTGCTGGGTCCTCGCCTCCTGGTGTGATGGAGTCTAGGGTGTCTCTAGCACCCTGACTTCAGGGCCCCTCGCCAGAGGTGTAAGCCAGACCCCCTAGGAGTCAGCCCTGCCTCAGCAACCTCCTCTCTAGCATTGACCCTGAGACCTTGCTGCCGCAACTCATCTCCAACATCTTCAATGGCTGGCAGTTTCTTTTATCCTTTATTGAGAGTTTGTGAATATTCTTGGTCAGAGATTTGGTCTGATATGATCGACTACATCACAGCCAGATACAGAGTTCCTGGTGCCTCTTCTGCCCCCTGGGGGTTTCTCTTCAGCTTGTTCCTATTTCATAGGGGCATTGCCCTTCTCTTATAATCCCAGATACATTTAAATTTGCATAACAGAATTTGTGTTTTGTATTGGAAAAGTCTTCTAAGGATAGATGGACAGTGGAAAGCAGTGGAATGTGTTACTTTTATACATTTTTATATGTCAGATATTTCATAACTCACAAAATATTTTATGATGGTGACTAGAGTATCATCAGGCAGTGGAAAAAAACCTTCAAGCAGAAAGATTTTGGAATAATTCAGACACCTTAAAGGGAATGAATGAGGGTCATGATCATTAAAATGGAGTGTTTTAAATAATGAAGATTTTCAAAGGAGATCAATAGAGGAAAGGAACCAGGGGTAGAAGTCGGAGGTGCAGGGGAGAGATATTGGCCAGATTGTACTGTCATATTGTGTGCATGGGTGACTATGTAACATCAAATCCCATCATTATGTATAACTGGAATGCACCAATGAAATATGTGGAAAGAGAAAAGGTAATGAAGAATTTGGAGAGAAATCTTCTCTTAAGGTTAAAGGAAATAACCTTAAGAGGTTAAATTAAATGTGGTGGTTGGACTACTTAGGTCTCTAGAGGAAGAAGAGTGTGGGTGCTAGTAGCCCACGGGAAATGGAAGGTCTTTTTCCAAGATAAGGGGTAGTTCAGGAGGATTAAACGGCATGGAGGAGGGGTAGGGATGTGGGTTCACACTGCCCTGGAGTCACCTGCGGTGACCTTGCTGGTGTTAGTGAGTGGTAACACCCCAGGTCTGGATGGTTAACAGAAGCCTGCCTTCTAGTGGTGTTGAGTCATGTTGCACGGAACTGCAGAAGACAGGCTCGGGCTGTGGGAGACAGGGGACCTGGGAGGGGAAGAGGAA
Organism: Ictidomys tridecemlineatus; assembly: GCF_052094955.1. Classification (NCBI taxonomy): domain Eukaryota; kingdom Metazoa; phylum Chordata; class Mammalia; order Rodentia; family Sciuridae; genus Ictidomys; species Ictidomys tridecemlineatus. The sequence goes on from NW_027524348.1 coordinate 498,609, forward strand.
GCGGGGATTTCAGCAGCAATTCAACCAAATGGGCAGCTACCCGAGTTGGGGTTTTGCAAGATGGTGCCATATGGTGTGTTAAGACCTCCCGACATCAGAGGAGGAGTTGTGTGTTTGACACTTCTTGGTCATTGCATGTTTGGGGTGACATGTGAACTGAAGGGATGCTAATTCTGGTCTTCTGATCTCCAGTTTCATATGGGCAGTTCCGCCCTTGCCTCCAGGCCAAGCCTTGGCTGTGCCATCACCCACCCTGGGAGCCCACCACCTGCCACTTCCCACAAGCAGCCATGGCCACAGCCCTCCTGTCCCTGTCTGCTCCCTGTCCGTCACCTTTTCCCTCTTACGCCCCCGCATGGCTGAGTGCTGGACCTCAGTGCTGCCCACAGGTCAGCTGCACAATACACGTTTGTTGGACAAATACACGGATTTTAAGCCTGGCTAGGAGTCCTACTGTGAAACGGTCACTGTCCTGGATCCAAGTTGAACTGGTGTGATTTTACCCAAACATGGAGATCAAAGTGCTGGAAGGAGAGGGCAAGGGGGGCTTCTCTGCCTTCCCCAGAGGGGTGGACCATCACGCCACCCTGCCCCTGTGCTCAGACGAAGCCCTTGTAAGATACAGCTCGAGTTGGCAGCAGGTCCATAAAGAGGACTCTGTTCTCTTCCAGTTACTTCGAAAGAACGGAGATACTAATGGGGACAAGAATCAAAGTTGCAAGTAAGTACACAAAATATACTGCCAAGAGGCTCACGCTGAAGAACATTAGCCATATCATTAGGAAACCTGCTTAAATATTTATGTAGCTTCTTATTTTTATCTGAGGCAAAAGAATTCACAATAACTAAGACTCTTTTCTTTCTTTCCTATGAAAAAAATATGTGGGTGTCCATAATAGAATAACATAATAAGCCCTTTTATAGATATTTTATTCATGCAACTCTTGTGTTTATCCATATTTTCCTGGATTCTAGATATTATTTGTGCATGTCTTTTGAATCAATGGGTTTTATTAATATTACCAGTTCTGCTATGACCCTGCCCAATGCACAGAGGTGGTCTTTTCCCAGGGCCAGTCTTCTGAATGAACCAGGGCGGGTACTGCCTATGTGCCCTACACAGACAATGGCCAGAACATCCCTCCACCGAGGAAGACCTTTCCTTGAGCCTTTGCAGTTTGCTGTGGGTGAGACACAATGACGGTGGTGGGTAACTTCAGGCTGAAATGATCTACAGACCTGGTGTGGGTCAGTAATGCCTAAGGAACAAAAGGAGATGAAACCAGCGAGCTGGGCTGGGGCCGTGTTGGGAACGGCTTTACAAGTCACACCGCGGAGCTTGCATTTCACCTTGCAGGTGTTTCAGAAGCCTTGGAGATGTTCGAGAAGCTCGGCTTTGCAGAGACGTGACTCTTTTTGCAATGTGAAGAATAAGAGCACAGAGAAGGTCTCCGGAAGGAATGGCGAGGCACTCAGTCAAGTCAGGGAGAGCGGAAACTGGGTAGATGTAATCCACCCAGGACATTCATGAATCAACAGCAGTAGATAAGGGTGAGGAAGCTGTGGAGAAAGACTTGGCACTTCCTAAGTGACCAGGCAGGTAGGTGGTGGTGTCATAAAAGGAGATGGAGAAGAAGACAGAGAATATTGGAAAGGGGCTCTTGGATTTAGGAGCGCCTGGTGGTGCCAATATAAGAAAAAACAATCTTAAGCTCCTTGCAATGATCATTTAATGTATACATTCAAAAATATTTAAACAGTTTTGTTGAGATATAAGTGACATAATTGTTTTGTGCAGCTCCGCAAATGTTGCTGTACCGCTGCTCCCGTGACTCTGTGTCCACAAGCCACACAGGAACACCGCTGCCCTCCCCAGCCCTGCTCCCCTTCCCCTGGCCCACCCCAGCTGCCAAGGTGACCTCCCTCTGCTCTCTGTCATTGCAAGCTTGTGTCTAGCTTCCAGAGCTTCAGGCAGGTGCGAGCACAGGCTGTACACTCTCCTTTTGCACAGATTTCTCCATTTGTGAGCCTCAAAAGACATTCCTTTCTTTTCCAGTTCACTGTAATCCTCCTTTCCATCAGTCGTCCAGTCGCATCAGTTGGTTTTTGAATGCTGAATTAGCTTTGCCTTCCTGGTCTGAGATGCACTTGCTCACGACTCACTGGCCTGCTGTACACTGTGGGCTTTCTCTGCCAAAGCTCAGGGACCAGGCCTTGCTCTGTGTATGAGGGATGCTGAGCAGGAGTCTTCTTATTTCAACAGTGTCTTTATCTAATTCCGGAACCTGGGAAGTGGATATTACATCTTCCTTAAATGTTTGCAAAAGTTTGAAGCCATCCAGTGGGATTTCCACTGTGAGAAGGTTTCCTAAACAGCAGGTGTGATTTCTTGAACAGATCTAGAGCTGTTCAGATGGCCTGTTCTTTTGAAGCGATGTTTAATGGACTCATCCATACAGCTGTCCATCATGTGCCCTGGCTCTCCTTTCTAATGACCACAGATCGTCCACATGATTGTTTCATTCCTGACTTTGGCAATCTGCATTTTCTCCATCCTTTTTTTTCTATTCAGTCTAACTAGAGATTTATCAATCTCACACCTCTTCCCAAAGAATGAGCTCTTGATTTCATGGATTGTCTTGTTGATTTCCAGTCTGTATTTCCTTTTCTACTTTTATCCCAGTTGCTAAAGTAATTGAATTAAAGTCTAGTTAACATAGATGGTTATCACCAACGTTTTCTAAGCACCTTTTCCACAGTAGCCCCCAAACTTTGATAGATTATGAAAACACAATAGTTTAATTCACTTTTGCCAGTACACCTTTTGATTTCTTCTTATACCACTTGTTATTTAGGAGTGTGTTGTTTGCTTTAAAATACTAATGAATTGCCCCAAAATTTATTCCTTATTAATTTCTAATTTCATTCTTTGTGGTCATGGATCTCATTTCCATGGCTTGAATCCTTCAATACAGATTAAGGATTATTGAATCCTTCAATACAGATCAATAAGATCTATCTTGGTCAACATTCTGTGTGACTTGAAGGTAACGTCTATGCTGCGTATTTTCAGTGCTAGCATGGTCAACGTCTTCCATACCTCCCTGCTTTAGTGACTACGTCTATTAGCTTTCTGCTCCTGATCGGAGACCTGTAAGGAGAAAAGATTCAACATGACTCGGGGTTTCAGAGGTTTCTGTCCATACTCCCTTGGCCCCTGGCTTTGGCCTGTGGCACAGGAGAGCATCACATGGGAAGAATGGGGAGAAGGAGCTGCCGAGCACACAGCAGTTAGGAAGCAAGGAGAGAAGAGGGCTGGGATCCCAGAGTCCCTTCACAGTCCCCAGTGACCTGACCTCCTCCACCAGACTCATGGCCCAAGGCCTCCTCCTTGCCTCTAACATGTGCCTTCTGGGGGCCATTGCAGGTCCAGGCCATAGCACTCTGTCTCCTTTGTCTTATTTAAAGATGAATGTTTAAAACCTCTTGTTGTGGATAAGGCTTTTAATTCTTGAATTGTTCTAGTTTGTGTTTCATATATATTGAAATTATGTTTTTTAATATTTTTTCAGTTGTTTATTCATTTATTTGTATGTGATGCTAAGAATTAACCCAGTGCCTCCCACAGGCTAGGTCAGCCTTCTACCACTGAACCACAACCCCAGCCCTGAAATTATGCTATTTGGTGCAGAAAGGCTTGGAAAGTCCTCTTGACCCCCTTTATCAATAAGGCATGGCTCACTTCCCCTCGTCACATTCTTTGATCTGAAATCTATTCCATCGAATATTAATATGGCCACTGCACCTTTCTTTTGATTTCATAATTTCCACCATTGAATATTTTTCATCTTTTTACTTTTAGTCGATTTTTATTTTTATATTTAATGTGGCTTTATAATAAGTAGATTGTAGTTGGGGCTTGCTTATCTCTGCCTTGTAGTGAGGTCATTAGGACATTTACAGTTAATGAGATGGTTTCTATTGTTAAATTTAAACACATTGTTTTACTTTTTAAAATATTTTTTCCCATTTGTTCTTTGTCTCATTTCTTCTCTCTGTTTGCCTCCTTTTGGATTAGGCATATTTCAGAGCTTCATTGATTCTCCGTGGTTGGGTTAGTGCAGTAGTTACCACAAGGTGTATAGCACATATTTGTACCACCACAGTCTGTTTCTTTATTTGTGTTTTGTACCAGGGATTGAACCTGGTGGTGCTTAACCACTGAGCCACATCCCCAGTGCTTTTTATTTTTGTATTTAGAGACAGGGCCTGGCTAAGTTTCTCAGGGCCTCACTTACTTGCTGAGTCTGGCTTTGAACTTGTGATCCTCCTGCCTCAGGTTCCTGAACTGCTCATATTACAGGTGTGTGCCACTGGGCCGGGCTATTAGCCTCGTTTTCACTGATAAGTGTACTACTCAGAGCACAGGGCATTTCTATCAGCACATTGCCACTCCCCAACCACGTTGCCGCTCTTGTCCTCTGTTTTACTTCTGCTATTACATAATAAATCCCTACATACATTGAGACAGGGGAGTGGGGGAGATTGGAGGCAGGGGAGGTGGGGGACACTGGAGGCAGGGGAGTCAGGGAGGCTGGAGGCAGGGGAGTGGGGGAGATTGGAGGAAGGGGAGGTGGGGGACACTGGAGGCAGGGGAGTAGGGGAGGCTGGAGGCAGGGGAGTGGGGGAGGCTGGAGGCAGGGGAGTGTGGGAGACTGGAGGCAGGGGAGTGGGGGAGGCTGGAGGCAGAGGAGGTGGAGAAGGCTGGAGGCAGGGGAGGTGGGGGACACTGGAGGCAGGGGAGTGGGGGAGACTGGAGGCAGGGGAGGTGGGGGACACTGGAGGCAGGGGAGGTGGGGAAGGCTGGCCCTGGGTGCTAGGCACAGTTAGAGGAGGGAGAAGCTCTGGGACAGGAGTGCACAGCAAACTGGAGCAGACAGCAATGACGGACTGTTTCAAAAAGCCAGAAGAAAAGAGTTTGGATGTTTTCCCATGAAGAAATAATAAATGAGGAGCAAACATTACGTAATATATGAATGTATTAGAATATCACGTGGTATCTCATAAATAGGTCTAATTTTTACATTTTTATATATCAGTTAAGATAAATCTAAATTCAAGTTTTTTAAAGAATATGAATGCCAAAATTATTATGAAGCTAGAAGTTTCTAAGGATCTAGATTTTAATTGCCTATGATAAATATCCATTTTTATCAGAATATTTGGACATTGACTTCCAGGTAGGATACACAGAGAAGGAAACACCGTATAATTCTTTAGGGATAACAGGGGAGAATCCATGGGAGACTTGGAAAGCCCTGGCTGACGAGGGAGCCCGTGGCTGTCTGAGCCCAGAGCATCGGAAGGTTCTTCCAGAGGAGCCATGACAGAGAGCTTCCTTCAGACGCTGGCTCCTCCCGGACAGTCCGTGGAGCGTGATTAACCCCATCCCTGGCTCTGACAGCTGTACAGGAGCAAGGCCTCCTTGGGCCACTTTCCAGCTCTGGCACCTCAGCTGCAGGGGGATCCCCGTGGTGGCAGCTGGGTCAGAAGGAGCTGCCCACTCAGGTTCCGGTCTGTACAGGTGAGTCCCACACCCTGATGGGCCCAGCAGAGAAGGGAACACAGTGTGCATGGGGAGGGGCTTGGGTCCCATCAACAGGGTCCATATCAGCCCTGTGGCGAGGGGTGGGGGTGGTCAGAGGGGAAGGCAGTGTCCTCTCCTTCCAGAAGTGCCTCCACGTGGGGACCATTATGTAGCTGTTTTAAGTAGACATTCTTTATATATATATTTTTTTTCCAGTTGTTGGTGGAACTGTATTTTCATCTGTTTATGTGGTGCTGACAATCAAATCCAGTGCCCCGCCCTGTGCTAGGCAAGCGCTCCACCACTGAGCTACATCCCCAGCCCCAGGAAACCTTCTGTTTACCTTTAAGGAGCGAACAGTGTAAATGTCCTGAGTTTGTCCACATTTGTCTCTTTGAGCCCCACTTTCCTCCACGGCAGCCTCCCTGAAGCCTGGGCTTTGGGAGGATATGTTCCTTATATGTTCTGAAAGCAGAAGGAGAGACATGAGCTGGAGCCATTAGAAGAGCCATCACCTAAGGGCCGATGAGCCCCTGCGGTCATCCCGACTGATGCCCAGAGCCAGGTGGGAGGGGAGTGTGACCAGGGGAGCAGGAATCTGGCCTCTCAGTGGGCTGACCCGCGTCAGCTTAGCAGAGGAGGAGAGAGGCTTCAAGGCCACCCTTTGTCTCCCACCCAGAGGGCACTGTTCTGGGGACATGGGGACAATATCTGGACTCCCATGCTCCGAGAGGAAACCTGGATACACAATCTGTCTTCGGCATCTCCTCTCTGCATTTTCTTTTGAGGAGTTTGATATGTGTGAACACATGCTGTACTTATTGTTTTTGATATGTCAAAACAAAAGATGTTTCCTTTCATCTAAGTTGCTTGTATTTACTGCAAAATCATTCAAATTTAGTGTAGAAAAGAAAAATATTGGAGTGAATACAATCAGGTCGCATTGTCTGCGCGGTTCTGTGTGATGGTTCCTCATGCCGCCTCCTTTTTGGCATCACACATCTCAGCCAAAAAACAACCCTTAGTTTTTCTTGGTGACTTTCTGCAGCTCGCCCTGCTTCCTGGGGTGTGAAGTTTTGAGGTGAAGTGACGGACCGACCTCTGGTTGTCGAGGGCCTGAGCTCCCTTCCCCATGGGAGTTGTTCTGGGAGAGTCTGAGACTGAGTGGCCACATTGAGAGGACTGGGCTTTGTGTCAAGGTCAAGGGAAGTCCTGAGGACAAAGCCCCCACCCAGTGTTGGGCTGGTGGTCCTGGCACTCATCCTGGCCGAGCATCCTTTCTGGGAGCTGTGGGGCAGGGCTGATTTCAGCAGGAAGAGGAGGACAGCACCTCACACCGACTTCATCAGGTGTGTCACGAGCACCACACTGTCCAAACAAACCTCAGTATGCTGTTGTGGGTGGGTCGGTGGAAAGATCCACCCTGATGCAAGGGCCAGATAACCAGCAGGTATTCTGCAAATCAAATAAATTGATGTGCAAAAGAAAGAAAGGAAAGAAGGAAGTAAGAGAGAGAAAGAATGTGGTGTTTTCAAGCTTCAGAATATACCAAATGTTCAATGGAAGGCTTGTTAGACACTGACAGCTAGGTCTTGCTCCTGAGTTCTGGCTATGCTGCAGTGGGATTCTTCAGAAGTTAGGCCGCAGCTGGGTGCACTGGTACAAACCTTGAATCCCAATGATTCAGGAGGCTGAGGTAGGAGGATGAAAATTTTGAGGCCCACCTCAGCAACTCAGAGTTCAATCAGCACCCAAAAAATAAAGACAAAGAAGTTTGCTCCAACAAGGTTCAGTGACACTGATACTGCTGACCCAAGGTCCACACTTTAAGAGCCCAGCCCAGCAGGTTTTAAACAGAAAGGTTTGACTCAGATCACAGGGGACTCCAAGTCTCCAGCCAGGTCAAGTCTGAGCATGTGAAATGACGTCACCTTGGCCCTGGAAGCCCCACTCAGCATTCCCATTTGCTCTCCCCTGGGTCCTGGTTTTATCCTCAGCTCTCTTCCACCCATGTCACCACCCTGATGACAAAACCAGTGCAAGCTCCAGGCCTTGCATCTCCTCAGCTTCACCTCCACTAAGAAAATCAACTTTCTCTCTCCTAATATTAAACTAACATTTATTGGCTTAAACTGGAAAACATATCCATTTTCCCCTAAAAACCTCCAGAACCAAGGGATACTGGCTACAACCCGCGGGGCCAATCCTTGGTGCTGACGGAGGTCAGCTTTGTTTCATCCCAAGAACAGAGCTGGGGGAAGGACGGTCACTGTGGAACTCCAGCACAGGGTTTTCCGGGACAAAGTGAAATGGATGGCAGCCACCTGGGCAGATGGGGCCACAACAGCTCTCCTCTGGAAGGCTCAACTGATCTTGCAGTAAAAGAGCAAGTGAACCAATGTCAGAGCCCGAGAGTTCCGCAAAGACAGCTTGCTGGGTAAGGACGGGAGGAGAGCGTCTTCCAGTCAGGGCTGGCTCTGGACACTGTGGGGCTCGGCAGATGGGGCTTTCTGGGAATTACTGGGCCTAAAGACTGTGGGTCATTGTGGTCCCCAGGCATGAGTTCCGGGCCTGGCCCTGACAGAGTTTTGCCGAATGCCTTCCCTGCCTTGGGGGAAGAAGGGCCATGGTCCGTTCTGATTCTCAAGGATTCTCTGTCACTGACACTGGAATCACTATCAATATTCACTTAGGAGGTAGGTCTCCACTCTCCCAAGCACAAGCGGAGGCTGGCAGTTTTCAAACGCCAAAGCCTTTTGGTGTGGATAACAAAATTCCTGACTCTAGGGGACAAAAATGAGACATTCTGGGGGGGCAGCAGGGTGGGGAGTTGGCTGTCAGGACTCAGGTCCTTCCTGGCACTGGGGCTGTCAGCCCTCCAGATACCCTTCACAGACCCCCCTTCCCCTAGGTGTGCCTAAGAAGAGAAAGAGTACCATGGGACCCCCATAGTAGAAATTACCTCACCACATTCACACAGACACCCACCAAGCCCCACTGTCACCAGAATGCACATCTAAGGGTAAAGCAGGTCTCCAGTGAGCTCGCGTGGCTGTGTTCCTGGCAGCGAGCTGGCTCCCTGGAGGCCCTCCTCTCATTCCACAGGATTGCCGCAGCCTTCATCCCTGTCTGTCACAGACACGCGGCTCTGTCAACCGCAGCCAAGCCACCATTAGGAAGCCGAAGAGCAGCCTCTTCCTCAACCTCCAGCCGGCTCCAGGCACCTCTCCCTCAAAGACCGGGGTGGAGGGGCCTGCTCTGTGCAAGCCTGCGGGGGTAAAGCCCGGGTCTCCCCTTCTCTGTTTCCCAGGGAGCTCCTGTGTGCACTCCTGAGTTGGAGCCCTGGGGGAAACAATGGTCGCCGAGGATCAGCCAGGAGGGGAGTAGGCATTGTGGGGGCCGAGCATGGATGCGATGCGGCAGGCGGGCAAAGGTGGCCGCAGATGACAGGGCTGAGCAGCCGCTTGGGCAGGAGGGAGATTACAGGCTCCGCAGTGAGGCTACAGGACGCTTCCCTGCCTTCAGGTGGAATTTTTTCTTCATTCAACCGAAAAATACATCTACCCACTGTGGCAATTTTACAGCTATTAGATTTGAGCCAGGAATTTCTACCTTGCAGAGATGATGCAGTAACAGGGCCAGGAAATAAAAACGGAGAGTGGGAAGATCCGGTGCTATATGGAGCCTAGATTTCGCAAGGGGCTCACATACACTTTAGTATCTGTAGCAGAGTACACGCTATTATCCCAGCAGTGTATGCTAACTGCACACACCCAGGAAACAGAACAGGGAGTGAGGAGGAAAAACATACTCCTATCACCAAATAATATTTATTTGTTCGTTCATTCATCCATTCATTTTTCAATTCTGGGGATAGACTGAGGGCCTCATGCATGCCAGGCAAATTCTCCACCACTGAGCCCATTCCTCAGCTCGATAATTATTATAATTATTTTATTGTATTTCCCTCTAGCCCTTATACTATTCAAAAGTTGTTAATTTTTTTGTGGTTTTTTTTTCACATGTTTAAGATCACATTTTTTGAGACCTAAAAAAGCAGGGTATGAAATTGCAATTTATTACAATTTTATGATTAGTTCAGAGAAGACAATGTACTTCCTTCACTCTGAGGTTACCCAGCGTCTTGGTTTGTGGTGTTGTGACTTGTCCAGGGAAAAACATCCAGCAGACCCTTCACACTCAAAAAGAGGTTGTCTCAGTTATTCACTATCCAAATTAGTAAAAGACTCACAAATTTTAGCAAATGCTCCATTAGGCATGCTTTAGCCTTAAGATAATTATCACTTAAGTGACCCATTTTGAATTTGCCAAATCTGGCAATAAAATTTTAAAAATTAAGCATTGATCCTGCCTCACTGAGCCCTGTGCAGTGAAGACCCCTGAGGACTTCAGCACTGTGTCCCTGCAGAGATTCTGTAACAACCTTCTCAGAAATGAGAACAGCCACCACTCCCACCCCTGGCCTCAAGGTATTTCTCAAAGCCTGTCGCCCCCTGGCCCTGTGTGACCTGCTGCCACGTGGCATATTCAGCTGTTGACCATCGGCTCCTACACCACCCGGTCCTTCCTGGTCACCTCAGTCTGTAGTCCAGCACTGGAAGAGTCTAGCATACAAAATTGCCTCAAAAAATATTTGTTGAATAAAGACTGAATTTTTAAAGGATTTAATCTCCTCCAAGAATATTGCAGAGGTGGGTGGGAAAGGAGATTCAAAATTTTAGTCTAATCTGGTAAATTTACTTGGATGCAATAATTTGAGCAATGTCTTTAGGCAAACTCTGGCTCTTCAGATAAGCTGTTGTGGTCGGGATGTGAGGTGTCCCCCAAAATCTCACGTGTGAGATAACGCAAGAGGGTTCAGAGGAGAAATGATTGGGTGGCGAGAGCCTTAACCCAATCAGTGAATTATCCCCTGGTGGGATTAACTGAATGATAACTGCAGGAGGCAGGTGGCATGAGGCTGAAGAAGGTGGGGTATTGAGACGTGGCTTTGGGGTACATATTTGTATCTGGCTAGTAAAGATCTCTGTGTCTGGGCTTTCTGGTCATCACCTGAGCTTCCTCTCTCCGCCACACTCTTGTCCTATGATGTTTGGCTTCACCTCCAGGAATGGAGCCTGCTGTCGATGGACTGAGTCTTCTGAAACTGTGAGCCCCCAAATCAACTTCTCCTCTTCTAAAGTTGTTCTGATTGGGTTTGTAAGTCACAGCAGGGAAAAAGCTGACCAAAACATGAGCGAACCTTGTAGCTTACTTGTGTCCCTCTTTTCCTCTGAAATGGTGACTGAATCAAGGGGGACACGTCAGATATTCTCTTTTTAATCCCCAGCCCAGATCTATCCTCCATCCTTTTCTGGAAGGATGGACGCCCTGAAGGGCTCCACTGGGCTCCCCTGCATGCCAGCTTCTGGGTTTGACCAGTGGACGTCGCTGCCAGGGGAAGGAAGACAGGAGAGATCACGCGTGGGGCACCTTCCTCCCACCCCCTTGCTCCTGACAGCGGCTGAGTCACTTCACCCCCCTCTTGGGCAGGCCTTCTTCCAGGGCTCTCACCCTCAAGGGCCATATCCCCTTCAGGCTTCCCACTGGCCCCAGAGGGTTCGACCTCTCTGCTGGTTCCTGAAGACTGCTCACCCAGCTGAAGCAGCCACATCATCAAATCCTCTTCAAGTTCTGACTTGCTGTACCTTCTCTTTCCTCCTGGAACCTGAAGGGCACAAGGAGCCAGGGGTCCTCCTGGTCACATTGCCTCCTGCCTTGGTTCCAGTAAACTGAGAAGCAGACACCAAGATGAGACTGGGGGTGCTTGTAGGGAGGGTGCAGAAGGGGGTGCAGAGGAGGTGGGCACGTCTGTGGGGGAGAGGGAAAGAAACACTGGATCCTGGGTCTTAGACTGCAGTGCAGCTCCAAGGGCAACTGTGCTGGGCTGAGGAGTCCTCAAGCCCAGGTCCTCCTCCAGAAGAATCCCACCCTTTGCCCAAAGGGGCCTGCCCTTCCTGCCCACATCTGCTCAGCCAATGTCGGGGCAGTCCATGGAAGACATGGCTTCGGTGCTTAGGGTGAGGGACAAGGGCAGCAGCTGAGCCATTGGTCAGCTGTCCCACAGCAGAGGTCTGAGGGGCTGGTTTTGCTGCTGTCGCGTGGCCCATCAGTGCACCATCTCCACAAGGACGCAGCTTCACCCATGTACCCTCCATGTCCCCCACCATCCCAGTGCGTGCCTCCAGAGCCCTTCTCTATGCAGAGAGCTGAAAAGTGCTGACCATGCTGGGCTCTATAGAGGCTTTTTTTTTTAAGTTGGGAAGACAGTTTTTAAAAGTTAAAAGAAGAGAAATAACTTTCAAAGTGATGTTTGTAGCTGTATGTATGAGGAATTCCCAACTGTGAAATACCAAAGGGCAAACTGGAAGGAAAAGTGTTCCATTGTTAGATTTTGCTGTATGTTTTCTTACTGGTTACATTTACACTATTAATATGTGTAAAGAGGTGGCAATTTTCTTTTTCACTGGTGAAGATGGGGGATATCTGAATGGACAGGTGAGAGGAGGAAGCGTTTACTGTTACAAAGGGTGAAATTCAGCTATGGATATAACCCTTGACTGGGATTTCACTTTGGAATTATATGATTGCTATAAAGAAATTGCACCAGGGTTATTGAGAAGAATGAATTTGTCAGAATGTGTATCTGTTTACAGAAACAGTAAGTCCATGTTCTCACAGAAGTTGGGAGTTTTAGTTTGGTGAGCAGTTGTGTAATAGAGTCTGGGCTACATAGATTTATTTGTTTTTACTTTCCAAAACATTTTTAAATGTTGCAGTGTGATCCAACATTTTATTAGAGTAACCCTTCTATGGGCATTGGAAACCACAACATGAAGCCTGTTTAGAATATCCAGAACACGTCCATGCTGCCAATTCCCCAGACATATAAGCAGCACAAGTCTCATGGAACCGATTCCACTGTCGTTTCCTCCACTCCTGAGAGAGGAGGGGTGTTTGGGACCCAGGAAGGCCTGTAACAGTGTAGCTCCATATTTTGTGTGTGTGCACACGATGATTCACTGAACTCCACAAACCAGCCCTGCACTAGCACCTAGACAGTCCGGATGTGCGGACCTGGGTCCTGCCTGGTATTGGAAAGGTGGAACCAGATTGAGTTGTGTAACAACAACAACAATCCTAACAGTGGGAAACATCTTCCACACAGAAATGAGTCACTCAAGGAATGAGCCCCACACCACACTTATTTAGGTTCTCTATTTCTATGGGGAAAACTCCCAGGAAGTTAAATATGAGCCTGTAGCTAAGGGAGTGAAAATAGCCTCTTTATGTGATTTTCCAGCCGATGGGCCAGAAGTTGTATCCACTCTGTAAATACGATCAATATGGTGGGGAAACTGGGAATCCTTACCATGCAGGTTATGTGACAGTCATTACAATGACCCAACAGTGTTTCATGAAACAGATATTCCATTACCACCGAGTCTACTATCAAAGAAGAGCTGTCAGTGAAGTACCTGTTGATCACACTCCATTCATGTTGCACACTAAGCTTGCCCGTGGCTGTGCCGTACATGCAAACCTATGGATTTTTATCAGATTTAGAATTAGTAGAAATTTAACACTAACAGGAAATTCATAAAGAATTTGACCTTCCATTCTTTCCTACCTTGACTTCTGCCTTTGTTTCCCTAAATCTCTGCAGTCAATACTACCCTTCTGGGGAAAGTATTGGTGAGTCACATTTGTCTTTGACTTTGAGTCCAATTTATGTTCCCAAACCTTTGAATTTTTTTGTCACTCTCATCTCCCCCACACATACTCCCCATGGCTCCCAAGGTCCATCCATTTGGCCTCATTCTTCCCCTTTTTAATTAAAATTGATAATTAGCTCCTGTATCATGCATATCATTATCCTGATATCATGCATTTCAAAAAAGTATCATCCAACAACTATTGAGCATTTATTATTGGAGCAAATGTCACCCTCCTGGAAGAAACAGAGAAGAACAAATTCATCAGACCATAAAGCACTCTCTCTTTGATTACTGGATCCAATTCAGTCTCCAGAGGCCTCCTGGGACCTCACAGGAGTGAAGGCACCTAGACCCACCAGTCACCATTTTGAGGAGAACTGCCCAGGAAGACTGTCTGATGGGACGTCTGCACAGGAATATGCAAGAACAAGAAATAGGCTTTCACTCTTTTTTTTTTTTTTTTTTGTAATCAGGGATTGAGCTCAGGGACACTTGACCACTGAGCCACATCCCCAGCCCTATTTTGTATTTTATTTAGAGACAAGGTCTCACTGAGTTGCTTAGTGCCTCACCATTGATGAGGCTGGCTTTGAACTTTTACCTCAGCCTCCCAAGCCACAGGGATTACAGGCGTGCATCACTGCACCCGGCCAGTCTTTCACTCTTCTAAGCCACTGAGCTTGGGGGCCATCAGTCCCAGAAATCATGCTATCATGACCAGTATAGAAATTAGAACCAGGAGTGGGGTTTGGCAAGAAGTTAAGAAGGGAGAGAATATCTAAAATATAGGACAATAACTTCATGATTGAGCACAAGGGGAAAACTGGCATAAGAATTATTGTACAGTAATAAACATTTGCTAAAGCTGCTGCTTGCCACAGATCAGGGAGCAGACGGCGTGTCTACTGAGTCAGCAACCTCAGCTGACATGATTGGGAAAGATGAAAGTCCTGGTATGGGGACGTTTATTGGATGCATTTATCAAAGTGTCGTCAGAAAAACGTATTTCAAAAACCTATAACATGAGAAAGAGTTCAGAACACAGAACATGGAGGCCTAAATGGCTGGCCTGCTCCTGAACTCAGTCAGAGAGGAGGGGAGTCTTGGAGCAACACTGGGAGTCAAGCCCCAGCCTTCCCGCAAAGACCATAACCACTTTTCCATCCTTCCCTGATGACCAAACTTGCATGAGGCCCCTTTAAGCCCTGTGAGAACTATGCTTCTATGGCCTCCTTGCACCTGGTTCCCCAGCTGAAGTGGATCCCTGCATGTCAAAGGCAGCCTCTGCTGCTCTCCGAATCCCAAGACTGTGTAAGAGTCAGTCTGCCCATAAAGCCCTACCCTGCACGGCTGAGCACTTCTAGGTAAAACGCTGCTGTGTCTCGCCCCCTGCTTCCTGCACTCTAGCCAATAGGAATGCCAGGAGAGAGCCCTATTCACTCAGAGAAGGAGCTGGTAGACACTGATCCTTTGTGACCCGTGTGAAAGGCACTGCATTTTACATTCTCCCTCTTACTGATGGCCAGACACCCACCCTACTGGAGGCCCCTCTGCACAGCAGCAATACTACAGTTTACCTCTAAATAAGAGCAAAGCATGTGGACAACGTCTGCATTGAGTACTGGGAAATACCCCCTAGAAGGAAATTGCCAGGTCCAGAGCCTAGAATAAGAGTTGCACATGTTATTTGAGCAACTAAGTGATAGTCAATATAAGAGATGCAAAAAGAAGCCACAAAGTTGAGGGACAAAGCACTGTCATATCTAGAAATCATTTTCAGTTCAACCTGGGACTCTTCCCCTCACTGGTGGTCACCCCACCCTCCCGATGGAGGAAGCCAGTCTCTGACCTACCCCTCTCCTCTAGCTTAGAAGCATGGACTGTGCATATTATGTTACCCCAGAGGATCTGGATGAGAGTTTGTATTTCCAGGCCATAATTTACTATTTCAATATCAAAGTGAATATGTAGGTGTAAAAGTTAATCCTGCTTTGTACCTGGGAGAGGTTCCTCAGAACTTAAAGTGTCTAGTTAGGCATCACCTCCACAGGAGCATGTTCTGCCAGTGGCTGAGACGGGCCAGACCTGGGCTTCCCCCCACTCTATAGCTTTGGCTTACAGTAACTCAACAGTCTGGCTGTCAGACAGAATGTGCAAAAACAGAGCTTTGTGATTCTGAGTTATCCTCTTTTTCTCTCTTCATATATTCTCAGTTTTGAAACTCTTTCTCCACTATGGATCAAACAAGTCAGTTTTGAGACTAAAATTTCATTCTGCATGCCAAAAGCTTAACACCATAGATATAGATATATGGATGATGGTTCTATAGATAGATAATAGGTAGACGATAGGTATATAGAGAGATGATAGATAGATATTCTGTCTTTGCGTGTAGGTGTGACAATCCTAAAACTGCCAGAGGCAACTGAATTTCTCTAATGGAACAGGAGAGATCACCAACAAGGAAATGCAAAAGGGGAGTCTCTCAAAGTCATTTAGAGAAATGCTGTTCTTATTAAACTATGGTCAGTAAAATGCATATAATTCATCTTCTAAAACACATTGAAAATGGTAAAAAGCTACATGAAAGAGCTTCTCACAAATGAAATGGTAAAAGAAAGCCTAGTAGTTTATCACTGAGAAACTTTCAAGGGAAAAAAGCGGGGCCTTGGGGCCTTCGGAGATAAGACACTGACCTAGGTTTCCTCTTCCTTCTGATCATCAGGACTGAGCAAAAGATGGAGAAAAATTTCCCTGCTCCCCCAAATCCTAATTTAAATTTTGTTTGCATCCTGGTGCTGATTTCCGTAGGGACTAAAGGGTCACAGGGTCAGGCTGTCCACTTCTCAGTGCCGTGTCCCTGGAGTGGTGGGAAGCGGCAACTTCACCTTCAAGGGTGGTTCTGTTTGCAGCATCTCTTTTTCCATGGCCCGACTGCCCTGGCTCTTCGCCTCCTCCCTTCTGCTCTCAGGGCCCAGATCCCGCCCTGCCCCAGGTCACAGGAAGCAAGCACATTGCCTGCCATCCTGAGTGTGGTTGAGACTTAGGGAGTTTCAGAAATCATGGTGGAATCTCTTACCCACACACCAAGCAGCCATAGGGATTAGATGGCAAAAAAAAAAAAAAAGGGACGATTAAAAAACTGGAACTTACATATCCAAAGGAGTGATTTTTTAAATTGATGCTGTGTTCTTTATCAGCATTGCTTGAGGCTCTGGGCACACTGCAGCATGCCTGGTTTGCCTCCCACTTGGAATCAATAGCAAAATGCAGTAGAGCTGTGGGGACTCTTGCCCAGGAGGCTGGAGTGAGTGACTTTGCTTGACAAAGGGGATCCCTAACGTTGGCGCCCTGGTCCTGCTGCCGCTCTCCTCTTTCCACTTTGCCATGAGACCACAGAGCAAAGACAGGAGGGGGGGGGGATCCAGGACTCATTGGACTCTGCACATCACCAACAATCACATTCTGAACACAACCTCCTCAGCTCTTGTGTGTTGCTGAGTGATGAGAGGAAGAAAAAGAGAGGGAGTGGGGAAGAGAGACAGAAGGAGGGAGAAGGGGGGGCAACAGAAGTGGAGAATGGACAGAGGAAGAAAGAGAAAGTTTTCCAAGGAAGTTCTGGGGTTTTTAAGTTTTGATGCACTTAAAGTTGATGAACAAGTTAAAAGTTCCCTATTTCCTATAAAAATTGGCCAGACAATAAAAAAAATCAAAATGTAGATCAAAGCACCAAGAATATATTGAAGTCAACTCAAATGCTATTTGAAATGTAATATTTCCATCCGTGAACCAAAAATATCTTCTTGGGAACAAGAACTGTGGCAGGGAAGAGTCTGGCAGCCGACAAGCAGCCAGGGGACAGCGAGCCCAGAGTGCCCTTGGCTGTGCCACTCCCCTGGATGTGGTGCTAGGGTGCCAAGTCCACAGGGACCCAGGAGGCAAAGTGGAAAAAAATAAATGGTTTCCCAAGGTCGGGACATTGTGCCCCCTTCTTCCCTACCCATCAGCTCTAGAAGGTCACGCTCCACTCCCACTCCTCACTGCCCCCTCCTCCCGCACTCACCTCAGGCACAGCCCGTATCCCCAGAAGGTAAAGCCCGCTGCACTGTCACCCCACCCCAGACATCCCCGTGAATCACTACGAACACTGCTACAGATGTGCCTCCTGGACATGGCGTCCAGCCAGGAAGGCGAGGAAGGAGGCCATGGGCACTAAGCTGGTGTCTAAGGTTGGGAACACGAACTCACGCTGGTGGCTTGTTCCAGTAACACGTCGACAAATCACAATAGCAAGAACAGCTGCTTGCAGGAGAGAGGAAGGGACTCTGTGCATAGGAGGGAGGATAAAACAAGGCTTCAAAGACATCCAGGTTTGAGGAGATGACTTTGAAACCAGGATGATCATTTAGAAAAACATAAAAATACAATTAAGATTTTGAAAGTTGTAAAATACTTACAAATTAACGGTGAAAAGCAACAAATGAATTCACGTGTGGACCCAACTGACAGATGATCCCAGAGGCTCTCTGCCAGCCCCCCTAGATCACAGTAGTTCCCGAGGACAAGACGAAGAGTGGGAAATGCTGAACTCTTTTCTGTCATCTTGTTGGTGGCCTGGGGTGGCAATGGTGCTGTGGTTCCTGCTGTGGGACAAAGCAAAGCATTCCTTTGTTCACGTCACTGAGACTAGGATTTTTTCAGTAAGGGAAAAAAGAAGTAAAGATGTAAAATTAATAAAACAAACAGAAAGCAAACCAATTTTAACTAGAAATACTAATGTGAACTCATGATGTGTTGTACCTTTGAATGATTCCCTAACTCCATCTGCAGAAAATGTCTGCACGTTTTTAGACACTGGCAAACCCCAGAGCACAGAGCTCCCCTAGTACCCGGAGTGTGACCTCCAGCAATTGCCTACTAAAAACCAGGACTCTTTGGAGAAAAACAGATTCCATGTTTGTAGCAGAAAATATACCAGGTGAGCCTGCAACGTCTTGAAACACCAGAAAGCGAGGAGGATCACCAAGACCCCCAGGTCCTGGCCAAGGACACAGAAGCCATCCCTCAGGGGCTCCCATGAACCAAAAGTGGAACAGCTGAGCAAAAGTGAATAGCGATGACCATGGCCTGAAGCACACAGTGTTTAGGTCTGAGATTTGTACTGAGGCTAACTAGGTGGAGACCTGAGGAGGGTGTGACCATCTCCTTCCCACTGTCACTTTCTCTGGTTGATTCTAATTCCCTTCCTCAAGAGGCTTTCTCCCCACACCCAGGGCTGGGTTTGTGCCCTGCATAAGCATATCCTGTGGTCACTGAGTCAGTCAGTTTCACAACTGTGACTAAAATACCTGACAAGGCACGAGAGGAGGGAAGGTTTGTCTGGCTCATGGTGTCAGAGGACTCACTCTGGCTGGCCAACTTCATTGCAGAAACACCATGGCGGAAGGAAGCACATGTGGAGGAAAGCTGACGGCTCATGGCAGCTGTGAGGCAGAGAGAGGAGAGGCCGGGACAGAGTAAAAGCCATGCCCCAGGCCCCACTTCCTCCAGCAGGCCCGCCAGCTTGTCCTTTCAGCTCTCCACAGATTCGTCCAGCAAGTGGGTTAATGCTCAGTGAGGGCTGAGGCCTGGTCTTTTCTAAAAGCCCCACTTCTGAACCTTGCTGCATTGGGGATCATGGTCTCAGCGCATGAGCTCTGGGGGGACACCCTAGATCCAAAGCAGACACGCAAGGACATGGTGGGTACTTAACAGAGCTCAATTTCAATTAATGACCAAATGAATTAGTTCCAGGAAGGAGCAGGGGAGGAGGAAGAAGGGCAGGAAGGAGGGAGGAGAGACAGGAACATTCAGGTGTTTAATAACCTGAGACAAACTGTGGTCTGGTAAATCCTGATTATACTAAAAACCAACATAATCCTCAACTACAAATCCTCCAGTAAGTAAATTTACAAATAAATCATGTGTAATTAGCATTAAATAATGTTGCCATATAATCAGGAGAATATTCTTAAAGTGTATCAAAGCTCTATATTCATTATTTCTGGATTATCTTTAAAAGAAAAGACCCTCAAAAATCTAAGAACAAAACCATGTAATAACAGCTGTACCAAGTTGGTATTCAACTTTACCACTGGAACCGATTTCCTAACCTGTGGTTACTTAATGCATTAGTTTCTCACCAGCAGATATTCTTTATCCTGGTGCTGGCCACAGTAAGCACAGGCAATATTTTTAAATCCTAAGGAACAATCCAGACCAAAACCAAACTTGTTTTCTTTTTTATCAGTGCCAGCGGCCTGGCTTTTGCATCTGAGCTCACTCTGTGTGGTACCCTCATTGCCAGAGGAAGGTCAGGGATACAGCTGCACGTTCATCACCAAATCAGTATCGGCAATAAACAGCTTCAGGCTGCTCCGTTATTCTCCCATGCATGATCAGCAGGAAGAGAGAAATCTTTCTAGTGAGTAAAATGAAAAGTATCACAATTATTACTGCCATTGATCCTCACCCACTGTGTGGGCAACAGTGAATCCTAACCCAGCGAGTCACGGGCACTCAGAGAAACAGCCCCCAGCAAGTACCACTTAGGGTGCGAGAGGGGCCTTTGGAGCAAAACTGGGCACTAGTGCTGGGCATCAGGGAGGCAACAAGTGGGTGAGTGCAGAGTCTGGGCCTGCGGTGTGCAGGTGATAAAGGACATGCCTGTGTAGGAGTGAATGGGAGACAGACACAGGGGAGTCAGTCACAGGAAGCCAGGCTTCTTCCTGGCTGGGGACTGAGGCTCCCTATGAAGGCTTTCCCGGGAGGGCTCTGTGTCTCACCTCCCAGGATGCAAGGGCCCATCCCAAGAGCAGTTTAGCATAGAACCCTGTGACTTAGAGCAGTGATTGTGAGCCCCATTCTGCAGATGAGAAAACTAATAATGAAGGAAGATAAAAGTGACTTAATTTTTTAATGATATTCATAGTCAAGCCTGGAGCCCAGGGATTTGGGCGTCTTCCCTGAGATTTCACAATACAAGGGTGCGAGCTTAGGCATATGCAGAAAGACCCAGTGCTCATCTATAGGGTTTCGTTTGAGAGAAAGGTAGGAAAGGCTCCATGGCCCACCCCAAAGCACCTCCATCAGTTAAGAACCATTATGTAAAGCTGAGAGGATCGTGGGGTGGAGGGGCCAAACTCCCTCAATGTGCTTGTCAGTCAGTTGTCTCTTCCTAGGTTTGTTATGGGAGAAGATAGGAACCTTTTCCCCCAGAGTGAGTGGCATAATAGTAGGGAAGGCCCTGCACAGAGAGATATTTGTGCCAGGATGCTTGCAATTCCGATAGATGACTGGATCCTGGGCAGACAGATATAGGTAGACAGACAGACCAATACATGGATCATGGACAGATGGATAGACCAGATGGATGGATGAATGGATAGATAGATAGATAGACAGACAGACAGACAGGTGTAGGGGACACCCTAAATAGAAAAAGAAAAATAGATGATGGGTAGAAGAACAGACTGGATGGATGAATGGATAGCTAGATGATACGTTAATAAATAGTTAGACAGATAATGTATAAGGATTGAGCTGGGCCCTGGACCAGCTGTTTGTAGCTGAACAAAAGGTCATGTTAATCCATAATCAGGGATTGGGTATCTATGGAGACAGGGCTACCTGAGGACATTAGCATCTGGAAGCAGCAAAGAGAAAGTAAGGACATTAAAATGACTTGGGCACATTATGTACTGCCTCCCTGGGCTCCTACGAGGCCGAATTATGCTCTAGACCCTTTTCCTGCAGGTGTCTTAATTTTTAACAAGATTCCGGGGCAGCTGGGTGTTGATATTGTACCACAAGTCCATAGCTCCTGATGGGTTCATTTATATTTTACTGCAGTGATATCTGTGAAGCATTATTGGGCTGCAGCTAAGAGACATTTTTCTTATTGTTTCTTCCTTCCGTTCATCTAATTGACATCTGTGTTTTGTTCTGTATTATCTCTTGGTATTTTATGGCAAAATGCTCACATTTCTCAAATAGTTACCCCAAGGTGTTTCTTGCAAGCAAAGATGATTCTTAAGAGACACACTTTCCCAGCTCCTTCCAATTCTGTGCTTATTTCAATAGCTTGGATTGTTTGACAGAAGAGACTTCAAAGTTGATTGCAACAATAATCTACAAAACTAAATAATGACTTGGGAGGCCTGGGAACAGATCTATTCTTATAAAGTTAGTACTGGTTCTTACCTGGCACAAATGTACAAATAGACTATTTTTACATATAACTCAGTGGGTATAATGAAGTTTTAAAAACAGCTATAGAATTAAATTATTCCAAAATCAGTTGCAAAATTCACCCTTTTGAAATTCAGATCCTTTATCATAAGATCATTGAATTTTTAAGCTATAAGGATCTAAGAGGTATTATCTAATTTATTTTGGGGCCTCCATCAATCCAAAAGTGAATCAATCAACCACAATTTTTCCCTGTGACTGATGTAAGTGAAGCATCAATGAACCCTGCCCAGCAACTTGGACCCAAGACTTAAGCTGAGGAGTCCAGGAGGAGATCCTAGCACAATGTGTGCCTGTGAGTGGTTTGCAGATTCCACGAAGGGAGAAATCGGAGCCAGACATCTGCATGGAAGAGGTGGAATCTGACTTTGAAATCGCACAACTCTGAAACTGGAGAGAGGAAGGTGGTGAGGACTGGAGCCTATCGGAGAACACCAGCACAGTTCTCCGCCCAGGGAGGATGCAGAGTGGCCACACCTGGGTGGAGTCTTCAGGCCTCTATCAATGGGTGCAGCAGACTTCAAGTACTCAAAGATGGGTAAGTCCTGATTACTTTAAGGCAGAGTCCAAGGAGGAAAACCGACTCTAGAGATAGCTTATAAAATGAGAGGATCACCTCAATGACTCTGTGGCTCCCTGACTTCAAGAGCTGAGTTTTTCCTGGCCCCTTCTCTGGACTGCTGCAATTCCATGCCCTAAACATGATCCTCATTATGTGACTCTTTTATGTCCATCAGTGATGTCTGAGACCCCCCTGATATACACCACTCCCAGGAGTGCCTGAAATTGCATTTGGTATGCTGCTTTAGAAATTCAGGTACGACCAGGCCTGGTGGTGCATGCTTGTAATCCCAGCAGCTCAGAAGACTGAGGCAGGAGAATTGCAAGTTAAACACCAATTTCAGCAACTTTGCAAGACCATGTCTCAAAAAATAAAAAGGGCTGGGGATGTGGCTCAGTGGTTAAGTGCCCTGGTTTCAATTCCTGCCCCCCTCAAAAAAGAAAGAAAGGAATTCAGACCCAAGCCCACCAGTGCCGGGGCTCCCTTCCCAGGCCCTCTGTGCCCCTGCAAGAGGTGACCACTCCTACACCAGCCATGACCACAGGAGCAAGGCCTTCCTTTCTCCACCCCGTTCCGTACTTGCCCCTTCTGAACAGGTAAGACTGCCTGCTTCTCTTCTCTCCACTGCTGTCATCTTCCCAGTATTTCTTTTCTCGGGGAGACTGTTGGGTTTGGTGTGCACACGTGGCTGGTGTACCAGCACCAGAGACTCAGGCCTTGCCTCTCCAGCACCAGTTATTAGAAACTCTCCATTCAATGGTGGGCCTGTCATTGAACCCCTAACTGTACACGTTTACAGTTCTACATGTTCATGTTACAGGATTAGGTGGCTACATTTAAAATTGCTGTATCTTCTTAGAAAAGCAATCTATCAATGTGTAATTCATTTCATTATTTTAAAAATACTTCCCCTCTGCCCATCCTTGAACACTGAGCCTCAGAGATGAGAAGCAAAAGGCCTTTGTTGTAGCTTCCTAGTTTCTGCCTGTGGGGCAGTCTGCTAAGGACCAGAGAGGGTAACTGCCCACACTGTTACCCTGGTATAGGCAGGAGTCACTGCTCCTAAGAAGGAAACTCCAGGAGTTATAGCCACATGGGGTGGGTAAGTTCAGATAGCCCAGCTCTTATCCAGCTGTGTTTTATGCTGGGCACAGGGGCTGGTGTTCATCATGTCCTGGCCAACCACCAGGGCTGTTCTCCAAATAGCTGAGGCTAGACTGACAGTGGGTACTGCCCACAGCCTGATGGATAACTTTCCTACGTCGTAGTTGGAAACTTAAAAGGGGGCATCCATTCTTGAGCAAAGGATACTAAATTGAGTTTTATGAAAAATGTGAAGTTTGAACATGTGACTGGAACTTTAGTGCTGGAAGCCTGCACTTACCTCCCGGACAGAGCAAAGGCACCCAGGTAAAGATAATGGCAGCCCAAGCAGAGGCTCTTCCTTCAGTCTCAGGTTTCAAGAGGAAACTTCTGTGGCAGCTTGTGGTCCACATTACCTTAGGCAATAAGTCAGGTTGTCTCTCTAGCCTCTGGACACCAAGAGCTAGCTGTCTAGAGCTTGGACTTGGAACCCAACTGACCTGGTGTCATCCTGGATAAATTAGCCTCAGTGTTCAAGTTTCATGGGGCCTTCACTATAGACGTACTGTGAAGTTCAGGTAACAGTCCACGTGTGGGCCTGACAGCAGGACCTGCCACACAGGGAGAGGCATCACGCTCCTCTGGAACTCCCCAAATCAGGGATGGGAGGACTTCACTTTATTCCTTCCATTTACTGCAGCACATGGTGCACAGGTTTGGATACCAGCCACTTTTTACATGGTCACCCCCTTTCCTAGACAGTCAGCTCCTGAGGAGCAGGTCCCAGAGAACATGGGCAGGGTGGTACGCTCCTTAGAATGTGGGCTTTGTAGAGAGACACATGGTAATAAGCTAGAGATCCTGCAAGGAGCAAGTGACAAAGGACCTGATTTAATTTATCTTTATAGATCTGGAAAAAGTGCCTGGAGTGTGGCCTCATCTTACCCAACCCTCGGGAGAACCTATGCAGCACTACATTATTGTTTAGCAGGCAGAGTCTAGGTCGCTATGGGATAGAGCTTGATGCCCAGCATGGACAAGGTTGTCGAGATATGGGAAAAGTTCAATATACATTATACATTTGTAACACAAAAAGGTCTTTACATCACGTATAATCAGAGGCCTCATTTTATCTCAGTTCTTCAAAACTGATATTTTATGCCTGTTTGCGCTTTTCTCTGTCTTTTAAGATTCCCTCCTTCATTTAGTTTTCCACATTTGACTAGGATGTGCCTAGCCATGGGTTTATACACTGACCCACAAGCCACTATCAATCCTTGGGAATTCAGTAGGCTCTCGGGCCTCGTGATGTGATTTAAATAAATACAATTTTCCACACCAAAAAGTTCTCCCTGCCACTCACTAAGCTACCCATGGTTTCTCATTATACTTGAGCCTTGCTAGGTCCACGCTGTTCTCAATCTATAGTATTTCTGCTGCCCAAACACCAGAATGCAGCCATGTCAGAAAACCCTGATGCAGCAATTGGAAAATGTCAATGCCAGAGGGGGCCTCCTGGGACCATTTTGCCCAACCCCTACCTTGTTGATTTTTGTACATACAGAAACTAAGGCTCAGAGAAGGAAAGTGTCTTACCTGAAGTTCACATAGCAAATAAATGGCAGTGCCAAAAATTGTCCGGGTTAGTGCCCGGGGAGAGGTTACTAAGTGTCTCCTAAAATGTATTTCAAGAAAACTTTGGTCATTTAGCAAGGTCAAATCTGTGTTGGAGACACTGTTCAAAATTACTTGCTTGGAAGGCACATTGTGTGTATCACCAAGTAGGGGCTCTGGAGGTCCAACTAAGGGGTGCTGTGCTGTTTCACCCAGTACTCTCCAAATTCATTGGCCTCCCTTTTTCTCAAGGGCCACCCTAAACAATGACTCCCTCAGAGCCTGTGTTTAAAGGGGCAGGCATCTGCATAGTGGTGGCATTGGGGATAAGCTCAGAGACCCAAGGACAAGAAAGTCAACACCAGGCAAGACTGGGCCTGAGCACTCACCTGTTCAATGGCCGTGTCTGGCTGAGCTGATGAGGGAGGCCAGAGGAGGAGTCTCTGGAGCAGAGGCTGACCCCCTCGCAGATGAAAAGAGTGGGCATGTCCAAAGAGGAGACAGGGCCATGACTTCAAGGGACAGAGAGGTGACATTATGTGGACACAAAAATCCAAACAAAAGAGGGTGTTAGAGCACAGGTCCTCATGCCTGAGCACTGGTGTGGGGGCAAGAACAAGGAAGGGTCATTCCAGAGAGGGAGTTGGGTTATCATGAGGACACAGACATCCCAGGCTCCCTTGGACATCTGGGCAGGGGCAGAACCATTAGATGCCCAGCTTCTCGTGGATCTCTGGGGTATGTGTATAAGTGACAGAGTCACCTCAAGACCCAGCAGAGCTGTCCGCTAATTTGGGACACAGATGCTTTCCAAACTTCAGATAGAGGGCAAAGACAATTGCCTGGCTCTTCAGGACTTCCTGGAGAATGGCCAGTTGTAACTGACAGGTTCCCGAGTACTTGGAGTCCATGGCCTGCAAGGACCAGGATCCTGGCTCACAGTATGGCGGGAGCTCAGGGAGCCAAGTTAGAATCCCAACCATGTCACTGAACAGCTAGCTGTCTGTTCCCAGGGCATCAACTCTGTTTTCCTCCCAAGGTTCTAGTACTCACATCTTTAAAATGGGCTAAATCACCACTTTTGAGGGCTAATTTTGAGCTAGCTTCATTAAATGAATGGATATTTATTGAGCACCTACTGCATGCCAGGTACTTTTCTTTTGTTTTTAAAATTTCTCTAGTTGTAATTGGACATAATACCTTTTACTTATTTTCTATGTGGTGCTGAGGATTGAACCTAGTGGCTTACATCTGCTAGGTAAGAGCTCTACCACTGAGCCCCAACCTCAGCCCCGGGAGGTACTTTTCTATACCAAGGGTTGGCGACTCTTTCTGTAAAGGACCAGGTTGTAAATACCAAGTGCAGTGTGAAAGCTGACATGAACATCCCCCGAATGGGGTGACTGTTCCCATGAAACTGTGTCTATAAACAGGAATGGGGCCATATTTATCCCATGGGCTGTAGCCTGCTGACATCACAGTAGTGAACAGAAGCTTCAACGCTCCTACCAGGCGGAGCTGACCTCCTAGCCAAAGGGCTGTAGGGTGAGCAGGGTGAGCACTCACTGTACAGATGGGTCCTGAGGTGCAGCTGGCCCTGGTAAGGAATCCACAGGCTCCTGGGTGGCAGGGGTTATGAGAGCGGTCACGGCGTAGCTCTCACTTTAGAAGGAAATGTTGGAGGATGTTTTGGAGAAAATGAGGGTCCAAGCCCTGGGCAAGAGTATCCTAGTTTCCAGACTCATGGTAATGACGCTGCAGGAAGGCAGAGCAGCATCCATCTCTGGGAGAAGGAACACCGGGAATTAATTTGCATGTCAAGACCCTGATAGCAAAGCCTACTCAGACCAGCAACCCTAGAGGCTGGGGGATGCTAATCCATCTAGTCATTGTCACTGTTGGCCTGAACTCACCTAATTTATTTTAAAGAAAACAGCCTCACTCCAACAGGGACACTTGTCGGACATGCCACAGTGTCTGAGCTACTGTCCTCCTAGGCAGAGTCTTCTGGAAAGCCGACGCCAGCTCAGGAGTGAACATGACAAGTTCATGGGGGAAATCAGGGGACAGAAAATGGGATAGGACCCTGGGAAGCAGGGAGAGCCAGGAGCCTTGACAGAAGAGTGAATGAAGGCAACTGCTCATCCTGTGTCGGTGACCCTTCCTGGTTGGCCTTGCTAACTGGCAAGGGAGACACTTTCAGGGGGAGGGCTGCGGACAGTGGGACAGTGTCACTGCTGCAGTGACTCCACCAGGCCCAGCTAGCACCCCTGGTCCCTGGGAGCCAGCAGCTCCTCCCAGCACCTGCCCTGTCTCTGGAGAGGCACCTCTGGAGAGGCCATGGAGAGTTAATGGGAGAACAACAGAGACCCCTTTCTGGGTGTTCCTGGGGTCCCTCATGGTGGAGTAAGCCCTTGCCATCTCTTCCGGGACACCCAAAACTTGGTCTATGGACTCATGTTAATTCAAAATACAGTCACCATTAATATTCATTTAGCAAACAGAAGCCCCTATGAAGTCCCCTGCTCAGTGAGAACTGTTTGTTGGACATAACCCTCCCAAGCAGCTTTCGTAACAGCCCCTTACTCCAGAGGATTGCTTATCGAGTGTATTTAGTTCAGAGACTTCTGGAAGACCCTGTAGGGAAGACAGGGGCCTGTGCCCGACCTTAGAGGGGTTTCTCTAGCTGTGTGCCCTTGAGCCAGTGAAAAGGGCATTGGAGATCCTTCACTAGGTCTGTGGTGAGGCTGAGTGGATTGCGATTTGAGAACTGTGCTACAGGCCATGCAGGGTAGCCCCAGCCTGACTGTTTGTGTTCACTCCCCTGTCCCTGAGGCCAGATGGGCTCCTTGGAAGGAGAGCAGAGAGCATTTTTAGATAAGAGTCAGGCTCTTTTGTGGGCTTTATGCTACTTCAGGGCACTAAGGAATCTCAGCAAAGTCTGTTCTCCCTGATTGTTTTCCAAGCCTGTCCTTAGAGGTCCTTCAAACATCCCTTCAGGGCCCTTTCTGTGACCTCCTATTCTTGAAAAAATAAAAAAAAATGAGAAAAACAAGTTGTATCAAGAAAATTGCCTGCTATTTATATGTCCCAAGGTGACCCCCACATGGAATAAGTTAAAGGGGACAGCTGGTCGAAAGAAGCTTTTGGGCTCTTTCTCCAAGTGTCCATCTGTGTTTCCTTGGGGTGAGGGACGTCCTAACCAAGAATCAGAGTGAGAACAGTTTAGGGAAGGCCCAAGAGGTAGTTCATTCATTCATTCATTCATTCATTCATTCATTCACTCAGCATATATTTAGAGTGTCCATGTGGGCCACACAGAGTGCTGGGGACACAGTGGGAACACACAGACAAGGTTCCACTTCCAGGAAGCTCATAGGCTCTCAAGAGAAGCAACATGTTTAAAAATCCACAATAACTACATCCTCATCTGCAACTCCCCCATCCTAAACCCACACATGAAGCTGTTTGAAAGGTGAGGACATTTGAATTTTCAGGGGATACTTGGGAATTGCTAGTCATCAAGTGTCTGAACTGTGACATTAGGTGTGGGCTGAGCCCTGATGCATATCAGGGTGAGAATTAAAAACATGGCCTGATTCCTATCCTCATGAGCAACTTGTTCACCAAGGGAGGCAGACTGCAGTCAGCCAGGGGCCCTGGCTGAGGTCAACAGGGGAACTGTGGAATTGTGGAGAAGCTCAGGTGAGGCAAGGAAAAATGTTCCCAGAGAAAAATGTTCTCGGAGCTGACATCTGCCATCCTGTTCTCTTTGTCTCCACATCCAGTAATCTGGTCCAAGCCCTCTTCCTGTCCTTCCTAGACCTGTCTCCTGCTTTCTATCTTTCCTCCTTTGCTGCCCTTGGTCTAATCTCCACGATGTTGCCAGCCAAGTCCTTGCAGAGCCAATCAGGTGGAGTCACAGAAGGGTCTAAAGTTCTACAAGTTGTGACTGATGCTTGTAGGTGGAGACCAGAATGTTTCTGGAGTCGGACCCTGTGCAGATTCCATTCTGTGGTTCCATTCATGATCTCAGTCTCTCCCACTTTCTGCCCTCAACAGCTGACTTTGAGGTCCTTAAACATTCCCTTCCTATTTAGGGCCTCTGGACATCCCATTCTTGGCACCTGGAATCTTGCTTTCTGAATCAGTTCAGCTAATTCATCCCGATAATTCTGCTCAGTGTTACCTTCTCAGGGGTGGCCTTGCTCTCTGGTCCCTAAGACTGGGCAGGGAGACTATGCTCCACTGTCACTTGGCATTCTGGGTGTCTCCATCATAGCTCTCACTAAAATTTACATAACAGATTTCTGGGCTCCCCCATGACACTGTTAACTTCCTGAGAACAGGTACCAGATATGTCCCCTCTAGGCCAGAGCTAGAATCTTGATTTTCCATAAATAATAATAATAATAATAATAATAATAATAATAACAATAATAATAATAATATGAAAGTTGACCATGGCAATTGTATGTGGCTTCTCTGCCAGGAACCAGGACCCAGAATTCATATAGTCTGTGCTATTCTGATCGGGGCCCAAGAAAGAGCAGCAAGCTGGGATTATCTACTCTGGGTATCCATCAAAGTCCTTGGCAGTTTTCAAAAGTATGGATCTAAAGACAGGCTTAGAACTGGGGTGCAGTGAGCGAGCCCAGCACCTAATGCACCAAATTTAAGAAGACACTCATTCTCAGGTACAGACCTTGCTCTTGGATGACCACAACAGGGGATACCTTCTTAAACTTTGCACTCTGAGCACCTCATTGCCTCACCCAGTGTGTCCAGAGACTACAGCCTCATTTAAGAAGTCTTTAATTCAGTCCTCCTTTCCAGAAGGTTCAGAGAACAACTTGGCTAGAAAACTTCCAAGAAAACAAGAATGGAGAGACCTGGGGGAACAATAGGTCAAGGCCTCCTGGACTAGGACCAGATAGGGAGACATTCTAGGAGTGATCAGGCGATGCCCTGGACACAGGATATGATTCATTTTCTATCTCCACATCTGATCCACAGAGCTAAAGGAAACTAGCCTGTTAACTAGGGAGAAAAGTTTCACCAAAACAAACCTGGGTGCAGAACAATGATAGTGGGCAGAAGGGGCTGTCTGGTAAGATAATATTTTTGCAGGTCTGTTTCCAGGAAAATCCTGCCCCGCCCAGCTTTAAGCCCCGCCCACATTGCTCCTACCTCAGCATGAACTGGTGTTTCCAATCCAATGTCTTCCCCATGAATAGCACAGCACACACACCAGTTGCATGCTGCTTCTCAGCCCAAGGTTTTTCTTCATGGCATTAGCTGCTATTCTTTGTTCCCTTCTTATGACCCTACCCCTGAGCACAGCCCAATACACGTAATTTCCCTGACTCATCACAATGGCCATGTGAAGAAGGTCTTGTCAGCCTCCTCTCATGTGGAAGGAAATAGGGGCTTGGGAAGAAAGTGACTTCACACAACGCCACTGTCTCTGAGTGTGCAGAATCATCAGGCCTCACCCCACACTCTCCATCACAGCGGGCCACATTCCAGGCTTGGAATGAATTGGAGGAGTCAGCGATTAACAGGTACCCTTCAGAAGTCACTCTGCCTCCAGGGATGAAAGGGAAATTAAGCATGAGGAAAGACAGGGCCAAGCCCTTCTTACCGATTCCAAACTAGGCAGGTGCTCAAAGGCTGGTATTGACATTTCTCAGATCTCCAAAACCGTTGACTTGGGCTCTGGGCTCCGGGGCCAGCTAGGGGAAGGCAGCAGGTGTCCAGTGAGTGAGAGGATTGCTGGATGAGGAACCAGAAAGCTCGTTCCTAGCCACAGCTCTCCATTCCCCTGGCCTGACCATGGGAAGGATCCCCACAAATCTTTTCCTTCAGAGTCTCAGTTTCCCAAACTGAGATTACAAGAGAAAAATTAAACCAGGTTATAAGTGTCTCCCACCTATAACAGGAAAGTCTTTTTTCTAGTATTTTCTAGAGGGGATAGTCAGAGGTGACAGCAGAGCATTGGATAGGGTCCATTTGCGTCATTGTTGATACTAATGAGAAGGGCAATCCTCAATCCTAGAGCCACTGTCTTCCTTGAGTTTTCTGGGCTCTGGATTTGGTTGGCCTAGAAGTGTTTACCTAAGAAAAACCTAATCCAGAAAGGAGGCTGGAGACAACCATTTGTGGGATGGTGGCAGGTCCCCAGCAAGGCAGGGCAGACCCAATCCTGGGCCCTCCCCGGACACAGAGCTAACATGGAAATTTTACCACCGATTGAGAAAAGGACCTTAAAAGAGAGGAGAAAATGGAAGAGGAATCAAAGCCGGTGAGAGAAAAAAACAGAGGAAAGTGAGAAAGAGAAAAATGAGAGAATGTAGGGAAAGAGAGTTAAAGGAGAAAGGAAAAGCTACCGAGGCTGCTGAGCGTCAAAAAGCATCAAGCCTCTTTCCTGGTTGTGCTTTAGTTCTGCAAGAAGGGGGAAGGCAACAGGGGAAAAGGTGTCCCTAGATCACTCTCTATTATAATTTCCTACAGTCGCCTTATCACAAAATAAAATGCTTAAAGTGAAAGTTATCAGGGAACTGTGTTTTTCCATGCATGGCAAGAACAATAAGAAGTTCAAAGAAGACTCTGTTGCCCTTTGAGAATGTAGAGCCCAGGGCAAATCAGGGTGAAGACAAAGCCATTGCAAGGTAAGCCCAACCTTGGGTATGGCTGGGCCCAGCATGCACCCATTTGTCGACTGGACTCAGTGACCACACATTTCCCAAAATGCTCTACTATGCATTTATGCTTCTGATGTGCTTGTTTAAAGAAGGCTGTGACTACTAAATTAGCAGACTGTTTTGTATTTCTGTAACTGCTCATTTGGAAAACTGGGTCGATGATGGCTCTGACATGAAAAGCCTAAGGTTCTGAAGAGATTCCAGCTGCCTGGGACTAGAATCCTCTGAAGCACAGAGAGTGGGGCTGCAGGGGGACCCTTGACCCACATGCACACAGGCCACTTGTGGGGTGAGAAGGACACCAGGCTGTTATCTGGGCAGCTCTGCCCCCTTCCACAAACCAACTACCCTCTCCTGAAATAGGTGACAATTAATGCAAAGGGGCTGCAGGAATTTTGCTGCCACTTGTATAATATGTGTCCAGACAATGCAGACAGATGTGCATCAGAGGCCCCGGGACCTTCCTCACCAGCAAGCTCAAGTCCAAGGCCCACATTCCCCAGAATCCTTCTCAAGAAAACCATGAAGAAAAGCTTCTGGGACTCAATGCATTCTGAGGATCCTGACATCTCTGATGGGTCTCCTCATTCTCATTTCATAGGTGAAGAGAGTGAGGCTAAATACCTAGAGGAAGGCATCACACCTAGTATGTGGCTGTGCCAGGACTCACCACACAATCTGCCAAATGGGAACAATGTGGCAGTTCCCTCCTGGAATTGCTGTACAGGTTGAATGAGTTCCAGGATATGAAGCACTTGAGGCAAATGCACACTTCATACATGTTACTGTTACATTATCAGCATTGCAACTCCAAGCAAGGCCCTCTTTGGTCAAGAGACCCACTACTAATGGCAAACACTAAATGGTTAAAGGAATTGGAAACATTTAGGTTGCAAGAAGAAGATGACAGGGAGGCAGGATCTTAGTCCTTAAATATCCAAAAAGCTTCTACAAAAATACTGTTCAGACTTGCTCAGCCCTTTCCTGAAAAGTAAAATTAGGACCAATAGCAGAAAATAAATGGTATGAGATTTAAACATTTTTAAAGAACAAACATTTCTAATGCACTATATTGTGCTCCATAGCAGAGGAGGGTCACCATGACAGAGATGCTGGAGGGGGTGAAGCATCAGACGGGGACATTTTAGCCTCTAGTTTTCAGCCAGGCTTCCCAAAGGGAAGTGTCTATTGGTCAGCAGGAGGGGTGAAATCTTTTGGCCAGCAGCACTAAGCCACTAGGGTTTGGCCTCTCAGAATAATTCAGCTTCTTCCAGGATCCAAATTACTGTGTCGATGAAAGTAATTTCATATGTTCCTAATGCCACAATTAAAGAAACTCATTGGCAAGCAGTGTTCAGCATAAAGTGAAAGTTATCAGAGTTTTAGAGTTTTTCCTTTTGTATTAGTCGTTTGTCCATAGAAATAGTCTATGCATGCAGTAAATCAGAAGCTAATATGCAGAAAGTTTCTGAGAATCCAGAGGATGTAGAAAAAAATGGAAATGAATTGTAGGCTGGTACAACAGTAAGGCCAAAGGTGGAGATTCACAAATCCTCTAGACAAGCAATCCTTGGGTCTGGCCATCCAGCATGGTGCTAGATCCAAGAGGAGGGGGTCATGTGACGGATCACTCCCTTCCCCATGACTGTGGGTATATTGTCCCATGAAGCCCTCTGGGGTGGTTCATTAACAGATCTATTCTGGTTGCTTTTGGTGCCTTTGAGGATATGAGAGCTGCAAATGAGAGATGAGTATGGAAACAAAAGAATACAGAACTATTTCATAGAGCGGGGTTGGCAGAGGAGGACTAAAAGCACGGAAGAGGAATCCAAACCAAAATCAGGGAGGAAGGGAAATGAGGGAGATGCAAGGGCAGTTAAGGCCCCGGATAAAGAACCAACTCCAGTGAACTAAGCAAGAAGGTTCCTTAGAACAGAATTCCAAAAGGATTCTG
This sequence comes from Ictidomys tridecemlineatus, assembly GCF_052094955.1. Classification (NCBI taxonomy): domain Eukaryota; kingdom Metazoa; phylum Chordata; class Mammalia; order Rodentia; family Sciuridae; genus Ictidomys; species Ictidomys tridecemlineatus. The sequence continues at coordinate 532,180 of NW_027524348.1, forward strand.
GGTCCAGGTGGAGATATCAGTTGGCCAAGGGTGAAGAAGTTTCATTCTCAAAGTAGAACCAAGGTGAACAAATACAATAGGGACAGAATTTTGACCCTCCCTGGCAACCATGCCCGATGATTTGACTTAGGACTCCATGTGGGAATTTGTCCTAGGGAAATAATTCAGCACATGGGTCAAATATCAGCTTTACAGATTGTGCAGATGAGAAAATATGTCTAACCACATGAGATACACTGAGTTAAAGTCAAGATCACTCAACAGGACGTGGCAGAGCTATTAATTATCATAACCAACAAGATTATCCAGTTTTATTGTTTCTAAATCAAGCATTAGCAAGTTGCTTTTGCAAAAAGTCAGGTAATAACTACTTTTACCTTTGCAGGCCATACCATCTCCATTTCAAAAACCCAATTCTGTCGTACATGATGACATGTAAATAAATGGGCATGACGGTGTGCCAATAAAACTTTGTTTAAAAAAATAGATAGTAGGTCAGATTTGTTGTTTGTAAATGAAAAGAGCCATAATCAAAAATTATATAGTCATTGTGAGTGCAGCAAATGGTCCAGAAAGAAATATTCAAACAAAGATTGGGTAGCGGAGGTGGGATAGGGGAATTAAGATGGGATCACTTTATTATTTCAAGGGAAAGCCAGAAACTCTGTGGACACTTAATTAAAGACTAACACAGACCCTCCAAAAATGGAGCATGCTTGGGCCCAAATTCTCATATACCAAACTTGGCACCGTCCTAGGGTATTCTTAGTGAATGATTGGTAAGTGAAATTCCAGAAGGCTGAACTTCACAGTGTTTTGTCAACCTTGGCCAGAAGTTTGACCTACCAGGTCATTTTTGTCTACAGGTGAAGCAAAATCCAATTTTAGCAGAAGCCTGTGTCTAAAGCATTGTCTCTTTCAGCTGAGGAGATGTCCTGGGCTCTGGGTGCTGGGAAACCATGGCAGCTCTAGAGCCAATGAGCTGACTTATGTGGAGGCTCAGGTCATGGACTTCAACAAAGATGTCCAAGGAGGTGACAGGGTAAGAAGGCGGAAGGGGCAGAGCAGAGGATCTTCTGGTTTGGGACCTTGGCTTCAGGATCAAAGAGACCTGGCCTTGACTCCTGGCACCTCTGATGACCAGTTATGGACCTTTGAGACACATCTTTTCACTTTTTAAGCCTCAGTTTCTATGTGTGTATGATGGGGATACTGATACCCACCCCAAAGGGTTGTCGTTGGCATTAAATGAAATTGCATGTATAAAGTTCTCAGCACAGTATCTGACTCATAGGAAGCTTTAGTAACATGGTTTTTGGTAAAATGGGGCAGAGGCAGAGTTCAGAGACATGGAGTGAACCACACCAACCAAGGTGCCCACACCCCGCGTCAGCCAGGATGACAACCTTGCAGCTTTCCCCTCTGAGCCACTGGGCCATCAGGAATGGTAGAGGTCTCTTTTGAGACTGAAGGCCTGGAACTTTATATGCAGAAGGTTGAGAACAGAGTGGCCAAAGGGATCATTTAATCAGGCAAGGGTTGGAAAAGTGGAGGAGCTTCCCAGACCAGTCAGTAAAGAGCCTTGAGGACTTCAGCGTCAGATTTGAGAAGACGCCACATTAGAAATAACAACTCTGAGCCAAGATCATGGGGACAGAACATTTCTCCAGGACTGAGAAAGCAAGGTGGAAGTCCCAGGACATTCACTCTGAGCAGAGACGGTACCCAGAACTCTTTCCTGTGGGCAGGTGGGGCTGGCCTGAGCTAAAGGCTCAGAGCAGGGCAGGGGTTGAGGTTTAGGGATATAGTGGGGTTATGCAAGAATTCTAGGGGCTGGGGATGTGGCTCAAGTGGTAGCACGCTCACCTGGCATGCGTGTGGCCTAGGTTCGATATTCCAGCACCACATACAAACAAAGATGTTGTGTCCGCCAATACTAAAAAATAAATAAATATTTAAAAAAAAGAATTCTTTACAGAACAATCTTTTGCTATATACTTAGATTGGTTAAGATGGTAACGTTATGTGTGTTTTATCATAAGGAAAAATAAAACTAAAATCCAGCTATAGATTCACCAAATGCAGGCACAGAACACAAGTACCAAAATAAACACATTTTCAGGCTTGCAGATAAAAATGCATTAAAAGTAAATACATTTCTGAACTTAGAGAAAAGAGCTCCTTTATTGAATTTCATACACGTGACTTTGATGCAGCTGGTTGTAATAAAGGCTACACACACTGAGGTGTGCAGCATGGTTTTGCCATGTTAGCCAGGTGGCAGAGAAGAAGTTGAGTTTGCAAAGACTGAGGGCTAGCCTGTGGACAGATGGGGAGGTGAGGAAGGCCATGCTGGAAGACAGTGCCCCTGGAACAAGGCACGATGGTACAGCAAGGGGCAGACAAGGGTTCCTAGGATTGCCTCTGCCTCTGACGCTGTCAATCAACATCCGACTCTCTAACTCACAGAAAAATAGAAATAGATACATTTTTTCTCATTTATCGCTCACAGCCTATGGAAGCTGCCATTAATGTCCCCATTTTAAAACTTAGGAGGCCAATGTTTAGAGAAGTCACATCACATCCACTAGGTCACATGGCTCGTAAATGGAAGACCCAGGATTAGAATCAGGTTCTCTGGCTCCAAAGCTAGAATGACCTCAGACAGATTTCCTAACCTCTCTGAGCCCTGTTTTGTTTGTTTGTTTGGTTTTGGTTTTTAAAAATGTTTTCATTAGTGCTTTACAGTTGCATATAGCAGTGGAGTTCATGTTGACACATTCAAACATGCATGCAATATAATTTGCTCTGTTTCAATCCCCAGAACTCCCACTTTCCTCTCCCTGCTCCCCTTCCTCGGCTCTACTGGTCTTCCTTCTATTTATTTTTTGCTTTTTTTTTAAATTGGTGCTTTAGAGATATACACAAAAGTGGAATTCACTGGGGTATATTCATGTACATCTGTAGCATCGTTTGGTCAATTTCGTTCCACAGTCCTCACTTTTCTGGTCCCTCCTCCCTCCCCGTCAATCCCCTTCCTCCACTCCACTGATCTCCCTTCTGTTTTCATGGGTCCCCCCACCCCCACTTCTTTCATTCTAGATTCTACCTATGAGAGAAAGCATTCAACCTTTGTATTTCAGTCCTTGTCCCTGGTCTTCTCAGCATCACTTGCAGGTCCTTCCTGGCTCTGGCCTCCCTGGACACCTCCCTGGTCTACATCAGAAGGTGCCAGTGTGGAGGTGATCATTGGGGGACTCAGAAGCTCAGTGGAGGGCCCCGAACTTCACCTAATCAGCCAAAGGAAACCACAGCAGGTCCTGGTCCTTGGTTTTTAAAACCCCTCTTCTTGGCCCCAGGTGGAAATAAATTCTGCTTGGCCTGAAGTATTGTCAGTAAGTGGCTTCCAAAGGAAGCTTCACAAAATCATGTAGGATGGTGTTGGTAAAAATCTCATAGGAATAAGAGAAAAGAACCTGTTTCACTCGCGAGGGATGGTTTCAAAAGTTAGATTTTCTGCACTCAAGTATCTCTCCCACCACCCCTCTGCCTAGAACAGGGCTGTGACTGGGGGCTCAGGACACTGGACAGCCCCACCCTTCTCCACAAATGGCCCCCTCCTGGATTCAGGTGCCCAGGCCTGCTGGTGGGGAGAGCTGGCCCCGGCAGCCAGGAGTGCTGAGGACAGTAGCAGCTCCGTCTCCACTCCTGGGCCTCTGCTCCAGACACTGAGAAGTTGGTGTCCAGAGGCCAAAGATCAGCCGGGCAGCCCTTCGGACTATTTATGTGCTTCCTCTGGTCCAATCACATATTAGGACATTCCTCCAAAGCACAACTCTAATGAGATGGAATTGTCACCTTGGAAGGTGGGGTCAAGGATATTTCCCCTATGCCAGTCCCTTCAAATGAAATTTCCAACAGAGGCTGATGCAGCCTCTTTATCAGAAGGTCAGAGAAGAATGGATTACATGAGGAGTACCTGGAATGGGGAATGTGAAGACTTATGGGTAAAGTGTTATCAGTGAGCCCCTTACTGAAAACTAACCCTAAGCCCTATCTACCACTTATAAGAACACGATTCCAGAACCACCCAGGCTTCGTCTTCCTTGAGAATACTTTATTTTGTGTACTCTCTGTATTTTAAAGCCTTTTAAAAAGCATTTTGAAAGCCACGTGTTCTTAACAGTGTGGTTCAAAGAATGTTAATGTGCTGTGAGTTCAAATAAAGGAGGCTTGATTGCTATAAGCTTAATGTTTAAACATCCTAAATACATATATGTTATCCCTAAAGGCAGAAAGTCAACTCTCATCAGACTGTTGAGGGCAGAATGTGACAGGACATATATTATGTATTCCAGGATATTGGATAGAAGTCCCCAAAGCCCACTTAAGCAATGACATTTTGAAAATAATGTTTGCATACAAAAAACCTTAACTTCACAGTGTACTCTTCCCCTGTGGTCTCATTATCACAGGGACCAATGAGAAGAAGGAAGAGGGAGGATCACTACAGTGTCACTCAGTATGGCCAGTGCCAAGGCTGCCATCCTCCAGCCAAAATCAGACCTTTTCCATGTCCCTTGGACTCCACCATCTGCCTGTTTCCAGGCCATGCACTGGAGTTGTCCCTCATGGCTTATTCTTCTTCACTTCCTACTTGCAACCAGTCTCTCAGATGTCTCAAGTCAGGCTCTAAAACCTTGACCATCCAGACTTGTTGTCTTGTCCCATGAACTTTCTTCTGAACTCTCCTCCATCTCAGTCAGTCCTTAGGACCCTGAATGTTTACTTTGATTCCTTTTGGTTTTCCACGACCGTGTATGGTTCATGGGAAATCCTAAATCTCCACCTTCAAAATGTGCCCAGAACCTGACTACCTTCACTTTTCTCTCCCAAGTCCAAAGATCAACTGTTCTTGCCTGTATTTTCTTCTCCATAATTTCTTGACTGGTCCTGGTCACTGTTCCTTTTCCTGCAGAACTAGATTTCTCAGCCCTGACACTGTTGAAACTGGGGTAATATCATTATTGCAGGGGACTGTCCAGGGCATGTGGAGTGTTTAACAGATCAGCATCCCTGGTCCCTAGCCCCCACCCACCTACACGTGCACAGCAGCTTCCCATATCCTGCACAGGAATGTGCCAAGGTCATTGAAGTGCACCTGCCTAACCACATCTTAACTGTTCTGACCTTGCTTTCTGCCCCTCTATGCCCTGCTTTACCTACCATAGCCCTGCCAACCTGCAGGGCAGGTTCCTAGTGTTCTCTCCACTGGGAAGTGTCTCCCCCCAGATATCCACATGGTTTACCCTTTCATCTGATTAAGGTGGCACCTCCAGGTCTTCATGTGAAGCTACATGTTGCACTCAGCAAAATTATGCTTTAACATCTGACAACTTGGTGTATGCTCCCAAAATATTATTAGATTACAAAGGATGACTTAGAAATATATATGTAGCATTACCTTCATTTTGCTAAAGGAAACACCACATGCACAGTTATATACGCATTACTAGTAATAAATAAAAACGTGAACACTAGAAGGAGAGCCATACAAATGCTGTGTCCATCTCTGTGTACCAGCAATCTAAGCAATTTGTTTTCTGACTACTCCATTGTGTGATCCATATTTTCTATTATAAAGATATTTTCTTTTTATTATCAAAGTAATAAATGAGCACTACTTTAAAAAAAAAACATGATCCTAAATATCTCTGAGATTCAAAGTGGGGCATGATAAATTTGGTTGCATGCTGGCCTGGAAACTCTTGATGAGAATCAAGAGCATCTGGAGAGAGAGAGAGAGAGAGAGAGAGAGAGAGAGAGAGAGAGAGAGAGAGAGAGAGAGATAGATCTAAATTAAGTAACCTGGGATGCTTACATTTATGGGGACCTTGGTAATCTTAGAATTTATCACCTTCTTCTTTAGTAGGGGAGTAACTCCAGAGAAATCAACTAACCCAAAGTCACATGGTTAAATAATGGCAGAGATTAGATTGTTCAATTATTATTTTTCATCAAACCTTTATTAAGCCTCTACTACATGCTGGCTGTTAGAGGTACAGTAGTGAAGGATAAGTCTAACCCCACTCTTGAGGGTAGTGGGTTAGAAGCACAAATGTACTCCAAGTAGGCCATGTGGTACAGGTGCCATGGGCCAAATGTAGCTGCCCAGCACCTGAAGTAGTGTTAACTGAGTAGTGTTAAATAGTGTTAACTGAGATATGCTATGAGTATAAAACACTCACTGGAATTACACAAAGGATGTAAAATTCCCAGTGCTATTTTTTTGTGCTGATTTTATGCCAACCACATTACTTTGAATATAGTCATCCCTCTGTATCTGAAGGGGATTGGCTCCAGGACTCATCCCAAACTAAAAATCTGGGAATGCTTCTATCCTTTATACAAAAGGGCATAGTATTTGGACATAAACTATGCGTATCCTCCTGTATGTTTTAAATTTCCTTTAGATTTATAATACCCATTATAAATTAATATTATGTTATTATATATTTACATATTATATTGCATTGTTTAGGGAATAATAATAAGAAAAAAATCTGCACATGTTCAATAAATATGCCATTATTTCCCTGAATATTTTTTAATCCTAACTTAGTTGCAGAAACCACAAGTATGGAGGGCCAACGCTGTTTGGTCAGACAAGATGTATTGTTAAAACTGATTTTCCCTTCTCCCTTCTGCTTTTCTGCACTTGGCTACAGAGACCTCTGGTCACAGGCTGCTTACATTCCATTTGTACTTGAAAGAGGTACAGCTGTATCTACTCTACAGGATGCTCCGGATGAGTGGAGGTTCCAGCCAGGGGACAGAGAAGGCCTGCAGAAGGATGTGACAACAAAACTGTCATCTGGATGGCAAGTAAGATTTAGGCCAAGAATAGGTCAGTGGTGGGGTTGGAGGATAGACTTGAAGGCAGAACAGGGTATTTAGAGAAGGCCACCATTTGCAAAGTCAAATCATCATTATTTTCATTTATTAAGTAGCAGGTTGCAGCCACTTTTTAAAAGTGGGCTTTCTCTCCTAATGCAAGGCTTTGATGGCCCCTTTATTGGAAGCCTGGCAGCAGAAGGGTGGGCCTCAGTGATGCCAACTTCCCCCACATGGGCTATCCCCCCTCATATCTTAATATGAGATAAAGCTCATTTTAGGAAAGGGTAAATTCTCTTAGACCAGAGGAAGAATAGTGACAATGAATTAGCTAGATAGATGGCAACAAGTAATCTGAGTGATTACCTGGGACTTGGGCTGGGCAGGCACGTCAGCATTGGCTGGAGGACCTCTGATTATGCAATTTATCCTCATCCATGGAAATGAATGTGCACTTAAAAAGTTCCAGGAGAATATTTTAGTGAAAAACAATAGAAAATTTTAAGACAGATTAAGGTTTAGTGTCACAGAAGATTATAGTGTGAGCAGACTGTCCTCATAGGGATCAGTTTAACTGTTCACAACAGGAGGAGATGTGAGCTGCAAGGATATTTGACATGAGAAACATGAATTTTCCCTCTGAGTGTTGACAAGCATTTGCAAGTACCAGGAGATGAGATATGAAATGTACTGTCAAGCATTCAGTGTTCAAAATATAATGCATTATTTTAAGTTGAATTTTTTGTTTTCTGAGATCCTCATTCTCAATTTGTCTGCCTCTGGGATAGATAGATTGGCCTCATATGGTGCCTTCCCAAACCCTAATGGCAAGCTGCTGCAGCAAAAAAAGGATGGGGCTTTCCAAAGCCACTTACTCCTGCCTGTTCCTTGCCTCCCTGGATTAGAGGCAGAATGGTAAGGCCAGCCCCTCTGTAACAAGTGAGGGTCATTGGCTTACTCTGTCCAGTAAGATTTGGGCAATAGTGTCTAGGGAGAATGTTCTCCCAGACAGAAGAGCCAAAGCGCTACTGGCAGGGAACCCATACCCTTTTCCTCCCTACCTCCTCCAGCCTGGTGTCCAGAAGGAGGACACACATTCAGCAACAATGCAAAATGCTTCCATGAGGTCAGCAAAGGGCAACTTTCCCCAGATGCCCAAGACACCTTCTTTGTCCCAGTGCATGGACCAAGTTTCTGAACCTCCCTATAATTCTGAAGGGGAAAATCTTGTAACAGCAGGGACCCACAGATCTGAACCTTAGTGAAATAGTTAGGGTGTCACTTGTGGAAGTGCAGAGGACCTGTGACCATGGGCTCTCAAGCTAAAATCAGGATGAAAAGTGCAGTTTTATAGAATCCTGTTTTAGCATGGCCTGTTAAAGCCAAAGTACTTAGAATTTAGAGCCCAAGACTTACTTACTATTGCAGGTCACAAACCTCTGTGGTGTGGCTTCCCTTCCCACATCTGAAAAACAATTAATGTTAGTTTTAATACTTAAGCCAAGAGATTCCCCCCGCCCCAGCCTACTCAGACACACCATGTGAGTGTTCACTGCTGCTCTTCCTGAATCTCATGCCTTTCTTGCAGCCCTCCTCTCTAAAGTCCAGCTTTCTCTGGTCATGTCCAAATATGAGGTGTTGCTCAAACGATATTTATTATATGAATCAATGAATGAAATAAAACAATTGAATGTGAAACACAGAAAAGTTTTTTTCTGTTTTTTTTATTGGTTGTTCACAACATTACAAAGCTCTTGACATATCATATTTCATACATTAGATTGAAGTGGGTTATGAACTCCCAATTTTACCCCAAATGCAGATTGCAGAATCACATCGGTTACACATCCACAATTTTACAAAATGCCCTATTAGTAATTGTTGTATTCTGCTACCTTTCCTATCCCCTACTATCCCCCCTCCCCTCCCCTCCCATCTTCTCTCTCTACCCCATCTACTGTAATTCATTTCTCTCCTTGTTTATTTTCCCATTCCCCTCACAACCTCTTATATGTAATTTTGTATAGCAATGAGGGTCTCCTTTCATTTCCATGCAATTTCCCTTTTCTCTCCCTTTCCCTCCCATCTCATGTCTCTGTTTAATGTTAATCTTTTCTTCCTGCTCTTCCTCCCTGCTCTGTTCATAGTTGCTCTCATTATATCGAAGAAGATATTTGGTATTTGTTTTTTAGGGATTGGCTAGCTTCACTGAGCATAATCTGTTCTAGTGCCATCGATTTCCCTGCAAATTCCATGATTTTGTCATTTTTTAGTGCTGCGTAATATTCCATGGTGTATAAATGCCACATTTTTTTTTATCCATTCATCTATTGAAGGGCATCTGGGTTGGTTCCACAGTCTAGTTATTGTGAATTGTGCTGCTGCTATGAACATCGATGTGGCAGTATCCCTGTAGCATGCTCTTTTAAGGTCTGCAGGGAATAGTCCAAGAAGGGCAATAGCAGGGTCAAATGGTGGTTCAATTCCCAGCTTTCCCAGGAATCTCCATACTGCTTTCCAATTTGCAGTCCCACCAGCAATGTACAAGTGTACCCTTTTCTCCACATCCTCGCCAGCACTTGTTGTTGTTTGACTTCATAGTGGCTGCCAATCTTACTGGAGTGAGATGGTGTCTTAGGGTGGTTTTGATTTGCATTTCTCTGACTGCTAGAGATGGTGAGCATTTTTTTCATGTACTTGTTGATTGATTGTATGTCCTCCTCTGAGAAGTGTCTGTTCAGGTCCTTGGCCCATTTGTTGATTGGGTTATTTGTTATCTTATTGTCTAATTTTTTGAGTTCTTTGTATACTCTGGATATTAGGGCTCTATCTGAAGTGTGAGGAGTAAAAATTTGTTCCCAGGATGTAGGCTCCCTATTTACCTCTCTTATTGTTTCTCTTGCTGAGAAAAAAACTTTTTAGTTTAAGTAAGTCCCATTTGTTGATTCTTGTTATTAACTCTTGTGCTATGGGTGTCCTATTAAGGAATTTGGAGCCCGACCCCACAATATGTAGATCGGAGCCAACTTTTTCTTCTATCAGATGCGGAGTCTCTGATTTGATATCAAGCTCCTTGATCCATTTAGAGTTAACTTTTGTGCATGTCAAGAGAAAGGGATTCAGTTTCATTTTGTTGCATATGGATTTCCAGTTTTCCCAACACCATTTGTTGAAGATGCTATCTTTCCTCCATTGCATGCTTTTAGCCCCTTTATCAAATATAAGATAGTTGTAACTTTGTGGATTAGTCTCTGTGTCCTCTATTCTATACCATTGGTCCACCCGCCTGTTTTGGTACCAGTACCATGCTGTTTTTGTCACTGTTGCTCTGTAATATAGTTTGAAATCTGGTATCGCTATACCGCATGATTCACACTTCCTGCTTAGAATTGCTTTTGCTATTCTGGGTCTTTTATTTTTCCATATGAATTTCATGATTGCTTTATCTATTTCTACAAGTAATTCCGTTGAGATTTTGATTGGCATTGCATTAAACCTATAGAGAACTTTTGGTAATATCACCATTTTGATGATGTTAGTTCTGTCCATGTACAGGGTATATTTTTCCATCTTCTAAGATCTTCTTCTACTTCTCTCTTTAGGGTTCTGTAGTTTTCATTGTATAAATCTTTCACCTATTTTGTTAGGTTGATTCCCAAGTATTTTATTTTTTTGAGGATATTGTGAATGGAGTGTTTTTCCTCATTTCCGTTTCAGAACTTTTGTCGCTGATATACAGAAATGCCTTTGATTTATGCATGTTGATTTTATATCCTGCCACTTTGCTTAATTCATTTATTAGTTCTAGTAGTTTCTTTGTAGACCCTTTTGGGTCTTCTAGGTATAGAATCATGTCATCTGCAAATAGTGATAATTTAAGTTCTTCTTTTCCTATTTTTATGCCTTTAATTTCTTTTGTCTGTCTAATTGCTCTGGCTAATATTACAAGGACTAAATTAAATAGAAGTGGTGATAGAAGGCATCCCTGTCTTGTTCCAGATTTTAGAGGGAATGCCTTCAACTTTTCTCCATTCAGAATGATGCTAGCCTGAGGCTTAGCATAGATAGCTTTTACAATGTCAAGGTAAGTTCCTGTTATCCTTAGTTTTTCTAATGTTTTTAACATAAAGGGATGCTGAACGAGGGGAATGACAGCCAGGGTTTGTGGCGCTGTCCTCATGGGCTGGGTGCTGTCACCGGCAGTTCACATCATGATCTCACTTAACCCCAGCTCTGCTGCCCAGGTGCATCCCTTGGCCCTGCTCGCGGGTTCTCCTGCCTCGCGGGGGCTGCACTAGGATACACTACGTGGGTTTGTTCTGTGGATTCAGCAAGTTCACCCGCGAGGCGCCCAGCTCCAGGGAACCGCACAGTGAAGATCGGCTGTCATTTTTTATTACAATCCCTCAATTCTGAAGCCCAAAAAGACTATGAAAACCAACAGCTTCCACCAAGTCTGATGCTACGACTCATTCTAGGACAAATCCCGGGCTGCTCTGAGGCTACTTGGACTCTCGTGGAGCCCTAGTTTGAATAATCACGAGTCACAGAAATGGTGATGGAACACGGTAGGATACGTGGCTCATAAACCTCACCCCCCTCTGAAATCTAAACATGTCTAAATTTTGGAAACAATGACTTCTGCCCAAAGATTATGGACTTGTGATACCAATCCTCATGACAACCCTTAGGCCAGCCCTACGAGATCTTTATTTTGTAGACAAGGAAACAGGCTCCTGACAAGGAAACAGTCCTGACATGAATCTTGTTTTTCTTTTGTCATGATGCAATTTGCCCAAAGCCACCAAACTAGGAGATGGATGACTGAGAACTTGAACTTGGGTGGGCTGACTCCATGGGTGTCTAGGTCCTTTTTCTTAGGGGATCGCCTGGTGCCCCCATTCTGAGGACCAGGGAGGCCCTTTGAGCAGGAAAAGGCTTGGTGACTCCTATCCTGCCACCAATGAACTCTGTGTGACCTTGACAAAGCCCTTCCTCCTCCCAGGACCTGTGCCTCCTGACTTGTAAAACAACTGACAACACTGTCTTTGAGGTCCCTTAGCTGCTGGTCACATTTTCTCTACAGCCTTTGAAGAGGAGTCCCGCCTGTAGCATTGAAAGTAGGCATTCAGACCCTTGGGGAGGTGCCGTGGCACCAGGTCCCATCCTGGAAATCCTTTGAAATGTCAGGCTGGGCTGGGGGAGTCTATGGGATGGGGGGTAAGGAGCAGGCAGAAAGAATTCTGAATGTCCCTTGATTCTGAGATGCAAGTGCCACATCATTGTCTCCACCCCTTGGTGAGTGAACCTGCCAAGGACACTGCCTTCTTACTTTCCCGGGTTTCTGAGGCTATTTCAGCAAGAGCCAGTCTTGCCAGATTGAATGGATTTCTTTCACACACTTAAAAGAAATGTAAAACCCAATCATTCCACTGTCTTTTGAAGTTTTATTACCTAGTTTTGAAATGGTGAAAACTGGCCCAAGATAAACAAAATTCAAGGACAATAAAAATATGTAGGAAAAATAAGTTGGTCCCTCTCGGGGACTGATGTCCCCCTCCTCAGAGGCATGCCCAGCTGTACATCTCCTTCCCCGAACACTTTTGGGGTCTGTGAGTGCTCTTGGGATGCTCTGGGCAGCAGGCACAGAGCCACACGTGACCTATATGTGCATGATTTCCTCATAAGTACTTGGGCTGTCAAGGAGTCCCCATGGATGCACTCAGGGGCATGTAAATCCAGAGAACCAGATTCTGTCCTTCCTTTGCTCTGGCCATCATAGCAGTGAGACTTGTGAATCCTGACACTGGGTGAGTGAGCACCATGTGCAGCAGGAGTGTTCTGCAAGTCACCTCTACACCAGGACAATGAACAATACCGAAGAGATCGTGAGCGACATGATCCCCTCCCATGGAACTGAATGAGATGGATTCCCCACTTCAGCTTCCCCTTAGGTGACACTTCCCATGGCCCACCAGTGCCACCTTACACCTGTCCTGGGAGTGCGGGGCAGTCGGGGACAGTGGTCTGCTTGCAGCTGCAGGACCTTACCTCTGTGGGGGCTGGGGGAGCCTATGACCCTGAGGACACTTGGCTAGGGCTTTGGCAGCTCTCACTAGTTGAAGTCCTGGCGTAAGCTTGTAAGCTTCGTTTCTTTAGGGTTGATCTATTTCAGGATGTGCAAAGAGTCTTCTTGCTGCCAGAGCCTGAGCCTGCAGAGTCCATCAGCTCTGGAGTGGTGTCCAGGTGTCTGGAAGCCCACTGGCCTGTCTGCAGTGCATCAGCTAGGCTAATATGCACTTCTGTAGGCAAATAGAACATTTTGCAGGTACTTCTGATGAACAGTACCTAAGAGTTCTTTGGACTTCACCATAATTAAGAATAAACAAAGAATGCTGTCAGTTCCCTTGTGTTCACTATTGACTTGATTTCACTGGTGCTCCATGTCTCCAGTGGACCATTTTCCCTGATCCTTGAGCTACTTAATTTCCGTGTCTTGCTCACACACACTTCTGCTCCCCTAAACATGCTCATGGGCTTTAACTCTGTGCCATATAAGCTTCTTTCTCCTGAATCTCCACTGAGAATAACCCAGGGGATTACTGGGGTATGGCCTGGACTGCCACATCCCACCTCTCTCTTTGGAAAGAAAGGTGGTTCAAAGAAGGGCAGAGTGGGGAAGGGGAGAAAAAGCATTACTTCTCCATGATTCTTCAGCCCCCCAGACCTTCTGAGATGATCCCAGCCAGATCACCCACAGCATAAAGTTTGGCAGGAGCTGAAAGGTGGTTCTTCTGCCTCCTTGCCACACAACAAGTTTATACTCTTACCTCTGGCTCAAACTCTGCTCATCCAACCAGATGAACATAGACTCAGAGCCTTCCATGTAACTATAATGGAGGCAATGAGGCAGCATAAAGGCTTTCCTCCAAAACACAGATAATGGCATTATATCTCACCCTGTTTTAACATGAAAACACTAAAGACACTTCTGGACAAAAAGATGGGAAAGGCAAAGCTGGAGATCCTGGCATCTTGGAGAAATGTCAGGGCTTTAGCCGTGTCTCTAGTCTGGCCTGGTTTACTGTTCAAGGCAAAACATGACCTTAGAATCAGCCAGTTCAGTCCTTTCCTTTCCCAAGTGAGAATCGGGTGCCCAGGGGCTACAGCCACCTGGCCATGGGTCACAGAGCTGGTGAAGGCAGACCATCAGGGGACTGGCTCCTGACTTGCAGTCCTGTGTTCTTTTCATGGTAACTCAGAGCAAAACAAAAGCATAGGGCTACCTTCCCTGCCCAGGATCCACACAGGGAAAGACATGGTGAGCAGAAGAGTTCTGGGGAGAGGAACCAGAGATTGAAAGGGGACAGCCCTGCAGACCCATTAGCCATTCCCAAGCTACTTCTTTCTATGGATCTTCTCCATGATCCCTGCCACACCTCCAGAGGGCTCCATGCAGCTCTGGGAATGGCAACGTTCTCAGTGCTTTAATGCTAGTCTATCAGATGGATAAGTGGACATCACTCTAGGCAAATTTAAAAAAATCTAATGTTGTCTGAGCAATTGTGTTCTGCCTGATCTTCCTCTTTTTTCCTCTTAGGTTCTAGTTTTTCAAATTCAGACATAATCTATTGCTTTTGAGGTCCCTTCCCATCTGCCCTCTCTGTTGAGCAGCAGTCTCAAAGCTAGACCCAAAGCAGAGACCTGATGGCTGTGAAGTGTATCAAGATCCCTCAGGTCAATGCGCAGCCTTGAGCAGTCCAAGGCAGGTGCTGGCCTTGGCCCTGTTTGAGTCAGTGATCTGCAGCCTCGGGCTGAGCTCTCTGCCTGAGTCTCTTCATTTAAGAATGAGGATAGCTCCGAGCACTCTAATTTACTCAGTGTGAGAAAATAAAATGTAGGTCCAAAACACATTTATAGGTCTTCAGATATTAGATACTGTGTAACCAGACCCTACATGTCTATTCTTTGAGGGTCTCAACGGGATCTCTGGAAAACTGTTAAATTTAACAACAGAGGCTTTATGTTAGAAAACAAGCTAGCATGTCTCAAGGACTCATGTGTTGATTTAGGAAAGAAAAAAGAGCTATCTAATTTTTTTTTCATGCAAAAGAGAGGGGTTCTGTTTTAGAATTCTCTAGAAGTCCTCTGCCCTCTGGGAGCATAATTGAGTGTTACAATACTATTTATTGGTCTGTGTTCCTCTGGGCGCTGTAGTGTTAAGGAAATAGATAGCTATGCAGTAAATGGCCAGTTCACTGGGGTCCAAATGGGACGGACAAGCTGCCCTCTCTCTGTGCTGAGTATGCATCCATTTTGGGGTTGTCTTAATGAGTTGTAAAAAAAACTCTTTTTTTTTTTTTTGCCCAGTAAAGGTCATAGCAATAGACATGGTCTTGAAATGGAACACTTAATGATCACATACCTGATTTAAATGGTTCTGTGTAATTATATCACAATTATATTCATGGGTGGCATCTCTTTAATGTCACTTTTTTTTTCTTCTTAAAATGTGTGTCATTTTTGTGTGAGGAAAATTAGATATTTCATAAAATCCAATTTATTCTTGTTCCTTAACATTAATACATTAGTGTATATTTTAAACTGGTAGAAAATAATTTGTGCTCTATCGTTTTTGTTTTTGTTTTTTCTCACATCTTGAATCAACTAAATCAGTTATTTTCATTTGCTTTCTTTTTACCCCTTCAGTGCTTGGGATTGACTCCCTGGCCTTGTGTGTGCTAAGCAAACTGCTCTACCACTGAGCTATATCCCTTTCTGGCTCACCTGCTTTTGAAGTTCATCATGTGGGACATTTGCCCCATGAGATTTTCATAAAGTATAATTGAGTTTATATTAAATGAGTTTTCTAATGATCTGCCCTTTCACAGTTGACTTAAGTGTGGAATGTGGTATATTATAGAAATATTGCTTCACTTTTAATACATTGTATAGTTATTTATTATTTTGTTTGCTTGTTTGTATTTTATAAGCACAGACTCCTAAAAAGTTCTGTGAAAATCACATTTCAAATACTCTTATTTCTGCTTTATAAGCTAAGAATGTTTTATTTGAACTTAGAGTACTGAATTAAAGTTTATTCATAAAAATTTCCTATGATTGAAGAGTTGTATTTTTAAAATTTTCACATTTTCCCAGATTTGTAAGTCCACAGACTTATTGGGATAATGAGGCATGAAGAATTTAAATATAGTTTCTAAGTGCTATTAAATAAAGTTTTGATTGGTGACATTTAGAAATGTTAGAAAGGACAAAATCCTAACTCTGGGTATAGTTTAATTGTCTTCTAATTGAAAGAGAAAAGGTAAGATCTTAGAGGGTACAGTAGTTTTGTAATACTTCACAATAAAGAGGGCATTAACCCTGTTTTCACAGAGTTGTGCAGTGATGAAGGTTGAACATCTGTATCCCAGGTCTACATTTGAATGTATGTCAACCGTTTCCACCATTTTTTGCAATCTTTTTTAAAAAAATAGGGAGTTAGTGGGGCCTGAACAGATGCAAGAGTACTTTTCAATAAGAAGGTACATTTCAACAGGCATTCAGTTTGTCAGATGGTAGATGTCATACTGTACAACTTGCCCTCTTTGGTGGCGGATATAAAGTTGGAGACTAGCATTGCTTTTCCCAGAGTATTTGTTTACATGGTTTATTAAGGCTTGGCTGCCCACTTTTGCAAACAAAGGTTGTGAAATATGGCAGTAATTATTAAAACAACTAATGAAATTTCCTCTTATAATTGCATTATTTGTACAATGAAAAGAAAAGCACTCTGCATATTTTAACCTTAATTTCATTGGGATAAAGTAAAGTCAAAAGTCTAGCACAGAACAATCAATCCTCTTGAAGAACAAACAATCGTATTAAACTGGTGTTAAATGAAAGATCGGATTTTTCTAAAGTCAGGAAATGATAAGAAGCTGTAATCAGTGAAAATAAGCAGAATAAACTTCTATGGGCATCATATAATCATGATGTCACAGGACATCATCTTCTCAATGCAGATAATGTTCAATTTAAAATGGTTTGGCTTATAATTCTTTTTTGACATTACCATGATACCAAAGCATGCCCTTTTGTTTTTATTTTTCATACTGTTAGCACAGTATTCAACTAATTACATGATACATTCAATATTTTATTATACAATAAGCTCTGTGTTAGATGATTTTGCCCTAACTCTGGGCTAATTAAGTGTTCTGAATACATTTAAGGAAGGTTAGGTTAAGCTGTGATATTTGCTAGGTTAAGTGTCTTAAATGAGTTTTCCACTTCTGATAGATTTATTGGGATGTAGCTCCTTTTATTTTTTTAAGCTGTATTCACCCTGAGTCAAGTGCACACAGAGACTCTGATCTGTCTGTTATCAGCCACAGTCTTATCCCCAAGTTTTTTTTACTGCTTTCCCACACTTGAAGAATGTATTGCCTGTTTGCAGGCAAAACCCAGAAACACTAACTCCTGATATTTTGCCAATATTTACAAGAAATGGGTGTTACTTCAGTCCTGGGGCACACCAATAATATGTCAGTGGATGGCCCAACACTTAAAATAACTGAGCATGCATTTTGAGTTCTTAATAGTTCCTTGTCCTTATCGTGCTCACAGATAGGACTGAAAAGGAATGACGTTTCTATCATCCAAAATTTAAGTCCTGGGCACATGCCAAAAATTATCTTTTAAATTGGCAGCAACCTAGTTTCCTACCCAAACCTGAATTGAATAAAAAGGTATTCATGAAAGAAGTATAAGGCTGCATATTATCCTTCTAATCCTCCAATGTGTGCATGTATGTAATATATATATAATTAATGTGCCCATCAATGCCTTTGTCTTTTTGATAGTTCAGCTCCACTTTCCCTTCCTAAGCTCTCTCATATAGTGAAGGGATTGCAAATATGGGGGCAGTATATTGTTCAGAAACCCTGCTAGCTGAGCACTAATATAGATTAAATAAAAAATGTTGGTGTGTGAAGTTGGAAGAAGAAAAGTAGAAGCCTCCTTGTTTCTCAAGCAGTAGCAGAGATAGAGGTTGTGGACTTTAAAACACATGAAATGTTATAGTGACTTGCAAGCATTCTACTGTGAATTGTTCACACTGTCAGCAAATCCCCTATGATTCTTGCATTATCCTGGATCCCCCAAAGCTAGAAGCAAACACTGGATTAAAAGCATTTGTTGCTCACTCTTCTGGGAATGTTTGCTGCCCAGATACCCACTTGGCTCTCAGGCTAATTTCATTCAATCTTCTGCTCGAATATCACTTTTTGACCACGGATAAGAGTGTACTTCCTTCAGGTCTCCTTTCCTTATTTTTCATTGTACATAATCCATTTACATTCTTTACTATATGCTTATTTATTCATTGATATGGGATGTCAGTTTCAGGAGAGAAAGGACTTTGTTGTGCTCCCTGCTGTATCCTTGGCATCTAGAACAGTACCCAGACCACTCAAGGTGCACACTAAGTGTTTTTTCAATGAATGAATACAATAAAAAGTACTTAATAATAACAATAAGAATACTAATAAACCTCTATGAGTGGTTCTATATGCCAGCCTTGTACTAAGTATTGACATACATTATCACCTCAAATTTTTCAACAGAGAATTCTCCCATGCAGTGATACAGGAGGAAACTAGAGTTACTTCCCATCATCCCATTCCCCATGAGGCAGTGTTTGGCTTAAGGGTAGAATTCATAGTATCAAAGAGAAGCCCAGAATCTGATGGTTGGAGGAGAATGCAAAGGAAAGAGAAGGAAATAAGTTGGTCCCATGCCAACATCATAGAGCTGCTCCTTTTTTAGGTGCCTTCCTTGAAAGTTAAATCTATAGCTTAATAAACTTCATGGAATCCCTTGCCATAAGCCTGGCACAATTCTGGGCATCAGGACAAATACAAAGAATACTAAGACATTGTGTTGCCTGCCAGATTCTAGAAGCTCACAGTATAGCTCAGGAGTTTGTCATGTTAACAATGTATTGAAATACATTTCTGTGGTAATAAAAGCATCAAGTAGAGGTGGTCATGGGAGTAAGTATGGTTAGATATCTCACATCAGATATAAAGTAATTACAGTCCTCTATTCTTTCTTATCTTTCAATGGTTCTTGAAATAATATTAGATTATACATAAACTGCGTCTTGTATGTCAGACACTGTATGCAGTGTTTTTATCTACAGTGTCTCTTAATCCTCACAAAAAGCCAGAGCTAACTTCTCACCCTCACTCTACAGAGGAAGGAACAGAAGAAAAGAGAGCCTCAATAATTTGTATTAGAGCCCACAGCTACTAAATAATACCTACCTGGATTTGTTGAGATATTTGCAATTGCAAGTAACACACACGTATACACACTGGATTAAATAATGAAGGGAATTTATTAGTTTATATTAATATAATAAAAAGAACAAAGTTCAGGTAAGGATTAGTCCAGCAGCTGTATGATGTCAGGCATGAACCCAACTTATTTCCTTCTCTTTCCTTTGCATTCTTATTAGTTTCATCCTTAAGCTGAGTCTGTGGTAGTGGAACAATTGCTGTGGTATCCTGCTTCAGGATACTACATGCTTCCTGCTTCTTATCCAGAAGAAAGAAGTTTCTCCTCCAACCATCAGATACTGAGCTTCTCTTTGATACTATGAATTCTATTCCTAAGCCAAGCACTGCCTCATGGAGAATAGGATGATGGGAAGTAACTCTGGTTTCCTCCTGTACCACTGCATGGGAGAATTCTCTACTGAAGAATTTGAGGTGATAATGTATGTCAACACATAGCACAAGGCTGGCATATAGAACCACTCATAGACGTTAGTTATTACTATTATTATTATAATTATTAAGTACTTTTTATTGTATTTGACACTTATTCATTCATTGAACAAACACTTAGTGTGCACCTTGAGTGGTCTGGGTACTGTTCCATATGCCAAGGATACAGCAGGGAGCACAACAAAGTCCGTGCTCTCCTGGAACTGACATCCCAAAAGGAAAGAAAAGGAGAGAAATAAAGGGGCAAGTTTTAGGAAAGATACAACTAATGGATTAGGTTTCAGGAGTGATCAAGAGGGGAGGGAACCAGAGCACAGGTGGAGGAATTGGCCTCATATAGGAGAAAGGTTATTAATAAGTGGGTTCCAATTTCTGTCCCCAAATGACCATTATCATGTTTCTTTTAGGCTATACACACAGACAGGCACTAAATATTTTCCAATGATTATAACTACAGCAGAGTCTGGGAAAAACATTTGTAACCAGAAAAAAAATATAATATAATATAATATATATATATATATATATATATATATATATATATATATATATATATATATTCTTTTCCCCCAAGAGGACTGGGACCAGTGTATTTATATTTATATTTATGTTATAGTTTACACTGAATAGGGCTTTTTAAAAAGACAACTATAATATTTTTCCATAATATTAATTTTGCTATGTAATGTGGGACTCTGAAAATGGAACAGTTCCAACAAAAAACAGAAATGAGTTGCGTAAGTTCCCAAGTTACATAAATAATAATAGTAGTAATTACTTGACACTATCTGGGAGTAGCTGTAGAAATATATATTTTTTCTTCACCAAAAGTTGTGTTTAGGGACAAAGTATGTATTATGTTTCCTTTTGAACTTGGGTTAGTCATTAATTAAGTCATTGAATTAGACCAAATTCAACAATACCATTGTTTATAAGTTGAGCAGCAGCAATAATATTTAAGGCACAGGGCTAGCCCTGGGGACACAGAGATAAATGAGGCATGGTATTACCCTCATAGAAATTTTATGACCTTACATCCAACTAATTGGAACTTGTCTATAATCAAGTTGAAGGACAAAGAAGGCAAATAGAAGAATATAAGTTCAAGTTGAGGAGTCCGTATTTTTTGCAGTGGTGGAACATCTCCTGGGGCTAATCTGCATGGAACTCAATCTTCCACGCAGCAAGCTAACACTTTCCATTTCTGTGGGTCCAATGCTCCCATATAACTCTCCCAGGCTGCATTGGTGGAAATAGGTTCCCCTTCTTAGAGATTTGAAAAGTGTGTATAAATAAAAAGCATAACATAAACACCCATGAACTTCCCTGAGCAAATCTAAGGGGGCAGGTGTGTGGAGTGGTCCAGGAGTTCTCTAAGCACCTCCATTTTTTCAGCACTGGAAGATCTGTTTCCAATTTGGATCTTGTTCAGGAAGTGGCTTGTATTGCCAGAGGGACTTCAGATGTTCTTTTTGAACTTCTCCAACAACCTTTCCCTTCCTCTTCTCTACTTTCCAATTGCCAAGTCTCCTGCAGACAAGCATCCTTCTATGAGAGAGAGAGAGAGAGAGAGAGAGAGAGAGAGAGAGAGAGAGAGACAGAGACAGAGAGAGACAGAGACAGAGAGAGAGAGACAGAGAGAGAACTGCAGCATGATGCATGGCTAACATTTTGCTGGACAGAATAAAACAAAGCCAGGCTTTCTCGGTTTCACATCTGTGCATAAAATCTTTGAAAATAAATATATACCATAAGTAAAAGCTTTGGGGCAAATGCATTAGCTAAGCTTAAGACTCAGTGGAAAGTTCCTGGAAGAGACATGAGAATACCCAGTACCAGTGCTGCATGCGTGACTGTCCCAGATGAGGATTGATTATTACCAATCCTCTGATGATGATACTACATGTATTTAGTGTTGACTATATGCTAATCATTATGCTTTACATATGCTATCCACACTTACTCTAGTTTAGTCCAAGACGATTCTTTGGGATCACTACTGTTACTCAGTGAAATAAGGTAACTGACCAAGATTACATGGGCAGAACTTAAGCACATTTGTCTAATTAACTTTGCTTGTAACCACTATGTTCTACCACTTTCTTAGCAGGGAGGAACTAAAAACTGAGAGAAGAATTCATCATATCAGTCCTTTACTATCTGTTGTGTGTATACTGTTTGTGGTTGCATATTGTATAATGTGGCTTTTATTCCACAGAGTTAATTCATTTATTTTTTAAAAGACCTTTGCCCTCTGTAGAAATATACCTGTAAAACAATTCCTACAATAATTCTGGGGATAAAAGACAAACTTAAAAATCTCAGCAAGTAACTGGAAACCATAAAAAATTAAAATATTGCTAATATTCAAAAGAAACAACTGAAAATTCAAGAACTGAAAAATGCAATAAGAAAAAAAAATTTTTTTTTAGTTGCAGGTGGACACAGTAACTTTAATTTATTTATGTGTGCTGAGGATCGAACCCAGGGCCTCATACATGGGAGATGAGCGTTCTGCCACTGAGCCACAGCCCAGGCCTGCAATAAGGAAAATGAAAGACCCAAAGGATGGATTTACATTAGGGAAAAAAGAAAAAAATAAAGAAAAATAAGAGGAGAGAGGGAGGTACTTAAGTACATAGGAAGTTTAGCATGCATGTAATTGAAGTCTCAGATGAAAAGATAGAGGGCAGAGGTTATTCAAAATTTCATTGCTGATACATATACTCTTCACATTTTGCCTTTTCTGAAATCAGGATGTTTCTTAAAATTGACAGAATGTTATTTTTATTTAAACTGGGCAGCAGTTGTCAATGCTCATTGCCTGTGTCTTAATGCATATCAGAAGTATATAAGCATGGCGAGGCACAGTGGTGCATACCTGTCATCCCAGTGACTTGAAGGCTGAGGCAGGGGGATTTCAAGTCAGAGGCCAACCTCAGCAACTCAGAGGCCCTAAGCAACTTAGTGAGACCCTGTATCAAAATAAGAAATAAAAAAGGCTGGGGATGTAGCCTAGTGGTAGAGTGCCCCTGGGTTAAATCCCCTGTACCAAAAAGAAAAGAAAAGGAAAAAAAATGTAAGCATGGCTAGAAAGGGGGTCAGTGGTTTGAAATAAAATCCCAGATACGATAATGAAGCACTCTTCTCA
The DNA here is from genome assembly GCF_052094955.1 of Ictidomys tridecemlineatus. Classification (NCBI taxonomy): domain Eukaryota; kingdom Metazoa; phylum Chordata; class Mammalia; order Rodentia; family Sciuridae; genus Ictidomys; species Ictidomys tridecemlineatus. The sequence continues at coordinate 555,019 of NW_027524348.1, forward strand.
CCCCCTACAAAGTAAATAGTCATGGGAAAGAGATGAAGGGGATCAAGCAGATATGTTTTCTAAGAAGTCAGTAATAAGGCTACTTCTACATACGTCCAAGGCCAGATTAAGAGTCCATAACTGATGGTTTTTAGTTCTTTCATGGAATCTTTGAGGAAATACCTCACACAGACAGTAGACAAATTGTGGCAATTTATTTTGTGGATATTTTCCTTATTGGGTATTGTGATGATTTGTCAACTAGGCTGGGCCATAGTGCCCACATATTTGAGGAAACATTTTGTTTCTGTGATGATGTTTTTGGATGAGAATTTTATTTCCATCACTAGATTTTGAGCAGTTTTTCCCCACAATTTATGTAGGCCTCTTCAATCCATTGAAAGTCCAAACAGAAGAAAATGTTGACCTCTCCCAAGCAAATGGGAATTATCCAACAGATTGCCTTTGGAATAGCATTTTAACTCTTCTCATCTCCTCCCTGTCAAATTTTGAACTTGTCAACTTTTCACAACCATGTAAGTATATTTCATAAAATACACTTGTGTTCCCATTCCCTTTCTCTCAAGAGAATGAAATGTGTGTGTGGTTATATTTATCTGGAGAACCATAATACAGGTATGAACAATGAAATATGTGTATGGAGCATAATTTTTCTAATAAAAGAGAATTTCTACATAAAATATAGGAAAAAATTTAAATGACAGAGGTATATGTTAAAGTTTATTTAATTGCTTGTGGGATTATTCTTTTTTCTTGGTGCTATAAATCAATAGTGCAAGTATAAAAGATAGGGTTGTGAATATGATTGAAATATTGTATTTAAGAGATAGTTATTAAAAAATGTTCCTGATAAACGACTTCCATATAGATTCCACATGTCCATTGAATTCCCAGAAGGAGAAATAATGGGGATAGGGCAGAGAAGGAGGTAAGGAAGGAGAGAAAGTCTCAAATATAATGAAACTGTAGAAAGACAAGAAGAAAATCTTAATACTAGCAAGAGAAAAGGATTATTGGGAAAGTAACAAAGTAAGACTGATACCAAATTCTGCAGGGCAGAAATCGAAACCAGGATAGTTATGTGATGTGTTAAAAGAAATACTTGACAAACTATAATCCTATAACCAGCCAAATATCTATCTAGAATAAAGGTGGGATAAGACAATCTCAAGTAAACAAAACCTCACAGATTGACAATGGGAACTGATCTAAAATGTGCACACCCCCTCCTTGGATTAAAGGAATAGTCCCAGGTGACAGTCAAGAGATACAGGAAGAAAGTAACCAAAATGCAAAATTTTATCGAAATTTTATCAATCACTTTTTTTATTTTTGTTCTTTTTATTTTATTTGAACAGAAACATCATCAGCTGTATATCATTGAAGCCTCTTTTGTTTGTTTTAATTTACTAGCAAGAAAGAAAGAATATTGAAAAGTCTCACTTTAGTTACTTATGATTTTCTTTCAAAGAGAAATAAGAGGTTTTTTTTTTTTTTTTTTTTTTTTTTTGGATGAGGGGGGCAGTACCAAGGGCACTCAACTACTGAGCTACATCCCCAGCCCAATTTTGTATTTTATTAGAGACAGGGTCTCACTGAGTTGGTTAGTGCCTCACAGTTGCTGAGGCTGGCTTTAACTCATGATCCTCCTGTCTCAGTCTCCTAATCTGTTAGGATTACAGGCATGAGCCACCTGCCTGACTGGAATGAGAGGTTTTTGATTGCTTTGTATTTTAATTTTACATTTATCTTCCCTCTGGTATGAATTTCTAAGGCCAGAGTTTTGTTTACCAGATTGCTAATGTAAAAACATTTTGTAGCATTTAACGGTCACTTACAAGGTGTCATGTTCTGTTAAGGGTTGGGAACACAAGGTATATAAGCTATATATAAGTCTGGTTAGAGTACTTCTGAGAAAGCTTTTGCTTCCTCCAGAAAAAGGGATACCGCTACACAAATGTTGAACTCTCCTTTTTTTCTTGCCTTGAATGTAGGAAGTGACCAGAGAGATCTGGGAATTGCAGAGAAGACATCCATCTCAGCAGGGACAGGGTGCCACAGGACCGGTCATCCCTGAGTGCTGGGCAGGACCAGTTACATATTCTGCAGGGTCAACATAAACAGGAAAGAGAAGCTCTTTGTTCAGAAATCATTAAGAATTCCAAGACAGTGGTAGGTAGCAAAGCCAAACTGTGCATGCCTGACTATGTTGAGGACCCTGTTCAGTTCACAAGATGTGTGCCCAGGGAGTGGGCCATGATGCAGAGGGACATTTGCCCAGGGACAGGGAGGGTGTCTGCATTCTGGGTGCATGTTAACTTCTTAATGGTCTGATATGGAGATCAAAAAATTCCAGCATTTCTTCCTCCAGGAAGAGGAGTGTGCCATCATCATTTTTCCCACCAGGATCTGCATTTCCATGGTTGTGGTTTGGCCATTCTCAAAATGAGACTGCCATGGCCAAGATCTTAGACAAGTCGCCTCCTGATTTTCCTGGCACTACCTTGATGCCATTTTCTTGTCCTCCACATAACCCCCTGACCCTGAGGAGAAGATGGCAATCCCTTCTTTCATTCTGTTTCTCAGGAACACATTCCGACCTGCTCCTTTGTGCATTCTTTGGGAGCAAGGGGTTGACTAGGGGCACAAAGGCCGAGATGTGATAAGGGAAGGACTGGGAAGTGGGTCCCAGATTACCAGAGCACAGGGGTGGGGGTGGGGGGGATGGCAGCAGGAGCCTGGGGGTGGTGGTGGGGGGATGGCAGCAGACACAGCTGGTGGAGAGGCAGGCAACAGGCTTCAGGGGGTGCTGTGTGGAGGAGCTACATAAGTGCAGTAGGCGAGGACCTGTGAGGACCTCACCTCACTGTTGTCCTGCACGCACAGGACCCACTGGAGAGGCTCAAGAAATGTGTCCTGCAATGCTGTGGGCACTTTAGGGCATTAAATAAATTAGGTCAGAGGGGAAGCCTTTTGGGTGAAAACCTGGATTAAGAAAAGAAATTATTCATAATATGTAATGTGGAACAACAAACTAAATGTTCTCTGGTGGAGGAGTGGATAAGTAAAATGTGGTATATATACACAATGGAATATTATTTGGCCTTAGAAAAAGGAAGAACATGCTGCCATTTGTGACAACAGGAATGAAACTGAAGGACAGTGTGAAGTGAAGTGCGCCAAGCCCAGAGAGATGCCTCCTGCACCTGGACATGGCATTGAGAATATCAACACTCATAAAGTAGAGCTTAGACTTATAAAAGTTGGTTGGGGGGAAAGGGTCAGGGAATAAGAAGATGCTGGCCCAAGGGTTCCAAGTCCCAGTCCTTCAGGATGAAGTTCTAGAGCTCTAACACATGGCAAGGTGACTGGCATTAACAGTACTATGTCAGGTACTGAATATTTTCTGAGTGTCTCAGCACACATACACAGAGTAAGGACGTTAACTTGAGGGGTGTGTCACTTAACTGGATTGCAGTGACCCTTTCACGTTGTATATACATAGCAAAACACCAGATTCCATATGTTAAATATATACAATTTTATCAGTCAATTATATATAAATAAATTTAAAAAAAACATAACCTCATGTCTTTTAATTCCTTTACTGCTTTAGAGACTCCGGTTTGCTTTAACCACAGAGACATACCTGCAGAGAAAGTAGTACTCCCAGGGAGAGTTAGAGCCCTGTGCCAGCATGAATCAGCCAGGTTGAAGCTACAACCTGACAGGAGGAAGAGACCTTCTTCAGGCCATTGGCCCTTCTTAGGGTGCAGTGTACCCTAAGATTCAAAAGAGGGCAGCAGATAACTTGCACTGCTGGCAGGGCTAGGTGGCTTGTAACCCGAAGGAATGTCAGCAGCAAATTTACTGGGTTTTCACATCCCTAGGCAGGCTAGGGTCACTGTGCCAGAAATTTGTGTTTCTAGAACTGTTTAGATTTAAAAGTAAATGCTTGATTAATGGCCTTTGATGAGCCATGGCGATGTTGAGGAGCAGGTGTGGCACATTGCCAGCTGCAGCAGCCTCTTGCCCTGTGAGCAATGCAGAAGCTGCCCCAGCGGTGTCAGCAAAGTTAGGGCCCAAGTGCAGGAGAAATGGCCACGGAGCGCACAGCAGAATGGCTGCCTGGGCACTTTTGCTGCCTTGTAACTTCTCCTGCTGTATCTTTGATGAGCAGACCCTCTTCACCTAGTGTGCACACTCCTCCTACCTGGGAGTTTGCACGGGCTGCAGGAGAGCAACTCTCTTCGGGATTTTTCAGTGCTTCCAGAAGAAACTTCCTTCATGTGCCTGGGATTAGGATTTCAGGGAGGCTGAGTATCAGGAACTCTGAAGTTCTCCATCAAAGACACAATCTTAAGCAAACCTGCAAAGTTGAGGTGGTGGGTTTTCATCCTTAGGATCATATAGTAGTCATTGTTATGACCCAGTTGCCTGAAAAAGGTGATACTGGAGTGTGGATCCCAAGTGCAGCTTCACAGAGAATCTCTGTATCTTTTGGCAAGAGAGGAAGAGTAAAGAAAATATAACTTATTCTTAAAATACATCTTTAAATGATGTTGCTGGGCTCAGGAGGTCTGTGGTAGTCTTGTTTGTTTGTGTTTTGTGGTGCTGGGAATTGATCCCAGGGCCTTGTGCATGTGAGGCAAGTACTCTTCCAAGAGAACTACATCCACAGCCCTTGACCTGGTTTTAAGTTATCATTTTCGTTCTTCAATTTTTATGAAAAGCATTTTAGAATTGTTTTGAATTACCAAGAAAACATCAAATGACATAGCAATCCAGAAGGTGCCTCTAAAAGTTGAGCCCTCTGTTTGAGCATATTTTTTATTTTTTAAAAAAGATGAAAAGAATTGTTGATTTTTTTACTCCATCAAGTTGGACTATTTAAACTGTTTTGGGAAAATGCACATTCTCCTTTTTTTTTGTCTTTTTTCTCTTATAAACTCAAAATTACCAGAAGCTGTACTGTCTACATACACACCTGATACTAGATAAAGGGTTTCTAAGAAACGTGCCCTTAAAGTTTGGGCTGATTTAATATTAAACACTTCCTACAGAGCTGAGTTAATCAGCCCCTTTATGGATGTCAGTGAGCAGAGTATTCCCTTCCTATGTATAATTATAACATGAGGCTTGGCAAGAGCACACAGGTCCACATGATCCTGTTGTGTTTCTTGGTAATCTCTACAATCCTGAAGCAGAAGATTGTTTTTGTTTTTTTTTTACTGTGTTTCATGTCATGAAATTCGAACTGCAAATTAATAAATAGGGTCTCTAGTGCCCTCTAGGATCATTAAGAATTCCTGGGGTCTTTAAAGGGACCCTTGGAGTCTAAGAGTGAAATAGTCCAGAGTGATCATGAAGTTTTTCATTTCAAATAACTCTAGACAAAAAGATACATGTTTAATTAATGGAGCAGCTACCTCTAGAGTTAAAAAATTAGTTCTCTTAGGAATGACTCCAGTCAGTACTCAAATTACATACAGAGAAAAGATGGCTATGTTTACAAAGTTTTTATAAGAAGAAAATTATTTGGAGAAATAAATGCATGTATCAGAAAATGGGAATTAAAAAAAAATGACTCAAGGTAAATGCTGGAGAGAGAACAGCCCACTAGAACAAATGATCATGCCACATATTGACTAAGCAAGGTCCCTGTCACTGCAGGTCAGAGGCCTGAGATTCACTGACAGCTCTGCCTCAAGTCCTTACAAAAGGCACATTTTAAAATTTCACAGCCTCAGTTTCCTTATCAGAAAAATTAGGGAACTTGACTTTCTTGGAAATTCTTCTATTTTATCTTTCACTTAAATACAGAAATGGACACATGGACCCTCAGAGAATGAGTTTCCCACCCTGTTGAATTAGCCTCCGCTTTAGCCTCATGGGGATGTACAACGACCAGAAAATATTTTCAAAATAAATTATGAAAGGCTCACTTTCCTAAGCCATGAAGAAAGATCCAAATTTTATGCAGCTCTCAACCATAGCCTGTTTCTGAAGCACCACGTGCTACACTGAGCACCACTCTAGTCACGGGTTTCTGTACCTGGGGAACATTGCTAGGGTACATTATGGCTCCACTGGAAAGTCAAGGTTAGCCTCTGTCTCAGTCCTGGAGCACTGAGCCACGTATCAGAAAACAGACTAAATCACACAGGCTCTGGACCTGGCTGTGCTGTAGGCAAGACCAGCAGGTAGCGGCCCTGCTCAGCCTCCTGTGAGCCCTCACCTGGGTTCCTCCCTTTGCCCTGGAAATAAAGAGATTCAATGGAAAATAGTTTCTGCAATGAGAAGGTTTGAAGCTTTTTGCCTCCTTGAAAAGGTTGTGCATTTGTGAAATCTTTGTGCTCCATACTGAGTGAAAACATACACATACACACACACACACACACACACACACACACACACACACACACACACCATGTTCCTCCCTTTTTCTTAACCCTATTTTTATACTGGAAGGAGTCAAGTGTCCTTCAGTCATTTCTGTCCCTATTCAGCAAGCATGTGGCCTGCTGAAAACCTACCTCCATGAAACAGGAAGATAGATACAAGGCTTATAGGAAAGGAACAAGCAGACACTCAACTTCACATGCCTGGCAGTGTGTTGGGTTTTGACTCTCATTGCCACCAGAGTCCCCTTTAGAAGTTTAAGCAAGTCTCTGAGAGGTTAAGTAACTTGCCTGGGGCCACATTGCAATCAATCAAATTCCACAGACTTACTGACTTTTTTCTTTTATAAAAAGTCTTATTCAATTTTGGAAGAGTTAAAGCTATTATTTTCCCCATTGCTTTTTGATTCATAAAAATTACATGTAATTCTACCAAAAAAAAAGAAATCTATTACATGAAATTAAGGTACAATTGTACCATTTACCAATTTCCATATGCGACAGTCATGCCAGGTGAGACTGTTGAGCTGTTGGCCTCCATTGGGCCCCGGTGGCCTCTGAGTAGGGCGGAACACAGCAGGGAAATCGTGTATTTCCCAGAGAGTCCCTTTACCATGAAAGCCATCCTGCCCCCGGCCCCATAGAGGCACCTTTTCCAATCACTTTTCAGGTCATCACAGAGGTAGTGAGGGAAGGTATTGGTGGAGAAGGACACATAAGAAGGGGGATATTTTATTTCTTTTGAGTTTTACCTTGGAAAAGAATGTGATTTAATATGAAAACAAAGTAGGTTATCATGAAAATCTGAGTCAAATCAAGTCTGGATGAAAGCCAGGGCTAGTGAGAAGCCAGCACTTGGCACTCCCCTGTCCCAGGACCCCTCCAGTGTCTTGCTTTTGAAGCAGCTGCCTCCCAGGTGACCCCTCTGTCTGTGACACATTAACCTTTCCTGTTTACTTGATTAGAGCTCCTGCAGAGTTGGAAGTTGATGTCAAAGAGGATAAATATCCTCAAAATGGCTGAAGCTGACATTATTTTATGACATTTTTGCAATTTCTCAAACCGGGGTTCCTAGGAAACACTAAAATGCAGACCACCCTAGACCTGATGAATCAAGGTCTCAGTGGTGGGGACAAGAGAATGAGTGGAACTCAGGAATCGACAATTTTAAAATCTCTCCAGATGATTTTTATATACACTAGAATTATAACTACTGTCTGGAAATTTTTTTTCATGTATGTTATTTTATTTTACCTTTAGAGAACATGCCAAAGCTAGGTTATTATGATTTTATATTCATTTTACAAATGAGGCAATTGAAATGTGGAAAAGTCACTTGCCTGAAGGAACACAGCTAAAAATTGGTTAGCTCTGACTATGGGCCAGATAGTCTGTGCCTCTTCTCCACCCCACACATTTTCAGATTGGAGGGTGGGTCTGAGCACACAGATGTAGTGGATTTAACCATAAGAACCATCTAGCCTGGGCTTCCTCTATAGATCATTCTTTTGGTGTTGTACCTAAAATGTCATCACCAAACAGAGAAACTCTCCTGTTTTCTTGTAGCTGTTTTATAACTGCACACATCACTTTTAGATCTATGATCCATGTTGAGATACCTTTGTGAAAAGCAGAAGGCAGGGGACTGAGTCAGCATTATTTTATGTTTTTTCATGTGCTCATTCAGTTTCTCCAACATCATTTGTTGAAAAGAGCATACCTTCTTCACTGTGCTGCTTCTGTTCCTTTGTCAAATTCTTGATTCTTGTTATAAGAGAACCTGCCATCTGTTCTTTTTTTCTGAAGGCAGCAAGATCAATTCAGCATTTCATAGTTACTTGTTCAAGATTTGAATCCCGCCTTCTTAGGACACAGGGCAAGCTGCAGGTGAGACCACAGAACAAGAGAGCGTGAGGAACAGTCAGCCAGGTGAAGTCCATCCACACAGGACTTTGTGATCCTGGCTTAGAAAATCAACCAGTTTTCAGAGCTGACTCTGCCCCTCACCTCTTACACTCTGTTCCCTTTACTGGAAATGTGGGGAATGCCCCAAGGCCTAGTTGAGGTTCCTTGCCATACAACTCCACCTCTGGGGCCCTAGAGCAGAGGTGGGAGTAATGAAGACTCCAATCAGTAACTGCTTTCCCTCATTTGTGGAAGTTTGTCCTTCAGGCCTGACTCAGGAGGATGTGTTACAGGGACTGTGCCTCAATCTGTCCCACAACAATTCACCAATCCACGAGAATAGAAGCCCAGACACAGGCACAGAGACGAATCACCCAGTGCCCTCCCCCGGCTTCCAGAGGGCTCTGTGCTGGTCTTTTATGGTGTCCCCTGGCCCAGCCCAACTCAGGCACTGAAGTGTCTTTGTTCACTTATCTCAACTTGGGTCAACAGGGCCGGTTTCTTTCCTGTGGATACGGGATCAGCTCTTCTTTTTTTTTTTTTTATTGGTTGTTCACAACATTACAAAGCTCTTGACATATCATACTTCGAACAATAGTTTCAAGTGAGTTATGAACTCCCATTTTTACCCCAAATACAGATTGCAGAATCACATAGGTTACACATTCACATTTTTACATAATGCCATACTAGTGACTGATGTATTCTGCTACCTTTCCTATCCTCTACTATCCCCCTCCCCCCCATCTTCTCTTTCTATCCCATCTACTGTAATTCATTTCTCTCCTTATTTTTCTTCCAATTCCCCTCACAACATCTTTTATGTAGTTTTTTATAACAATGAGGGTCTCTTTCCATTTCCATGCAATTCCACTTTTCTCTCTCTTTCCCTCCCATCTCGTGCCTCTGTTTAATGTCAATCTTTTCTTCCTGCTCTTCCTCCCTACTCTATTCTTAGTTGCTCTCATTATATCAAAGAAGACATTTGGTATTTATTTTTTAGGGATTGGCTAGCTTCACTGAGCATAATCTGCTCTAATGCCATCCATTTCCCTGCTAATTCCATGATTTTGTCATTTTTTAGTGCTGCGTAATACTCCATAGTGTATAAATGCCACATTTTTTTTAATCCATTCATCCATTGAAGGGCATCTGGGTTGGTTCCACAGTCTAGCTATTGTGAATTGTGCTGCTGTGAACATCGATGTGGCAGTATCCCTGTAGTACGCTCCTTTAAGGTCTTCAGGGAATAGACCAAGAAGGGCAATAACTGGGTCAAATGGTGGTTCCATTCCTAGCTTTCCCAGGAATCTCCATACTGCTTTCCAAATTGGCCGAACCAATTTGCAGTCCCACCAGCAATGTATAAGAGTACCCTTTTCCCCACATCCTGCACTTGTTATTATTTGACTTCATAATGGCTGCCAATCTTACTGGAGTGAGATGGTATCTTAGGGTAGTTTTGATTTGCATTTCTCTGACTGCTAGAGATGGTGAGCATTTTTTCATGTATCTGTTGATTGATTGTATGTCCTCCTCTGAGAAGTGTCTGTTCAGGTCCTTGGCCCATTTGTTGATTGGGTTATTTGTTGTCTTATTGTCTAATTTTTTGAGTTCTTTGTAAACTCTGGATATTAAGGCTCTATCTGAAGTGTGGGGGGTAAAAATTTGTTCCCATGATGTAGGCTCCCTATTTACTTCTCTTATTGTTTCTCTTGCTGTGAAAAAACTTTTTAGTTTAAGTAAGTCCCATTTGTTGATTCTTGCTATTAACTCTTGTGCTATGGGTGTCCTATTAAGGAATTTGGAGCCTGGGGATCAGCTCTTTTTGTCCCTTCTCAGTCTCTCCTTCCAGCTCTCTTGCCCAAGGCTGACCACACTCCTTCATTGTCAAGAGTACACAGCTTATCTATTTTCCATGTTTGAGGCAGCCAAGGCTTTTAAAGATAATGAAAATCTCTCAACTGCAGTTTTGAGCTGAAAAGAATTTGCTAGATTTTCTGGTACAAGAAGTTACAGGAATGTTCTTCTAGTACTTGTGGTCAGGAATCCTTGGGGGTTGGGGATTCACCAGAAGCATAGTCATATGACAATGATTAGATTATTGCATGGGGAAGGGACCTTTATTTTAGGTGAGAAGAAGGTCCAATAACTTTTGCAAAAGAAGTAGCAACTGAGCCTTGAAGTAATAGCAACCCAGACACAGGCAGGGGAGCCGAGGTTAAGGCAGAAGGACCACCACTGCAGAGGGAGCCACCATGGAAGAGCAGGACATTTCAGATGTGGGGAGGTCAGCTCCTATCCACGGGTGTGTGAGGTTGACTTAGCTGGTTAGGCTGGCCAGGCAGGTGCCCTCTGTCCCCCACCCTCCTTGGTCCATATTCCATACATGCCCTTCCTGAAGCTGCTCCCTTCTTGACACTCAGGAAATCAGTCTACTCTGTCAAGACATAAAGGCCAGCATGCTTTTTTGTCCAGCACATACAGGATGAGATCCCACATACAGCTGAAGCATAAAATGGATATTAAGGCTCTATCTGAAGTGTGGGGGGTAAAAATTTGTTCCCATGATGTAGGATCCCGATGGGAGCCCTGTATGCTGGGGACTTGGAGTCTCCCCGTGGGCAGTGAGCAACTGTGGAGGAGTAATGTGGTTCGATTAACATGGAAGATAGAAAAGACGAGGAAAGATGGGACAGGAAGACAGAGATGACCTAGAGTCCAGATGTGAAACAGAGGGGACTGAGCTGGAGAAGCCGTGAGGAAAGGGAGGCTGGGAGGTTCCAATGAGCTTCAACAGGAATGTTTGAGCCCAACTGAAGGTGTGGATCAAGACTCATTGTGAGCACTTGCCCCCAGTCTCTGCCTTGACCACAGGTTCCACTAGCCAAGATGGGTAGCCCAGAAAGGGAGGGTTTAGGGGAAGAACATCAAAGCCTGTTTCAAATCTATGGCTTTTCTGATGTTCAGAGGAAAAGAGGGTAGCCAAATGGATTGGTTTGACGCTCAACTGTGACTCAATGCAGATGAAAGGGCAAGGAGTAGTGGAGAAGGCTGGAATAGACCATCTTTAGGACATTCTTCACGCAGCTCAACATCCCATTACAAGGCACCATGGGGCACAGAAAGAAAAAATTCCACCTTAAGAAGGCTGCTTGGTTTTAACCATGGCCATAAACTCAGGTTAAATACCTGAGAGTGAGAAGTGTCTTCCAGTGTGATGCTGTTGTAAGGTGTAAGGCTTTTATCTCTGTGTCCATTCCCCAGATTTCCTTTAAACTGGACATACAAATAAGAACTCCTTCCCTCCTCTCTCTCTCTCTCTTTTTCTTGAGATACCTGAGAAGTTAAGACTGTATTTTAGGAAATGTGAAGTGCAACAATTGATTTACCAGTGCTTTTCTTTTTATACTGCCTTGAGCTATAACACAACACTGTTGGTTGTAATAGTTCCCCCCCACACACACACAAATGCAAGGTGCATCTTTGTGGAAAGCACCACCTTAGAAAGTAAAACCTCAGGGGAATTGGGGAAAATTAACATAGTGTATTTATTTTATTAGAGTGAAAATCCCTTTTGAAAGATAATTTCCTGCACATGGCTATTTTTTGTTTGCATACCCACAAGTACAGTCTCTTATTTGATGTTAAAACTTGAGAAGGAAATAGGAAATATTTAAGAAAATCTTTTAAATAGGTAAGCAAATGTTTAAAATATTTAAGAAATATTGAAAATACTTATGTAAATATTTAAGAAACATGAATTTGCTCAAAGAACTGTAAGACCACAGTTCTTTCCCTTGTAACTTAAATTTCAGAGAAAAGGTATAATTTTGAAAAATCAATTTTATTACATGCATTTCAAAAGTGCAGGTAGGTATTTTATGTCATAAATAATTGAGAAACAGTCATTGAAAGCCTATAATGGCCTCTCATTTACCCATGAGTTTGAATATTTTACCAATATTTACATAATCTCTTAGAAAGTTCCTATTTATAGTATGAGCTTTCTTCTCCAGAAAAAAAAAAAAGATACCAGTGGATTCATGTAGAAAATATGTCTTGGTTCTCTTTATATAAACATTTTAAGTTCAGTTCCTCTTTAGCCATCTTCCAGCCAGAGGAACACAGGCAACACACTTTGCTCCTCTTTCCGGGATGCTGAGGGGTGTCCCCTTTTATGGACTCACAGGGACTTTTCAAATTAACTAGGGTTTTCACAGCACTCTTGTGGTGCCTCAGAATGAGGGACTGACTTCAGCCCCACTGCTGGCTTGCTTTGCTTGGGCGGGTTAAAAAACCCTTGGCGATATGGGTTACCTAGGTTTCAGCACTTAGGGGAAACTATAGAAAGATCCAGAACATGTGAATCAGTGTAAAGGAGGCCCTCAAACACAAAACCTTTGTGAAACTTCACTGAAAATTCTGGGCATTTTCAATTAAGTCTAAAGACTACAGATTGTCTCCCCTGAGGAAATGGGTTCCCTTTGGTCAAGTTGTTTGTGTCTGTCGTTTGGTTGGTTGGTTTAATCTTTTAAAGGATGGATTGAGTCAGGGCTCCAGGTAGAGAAAGTAAAATCACAGTTCTAAAATCTAATGTGTCATGGTGCTAATCAATAAAGCTAATAACAGTTTAGCAAAATATGTCAAGAAACCATCAGGTCTGAAGAACACTGACTAAGAGCAGCCCGAGAAGGATTCGCTCTGGAGCCGGCCAATGACTCTGGGCTTAGGAAGAGCAGTGGAAGGGCTTCCTTCCTCAGCAGGCTGCAGGGTGTGAGTGGGGCCCTGCTGAGACCCCAGGCTAACTGCGCTGATTAACATGTATGTAATTCAAGTGTGCCAACTAGAAAGGCAAGGCCAGTTTTATTTGGCTGTGCACTACTATGAAACAGTTCCTTCTCCCTTATGTACCCTTTTGGGTTTCGGCCTAGTTTCCCCTGTACAGCATCCTGCACTTTCTTGAGGCTACTGCTTCCTGCCCTAGCAGACACTGAAGAGTAGGGCAGCTTTTTTCCTTTCAAAGAAGCCTTTTCTGAGCCCCATTTTTCATCATATGGCAAGAAACATTGTAAATAATTGAGGTGATCCATCAAGAGACCCATTCTTGATAATGAAAAATCACATAACTCAGTAAAAGTCAATTAAAAACCACAAAAAATTAAAAACCTTTTGCTCAGTGAAGATTTATTGTCATAGAAGACATCTAATACAACAGGTATTGGGGAGTGAAAATTCTTAAAAGTTCTAAAGATGCAGTTAAAGCTTTACAATAAAGTTTAGTAGGATTTATACAATAGCAGAGTATATGAGTTCTTTGAAATGAAAAGGTATATTTTTTCTTTCCAGCTTTACCATAAATGTTTGAGATGTGAGGATTTTATAACAACTTAGAAGCAATGTCCACTGTGTGGGGTATTTACTTTCTTTCCAGGGTTTCAAATGATTCTTACTCTTTGATTGTTCCTATATAATGAAAGTCTACAAATTAAGAAAAGTCAGGAGTTTTTCCTTTGTGTGAACCTTCCCGCTGCAGACTTGCTGGCGCCACAGACAAACTCAAGACATGCTCCATCAACAACCCAAACAAACCGCCAGGTCAGACAACACCTGCAACCCTCGCCTGGCGAGGTGCCCAGGTGGAAGCGCTGGCCTCTGGGAAGCCCGGAGTGCGGACCTGCTCATGCCCCTCTTTACAGGTTTCAGGCTTCAGAGAGGACAGGGCGAGCCCACAGGTCACGGGGAGAGGCCCGGGGACGCCAGGGAGCAGAGCTGAATAGTGTCCCTTAAGAGGGCAGCCGGGTTCTAAAGCGACGTGCAGGTCCGCTGGCTAACTGGATGGCGGAGAGAAGTGTTCACTTCCTTGGGAGTTTACACTTAGAAATGCTGTAGGCAAAGAACACCTCGGTGCCTGGCACCAGAAGTCCCTGGGGAACTGCGTCTCTGGTGATCTGCCACTGGAGACAGGAAATGCGCGCTCACCTGGACAGCGAGGCTCAGTGACACAAAAAACTGCTACTTCAGAGTCTTCCATACTGGGCAAAACAAAAACAATTAAAAGCCAAGCCAAACAGAAAAGACATTCAAGATATCAAGAGCTATGCAATTGAGCTGAAAAATCATTTTCCAAAACAAGTATTCCCACAGATTAAAAAAAAAAACACACACACACACATAATATTTACAAAAAATATTTAATTAAAAAATCTTATAATTACAGTAGTCTATTAAAGCATATACTTTCTCACACTTATAGAGCATCTCTATATATACATGGTATGAAATGTCACTCAGTTATCTAAACAATATGTAACATTCTTGCAGTTTACTCTAGTCCAGCAGCAATAAAAAAATCTAATTTTTAAACCTAAAATAAAGTTTTGATAAAATTCCCTTTTGGAATACATCCTCAATTTGACAGTTCTCTGTAGCTATATCAACCCTTCTACGAGTAATTCAATGCAGGTCGGCAATTTATTTCACAAAACTTAACAGTTCTCCATTGTAATGCCAGGTTAAAGTGAAGGTCTCTGTGGATCCAGCTGGTAGTGGCAAAATCACGAGGAGCAATTACTCTCAGTATGAAAGAAAAAGCTAAAATCAAAAGAGTTTCTACTCTCCTGAGGAGACATTTTAGAAATTCAGGGCCATTCTTTTCAATAATGTGGTTGTTGGTAGATAAATTTTCTTTCCATTAATATTAACTCAATTAGTTGTTGACTTGCTTTTTGTGTATTGATTTTTCTCAAAAGAATAGGTTAGGCCACTGAAGACGGTGATTTAAAGACACACTTTAAAATAGTATTACCACCTGTGAAATCAAAATGTATTCAAATGGAGCCTCTTACATGGGGGCAATAAGGCTGCTCTTCTGACCTTACCAATCTCACCTTTCTTCCAAGTGCAGGATCCGTTATTGACCCAAACTGGAATGTATGTATCCTTTTGCAGGCTTCTCTCTGATGGCAGCAAGAATGCACGGCTTGAGTCTCTAGAGAATATCAGCTGCCCCTGGGTCCTCTGCTCTTGCCTTTTGTTTTTGTCCCAAGTGCCATTGAAGAGCAGCCCTGGACTGCAAGACTCTCCAGGTCACAGTAGGTGGAGAGTGACTCTTTCAAGAAGTTCTCCTCAAGCCACACAGTTAACCTACTTTTTACATCTATAGAATGATTTTCTCAGTTTTAGTTTAAAAGATTAGAACTCTACTAATGTCCAGCATGTGAATAGAACAGGCTTGCCTGGGAAATCTCCCTCTGAAGTAGGAAGTCCTTCCTCAGGATCTGTAGCCATCAACTCCTGCTCGGTCATAGTGGGATCATATCTCCTTTGGGGCAATCTTTTTACTTAATAGTTGGAAAATTCTTCCCAAAAAAGTAAACATGATGTTCAGACTAAGAGAAGCCCAAGTGTTCCAAGCTTTCAGCCTCTCAGAGGCCATAATCAAATATCAGAACCCAGGACTCCATGTGACCTGACTACAGAAGTCTAGTCCCTTACCAAGGAATCTACCACATGTGCCTGTTTATGATGTCTTCCACCATTTTCCATATGCCATCTTGGTGATCCTTTCCACACAGGTAAACCCCTCAGGACACCTCATGTAGGAATTCTGACACAACTCTTCCTTTAATGCCCAAAGCATAAACTTATTAAGGTAGTGTTGCTCAAAACACCTTGCTTAAGATCTGAGAATAATGTAAGGGAATTAGCATGAAGGGAAGGACACTCATTTCTCACAATCCATAGTGTCCCTAAGCTGTCTCCCTCCTTACCTCCTTAGCCTATGTATGCTGTGGTTCTGCAGGGCCCAGATTTGTTGTCTAGAGTCCACTTTATCATCAAGAAACACCTGCTTCTCCAACATAACAATCTTTTGAAGACTTGTTTTACCAGGAGCAGACCATTTGTTTTATCTTCCTGGTGGATTCACCTATTTTTGGAGGTATGTTTCCATTGTCTTTTCTTCTCTTTTTCCAGACTCTTGATATATCCCTGTCTTGCTATGCTGCTACATTTTTATTGAGTGTTGTGAATTCACATACATTTGTATCCATGGAAAGTTACAAAGACTCTGGATCCTGTTATTTCCCTCCCGAGAGGGCTCTCTTTAGCTCCTGATGTGGAGCTGGGTTAGGAGCAGACCACTGCTATTCATGTGGGGATTTGAATGAATATAGATGCTTCTCGACTCGTGATGGGCCCAGGTCCCAGTAAATCCATGGTAAGTGGGACTGCATTTAACACACCCCACCTACCAAACATCATGTCCTAGGAACACAACACAGAGCATCAGTTTGGCCCCTCGCCATCATGTGCTCCTGATGCCCAGAATCCCAAGAGCACCACGCCCTGTGAAAACATCAAAATTCAAAATAATGCAGTTTCTACTAGATGCATGGCACCTCTGCACTATTGTAAAGTGGGAAAAATTGTAAGTCAAACAATTGTTTGTCGGGGACTGTTTGTACAGCCTCATTTCCACTCTCCATGGGGTCTGCTCTGCTTCAACTTACCCTTACCATCCTGCAGAGGTCCCAAGTGAAAACTAATATTTTCCAGGATCCTCCTCTTCATCCAGTCTCAACATTCATTTCCTTAATACTATAAAGATTCCAATAGCTATGTTTTAGATTTTTAGCTTTTACTTTTCTTTTCTTCCCTCCCTCCCTCCCTCCCTCCCTCCCTTCCTTCCTTCCTTCCTTTCTTGATCCTAACTTACCCTGTACATCTCATGTTGAGAGAGTACCTTGGCAGAAGAGTGACTTAGACTCTTGGCTTTACATCTTTCACTTCATGAACTTTTTTTTATTCCACAGTCTTGGTATTTTGGATCCTGCCTCTGTTGGGAGGCCTGTATGTCTAAACTCTTTCTCATTCCTCATAGAAGCATATCAGTCACTGTATTTAGGGCCCACTCTAAACACAGGAGAATCTCATCCTGAGAGTCAATTTAATTCCATCCACATCCTACCATTTAGGAAGATTTTTCCTGAATGCTCTGCATTGCAAGGCTGCTTCAGCAGCCCCTCCTCCACTCCAGATCCCAGCATCTCTAGCCTAGTTCAAGGGATCCTTCAGCTTCATGATCTGAGGTAATGGATACAGGTATCATCCAAGCCCTGGCACTGGAACTGACCACACAAGGTCTCCAAGCACTGCCCCAAACAGGACACCAACTAGTCTCTGCATCTACTTAGCCATGAAGCAAGCAAGCAACCAACCAGAACCCCACCCAGACCAGACCACAGCCAACACCACTCAGGCCTTCTAGGGGAGCTTCCAAATTTGAAACATAAGCTATTCCCAAAGTGATGGCAGCTGCCTCAGATTTAAGTGATAATGAATATTTGTTGAACCTAAATTTAATATTATGTTGTTTTATTTTTCCCATAAAAATCATGTATGCATATATTTGTGCTAATACATTTAGTTGCCTGGGAAACTGGAAGAGTATGTGCAGTCTGAGAGAGTCTGCACAGAAATGTTTCTGGAATATTCTGTCATGGTGAAATCTGCTAAATGCATGTACAACATGCACACCTGAGCTGCAGGAACATCCTAGCCCACACTGCTCTCATGGTACTGTGTGACAGGTGATGACAGGTGCAATATCTGTGACTTGAGTTACAACTTGCAGGGAGTCTCACCAGTGCTGTTTCCAGCTAATGTAATCTGGCTGGATTGCACTCTGGATTTTAGTGGATTTCCTACTTGTGATTTTCAGATGTAAGTGGACATAATTATGTCTACTTTAAAAGACAGAAACGGATACTGCTGTTGGGAAGAGATGGAATTTTCCAGGTCTCCAAGGCTTCCTGGGAGATCTGGAGCAGGGTCTTCAACCTTGGCACTACTGCCATCTGGGGCTGGATCACCCTCCCCTCCTAGGGGCTGCTGTGCTGTGCACTGTAGGATGGTTAGCAGCCTCCCTGGACTCCACCCACTAGGTGGCAGTAGCAACCCTCCCATCTTCAATAGCTGGGCCAACAAAAAATGTTCCCAGACAATATTAAATATCTTCTGGGGGACAGATCTGTCCCCTGTTGAGAGTGATGCTTCAGAGATTCACAGGCGAATCCAGGTATCTGCAGGGAATGCGGGAAGCAAGTCATGTTCTGAAAGTCATGGGTGGATGTTTCAGGAAGCTAAAGGGAGGATCCTCTGTGCTAAAGTCTCCTGATGTCTACTCTCCACTTCTCACATTGCCTCAATAACTTTATAAGCCCTGGACACTTCATGCCTCATGGGCTTTTGGAGGCTTCTGCATGGTTTAGAAGGGCAGACGACAGATATGACTTGGTGTAACTGACAAAATACAAACTGCTTATCAAATTCCCCTCCCGCTCATCTGCAGAGTGCAATGGTGGGAACACATGCAGAAAAAAATAAATGTCTAAACATGCACCAGCAAAGACGGTATGCTGACTCTGAGCCTGGGAATGGAAATGTGAGACTCATCAAGTGTGTTGTGATAACTCCCCAGGGGCAAGAAAATTGCATCCTTCTCATGGGGACTGGAGGAGTCTAGAGTTGTCCACTCCTGAACCATATCCACTGCCTCCCCTGCATTATATCTACATTCCTATACCTATCTATAAGGCCCCGAGATCTAGAATCCTATCCATTTTTTACACACCCAACCATGTCCCTCCTTGCATGCATGGTATGTCTTCCATAAATAACTGGGTTCCTCACCCGTTATGTACAAGTAACCATTTGTGTCTTTTAGTAGCCATTTCATTTGAGTAGGAAATCTGAAAGGCTCAAGCAGTCCCATTGTCTCAGAGCACATTCTGTTTCCCTCACATAGTTGCAGACTACTATTAAGGTATCACAGATCATTTCCTGTGCCAGGCTCCCAGCAGGGCACAAGTGTTCAGTGAGGGTCCAGCAAGTTAGGGTCAGTTCCACTTCTTAAATATGGTATTAACAGGTTGCTTTTAAAAATGATATAGACTCTAGGATTCTGTATGTATTTTTTAGACTATGGAATTTCAATTGGATGCTCTTTCTTCTTCTTTCATTCCTTACCAACCCATGATGTCTTTCCTTACTCTTTGAAGCCATGCTCCATCTCTTCCCAGGTCTCCTGCTCCATAAACTGGGGACTAGGAGATCATGAACACATTCATGCAAAAAAACATACTCAGAAGTACCCACCATGTCAGGAAGACACCAGGACATGCCAAGTTCAGCCAGACATTTCCCACAGTTAATTCTGCTACTTACAAAATCTCCCCAATGCTTTCCTTTGTGATTCATGCCTTAGTCCCACAAACTGGGACACTCCATGTAATACCAGAGAAGGAAAAATTTGTAGAACATAATTTATTCCTGATTTACCTGGCTATGCTTATGTTTATTACAATCTAATTTAAAACTAATATGAAACTAAATGTATTTTAGAATCAGAGCTCTGCTCCATTATAATGCTCACACATATATCCACCAAAAGACTGAATATAAAAATAGACAACAGCCAGACTTTGCAGAAAAATAGAACTTTGACTCACAACCTGCAGCCACCTAACCAAGCAACAACCTAGGAACCAGCCTGCTGAAGGCCACTCTTGCATGGATGGAATGTTATTTTTAGTGACAACTCAGAACTCTTAATAATTGGCTCAAAATGGCCAAGATTCAATTAATAACTGACAGCTTCCTTAATTTTTCCCTGATTCCTATGTAGGACTGACCAGGGAAAGGCAGATACATTCTCCTATTTACACACCTCCTTGGGGTGTGTCTGCCTCCAGCTTCTTTCCATCATCAGGCTCCAACAGGTTACACCTGAAAATTCCCTTTTTTGGCCCTATAATAATTACTATTCTTCTGCCTTAGAGTCTGGCAGAACCCAAATGATAGGTGCTGACTCCCTTGCTACAATAAGACCAGAATAGCTCACCTTTGCTGGTCTCCTTTGGCTGGTGTTTATTTCCACAGCATTCACCCTATAAGCAGGAGAATATGGACACTCTTAAGTCAACTGCTCTGCTCAACTGGTGGCTTTCCTTCTCAAGCAACTCAAAGAGGATCTTAATTTTCAAAATATTGCCATCTTCAGGATGGGGCACATCTGTCCATGGCCAGTCTGCCAATGGCCACCCATGGAAAATAGAACATGCAGAGAAATACCAGGGCTATTTGAAATTGCTGAGAATTTGGGATGGCAGACAGGCTATTAGCTATGGGGAATTTGACCAGGGCAAGAAGCATGTGAAAAATGGAGACAGGACATTGCTCCCTGGTTAATTTTCCTAATCTTGTTAGGAATTTGTAATGAACTAACAAGAACCTTAGTTTCCATTGACAAGAACTTCACACTGTAAGCCACCTTTCAATCTCATGTATTTGAACTTTTCTTGATCATATCTACACTTCTTAGAGGAGAACAGAAAAATACAGACCTTAGGTACTAATTGAAAAGTTTGCATTGTTAGATAGTAAGTAGTCATGAGCAGTGGAATGGCAGGCTCAAAGTCTTACTGGAAGTTAAAGTTTTCTTTGAGTTACTGCCAAGGCAGATGACCAAATAACTTGTAGAATAAAAACACCAGTGCACAGACCTTGAGAATAAAGAAATAAAAGTAAAAGGCGCTAAATGGGGGAATACATCATGAAGGAAGGACTAATGGGACTAATTCTTGACTAACCAATAAAGGTCAAGATATAACTAGGAATTATGGCTTCCAGTTTCCTTGCTGGTCTCCTTTGATCTCAGAAGAAGGCTTTTTCAGTGGTGCAGGTACAGGAAGGTAACCTGCTACCAGGCACTGACTTCAGTGCCCACATTTACATAGGACTTACTTGTAGATGAACCTCCCTGAGTATGATGGCCACCATGACAGTTCCAAAGAGGGCCAACTAGGTTTGAAAACTCACCACCCAGAGAGAAGGAGGAGGCTGAACACCTAATTGATGAGACTGCAGACAATGGGCCCCAGTTCTCAAGGCAAACATCAAACAGAAATAAATTTGGAGACAGCACTGTTTCCTTTGTCCTTCCCTCCACAGAGATGGCCCTGCTATCCCTTGAGAGTGTTCTCTGTTCATCCTTACTCTGCATTCACCCCTTTCTCACTCCATTTCCATTTTATTTTGACTTAAAATAAAATTCTCTTGCATGACTTTTGGTGTCTGACTTTAAATTTTCTTTTTTCAGAACATGAGACCTGAGGTTGGGAGTTTCAGCACCCCACTCTCCTGTGACAGTATAATATATGGCAATGTTCTAATAATTGGGAAATCAAAATTGCAAAGGATTTTTTCTAAATAAGTGTGGGGTCATTTTCCCCTACTTTTTCAGCATTAGATTTTTTTTTGGTAGTAAGAGAATCTATGATGCTTGTTCTTTATGAACTTAAATCACGAATATCCACTGCTTATCAACTCAATACAACACTTACATATTGCCACACTAACATTTTGTTGGCTTTGGATTTATTCAAAAGTTAAGTATGAGTGATATGATCAGACCTGTGTCCAAATCAACTGGGCTTAAGCATAAAATAGTGTGATTCAGAAATCCTTAATTGTTGTGGTTTCCTGGTGACCTAGATCTGTTCATTGAGTAAGCATTGTGTTTGCCTCGGTGGCCATCCACAGGCACTTACAGTGTGTACCACAATCCCAGCATCTGTGAACACCTAGTGTGCTTCCAAATGGGACAGAGCTCAGGCTCCAGCTGAATGACCCCCTGTCTTAGAGATCTCCTCTCCTCTCACATCATGTTGGGAGAGAATAATTAAGTGGGAGTCCAGAGGTGAAGACACTGGGACACTGGGGTACAAATGATTGTTAAAGTTCAGTGAAAATTAATTTCAGATGATTGATAGCTTTGTGTTACTGTGATTTTATTTCCTTCCCAGCTTCCTGTCCTTCATGACACAGAGAATTTTCGAGTGAAGAACCCTATAGCTCCACATACATGCTGCCCTATATGCACAGCTTGGACAATGAATTTACATGCACATCTGCTTCATGAATATCACTTAATTATCATGATTAGCATCATTATCTCTTTCATGAGGTTGTTGACCAGGCAGAGAACTTGATAATTCAATACGGAAACTTGTGAAAAGACCCACCAACCTTTCAATGGAAACTATCAACATACGTGCATACACCTGGAGACTCTGGACACCTGCTTCCACCAATCCTCAACTGGGCAAGCACCATGATGAAAGCCCTGCTTTGTAAACCAGGCTTCAGACTCCCCATGAGACCTCCCCCAACCATAACGAGGTATGGCTCCTGCTCCCTTAAGTGGTGTTTCCCTCAACATGGCATGGAATAAGTTCAGCTTTGTTTTAGCAACGAGTTGTGCTGATGATATTTAGGAAGCAAGTCTTGGGTACCACTGAGGACTTTTTTCCACTAGAATTCAAGCAGATGTGAGCATGTGAGGCAGCTAGACTTTGTGCTGGCCCTTTGTTCATTACACTGTAAAATTATTGTATAGCATCATGTAAACTTTGGATATTTTCATTATCAAGACATTAGTTCTGGCCTATTCTTATAATGCTTGATTATAAGTTGATTTCTTTGTCTCTATTAGAATGCACAAAACTCAAATTTGGCAGTAGCTAGTTCAATCTTAGAGTTAATCAGAGTCCTTTACAGATATGACCTAATGTCAATAATTTAAGTTTCAAAGAAGAATTAGAATAGACAAAGGGTTACAGCCATGGCTTGGTATACACTCTCTCACAAACCACACTAATCTCAGATGACTAACCAATTCAGTCTTATTCAAAGCTTAATCTAAAGGTGCTTTTCTCTTCTATTATTTTTCCTACTAGGCTTTGATGTGTTTATAAATGGAGGCAAGCTTACCAGAGAAGTTTCAGAGGAAATAAAAAAAGGCTTAAATCATTCATGAGTCAAACAGACAAATTTCAACCTCTGTAGGAAAAGGCTGAGCTCTTTGGTATAAGGCCAAAGCAATTCGATACCAAGGAAAGGAACTCAACTTAATCAGATAATGCACTCATGTCCTCCTCAAGAATCCTTTCTCCAAGGATCTGCCTGGGAATAGGCTTTTATCTGAGGCTCTGCCTGGCTCACTGGAGACTCCCAGAGACTGCTCTTCTGGTGGCCACATCTGGATAGAAGAGTGTTGTTCATGGAATTTCAAATAGAAGTTACCACTGTCTCCAACCCTACGGAGGGCATGTGTATTCTGGGTCACAAGATATGCTTGATCTCCTTTGTGTTTATGTGTTTGAATTTGTTTAAAGCAGGCTTATTTGGGTAGTTAAAACTCAAATTTTGTTAAGGCATAACAAGCCATCTCTCTTTTTATCCAACTTTGCAGATGTGTAGGATAACACAGTTGAAGGTGCTTGAGATCTCAGGTCCTGTCACTGCAGAGTGCTCTCCACTTCCCGCCCACACTTGGCTTCAGAGACCCACCGTGCATCCCTGGGCTACTTGGAAGAACAGAGATGTGATGCCCAAATACAAAATCTGGGCAGGAGGAGTAAGTTCTTTCTTTCTTTCTTTCTTTCTTTCTTTCTTTCTTTCTTTCTTTCTTTTGATAGAGAGAGAGAGAGAGAGAGAGAGAGAGAGAGAGAGAGAGAGAGAGAGAGAATTTTAATATTTATTTTTTAGTTTTTGGCGAACACAACATCTTTGTTTGTATGCGGTGCTGAGGATTGAACCCGGGCTGCACGCATGCCAGGTGAGCATGCTACCACTTGAGCCACATCCCCAGCCCAGTAGTAAGTTTATTTTGGGCAAACATTAAGCAGCTGCATAAGAAAGATTTGTGCCTACAATAAAATGAAAATAAAAACATGCTTTGGGAAAAAACCTTCATCAGAACAGGCTAAAGATAACTAAATACAGCAAACAGTTTAATCTCTTGCTCACAGAGCACAGGTGCGAAGGAGCCTTTGCCTCGCAGGCCCCTGCACCTAGAGAAGTCCAGAAAACCACCTGGGCAAGCCAGGGATGACAGCTGCTGGTGCTGGGGCTGTTGCAGACAGGCATCAGGGCTGGATGGCATCCAAGGTGCCACCTCCCAAGCACTGGCCTAAGAACTCTATGTCTTCATCTACCTCTTACCACAGGCCTTGGGGGTTAATGGTACTACTCTGCATCTTCAACAAAGGCACAGAGAAAATGAATCACTCACTTGCCCAAGTGACTCAAGCTAGAGAACGTGCAATGCCCATTGCCCAGAAATAAAAGAAATAAAAGGAGTGGGAGTGCCCCCTCACTGACCCCCATCATCCCTGCAAACCCCTGCTGGGATCTGGACCCTCAGGACCACTATCCCACCCCCACCATACAGCTAGTTCTAACACTTACCTCCCATCTCCACACACCCCAGTTTCTCCTTGAAGATTAGGCATGTTTATTGCCTACCCCTGGTGGACATTCTAGACTCTTTTTTCTACGAAAGTTGAAGACTTAGGATAGAGTAAGTTTAACACTCTCTAGATGGTTCAGCAGCTTTTCGGGAGCATGATATAATTTTTTACACTATACTAATATTGTCCCAAGAGCTATGGTCCCACACTAGGTGGCCCTAGATTGTTCTATGCTTGTATTTGTGTGGAGCCATTACATTTCCACCCTCTCATGGCAATTGAGCAATTCTGCTTTGTTACTCCTAATGTGTGCTTCTAATGTTCGGCCTTACATGGGGAGCCTTGGAGGGACTTCTCAGAGCAAGCCTTGGTCACAGCTGAGCCATGCTGAAGGTGCTGATTTCCACCTTGGAGTCTGCAAGACCTAGTTCATTTCTTTACACCACAGACTGGACTGAGAAATGGAAAAGTGAAAAGGTCTGAGAAGTCAGGGTTAAGAACATAGGAACTAGAGGCAAGACGACCTAGACACAGCCTCTGGGATCTCGAATGGACCAACCAGAATGGCATGAAGAGGAAACCTAGAAGAAGCCTTTCTGAGCCTCCCTTTTGGGTCTCAGGAAGAGCTCTCTGAGAATAAAGGTGCTATAACCCACGCTGGGGAACTTCCCGTCCAAAAGGAGACTGGCCCTTAGCACTGGGGTGAGAAACTGCATAAAAAACCTTTATCAGAAGCTTCTGGACCTCTGTTTAGTTTCTCTCACATCTTCTTTAGTCTCCTTAGAAATCCTATCTATGCCTCATCCCAATTAAGCTGGTGTGTAAACCATTTCCCCCACTGTTTAGTTACTCCAGACTGAGCTTTCTTGTGTATATGTGACTAAACTTGAATTTTCTCCTGTTAATCTGTCTATGGACCTGAGTTGGTATAGGAAAGTTCTACTCCCACCAGTCTGGAGTCAAGAGATGGCATTCCAAGGCACAAGCTGTTCAAGGGAGCTATCAGTGAGCTACCCTAAAGAGAGGCAGTGCCTAGCAGTACTGTGCTAAGTGGTCCTTGGCTTTAGGGACAGAAGACACAAGTGGGGAGGAGTCAGAGATAGACAGTGACAAGCCTCCACCTGAGATTGCTATGTATGCACTGGAACCACAGCAGGAACCCACAGGCAGACACCCTGCAAGGACCTGGCACTGCCTGGTGTGTTGAGGACAGGTAGGTCCACCTGCAACACCAACCCAGGTTTTGGCTGGCTTCCTGTCTGCAAAGAAGTCAGCTCCTATGGTCACAGCCTAGTGTGGGATCTCAGACACACTTGCTCATGAATAGAGGGTTCCAGTTGGTCCTTGGTATAACTGCAACATGCTGGGGCCCTGAATCACAGAGGTGGGGTGTGGGTGTCTTCCATCATCCAGACTTTGCTGAGTACATACTTGAATCAAACTAGACGTTCAAACAATGGCTTTCACTTCTGAGAGTAAAACCATGCACTTCAATACTATTCATGAATTCCTTTCAAATTGAGAATCAAAATAAATGCCTGGCATTGAATCAGCACCTAGCATCATGTCTTGAATATAGTAATCACTCAGTTAATGCTCAAGACTGAATAAACTTAGATTACTACCCAAGAAATGCTGAAAAATGAGATGCAGAATAAATTTAAATGAATCTGGGAAATTTTTCTCCCTGCATTTCCTGTGTAATGGAACTTGACACTACTCATCTAACTTATTTAAAAACAATGATGTAGTTGCTGCTCTAAATTGCTTATGTATTTTAAATCCACAGGCTCATTGCACAGTCTTGATGACACTTGATTTGAGCTTTATTTTTTTAAGGATCTAAAAACCTTTTCAAGTGAAAATTTAGAGCTAAGAAAGTAGTGCCAATGGCAGTACCCCATAAGAGGAGGGGCCTGGAGAGGGCTAACACTTTACAAGGCAGGAACCTGGTCCCCAGCTCAGACCATATACCAGAGTTATCTGGGAGACTTCTACAGACAGATGCTCGGGGCCCTTGCCAGATAGAAAGATTCAGGAGGCCTGAGTCAGGTCAGGGCAGGTGTTTTTCTATATATTTCTGAAGCTGATTCCTGGTGGAGTAGTTTTCACTGAATCCCAGTGTGTGGAACCTGCTGGAGCCATACCTCTGGGATATCTGTTTGTCTATAACTATGGCTGCCCTTGGTCTGCACTATGGAAAACCACGTCCATTTGCCAACACTCCTCCTCCAGCACACATTTCTAAGAATATGATGACTGCCATAAAACTGACATTCTGGGCTCTTAAAACAGCCTCACGGGCATAGTAACTAGGAAACAAGAGGAAACAGGAAGTTTGAAGGGGGGGTCTATTGGTATATTAATTTGTTGAATGGTATAGGCATAGATAGATCATCAATACCACAGAACTGGTTCTCATCTCTGAGTGAACAAACAGAAAAGATGTTGGGAATTTGAAGACAGAGCAACAATGGTTTTCCATTCTGAAGGAATCACATATATCTCTAAAAATACCTTGGGACAAAAATCATGTTGCTTGAAAAACTCTTGTGGCACAAAAAGATATATGGATATTAGGGGAAGAAAATCACTCACCCATAGCCAAATAAAATCCAATAATGGGGGTAAAAGTGTCCAATTTAAAGGACAAATATTACTGAACTCACCCACTCCTATCTCATAGTAATCTATTGAGCCTTAAATAGGGTTGAAAAAAAAGAGGAAATAAAATACTCCCCCCCCCTGGAAAGTAAGGTGAACTTGGCTATAAGGTGTCTCCAATGGTCCTCTATCAATTAGATTTATGTGTCCTAGAAGCATTTGCCTCACCACTGGCTGTTCTCACTTCTAAATGTTTGACAGAGTCTCCTGACAAGACCTGCACACAGCTGAAAATTGGGAGATGAATTCAAAACCCGAGCATTTGTATGGCAGGTGTGGAATGGAGGCTACTGCTCTGCTGCATGTATGAAGTGTATGAGCAAAGAAGCAGTTCTATCTATTTCCATGTTAATTCCACAGATAAATAACTCAGCACTTCATATACGGGTCCCTATAATAATTTCTGCCACACAGAAAACTGAACAGAGCCGAATGACTAGGTATGCTGTCCTGTTCACAGGGATCCATCAAGTCCCTGCAGCAATAGATTGACGGATGACTACACACACACAAATATTACTTGCCAGATGGGAATTTCAGTAGTAACATGTGACTACCAAAATAATAACACTAAGAAAATAAAACAAATAATACCCAAGGAAATCTAGACCAGGATATGAAAATGCAGACTTCTCATCAGTTTTAAATGACTGACCCTCTCCAACCTGGCCATACTTTTTTCTGGGTATGGCTAACAGCCATGACAGTTTAGTTATTCTGCAGGCACAGGTTTAAGTGCCATACTTAGGCAAGTAGGAAGACCATCAAAACACTTCACAATACAACCTGTGGGTCATGTAAAATTACGAGAACATATGTGGTCTCAGATTATCCAGAAAGAAACAACATTATCTTTTGTTTTCTTTATTCACAAGTAAAAATGAAGAAGAAAATTATGTAAGAAACCTGTCTTTGGTTAATGAGCCACAAAAGGCTTGTATATCAGCAGCTAGGCTTTTTATTTAAAGATGATTAGGCTTACTTATATCTGTTTGTGTACTCAGAAAATGAACATAATTGGACTATGACTTTAACTATCTTTTTCCCCTTTAATTTCACTGATAACCCACAGAAGGGTATCTCAGTCTTGAGCTCCAAACTAATATTTCCTGATTCCTATTTGGCCTCTGCTTTTTCCTAACACACTTTCTACACCTTCATTCCCCAATCAAACTCTAGTTCCTACCAGTCCCTCCCTGCCTCTGTTCTCTTTTTATTTATAGCAGTTTATTCCCAATCCATCCGCAAATCCAGCTGGTTCCACATTTGAAATTCTTTTCCCGATACCCCAACTGCAGCCCTGGTCCAGGATGGTACACTCTCCTTCCAGACTTCTGGAATCCACCCCTCTTAGGTCTCCCACCTTCCCTGAAGTCTAGTGTGCAAAGGACTAGCAGACAGGACTGTAATGTAAATCCAATCATGCTCTTTCCAGCTAAAACCCTTGAAGGAAAATCCAAATCCGTCCCCTACCCTCAGGCTTACAGGCACCCCTCACCCATCCTCAGCATCTTCAGCCTTCCCACTCACTTACTGGCTGTAATAACATTGACTCTGTCCCTGTTTTCACCACACACTGAGCTCTCTGTTACACCCGGTTTTCACTCTTGCTGCTCCTTGTACCCAGAAAGTTATCTTTGATGCCTTTCCGAAAGCTCCTGTCCATCACTCATGACATACCTCCTTACAGAATTCTTTCCTGACTGCTACATTCAAAATTTCCCTCATCTTGTTACTCTGTAATCCCCTATCATATTTTATTCATATCTAAAGCAGAAAGTAAATATTGTTTGCTTGCTCGGTGTCTGTTTTCACCATCAGACCACAGTCTCCATAAAGCAGAAGAAACTTTGATGCTGATGCTCTATTGTGTTTGGAACACAGTAGGCACTCAATAAATACTGAATGAATGAGTAAATTGAATGAATAAATGAGGATGCAAATTAATTTCACAGGTTGGAAGTCGATAGAAAAGGAGAAAATGATGGTAAACCCTTGAAATACCCAATTATTTTAATACAGAATCTCAGTAACTAAATTAAATAATCACTTTAAACTTTCATGGTATAAGAACTGAATTGTGGCACTTGTAGTCTGAAAGCAGGACTTCTTTATATTTAATTGATCCCTAGGAAGTTTTAAATACTGCACTTATGGTCCCAATAATGATCCTCTATATGTAGATAATAAATTATTATCTAGCATAAAATTCATCCTGTAGTCTTAATTAGCTTCAAATGCGACCCTTAAATCTCACCTGGTGCTTCCCACCATGCAGATGGCTGCAGTTCTTTGTGGTAAGCTCCCTCTGGAGATCTGCAGCTCAGCACTGGCATATGCAGAAACAGCTTGTGAAAACCAAAGCTCATTCAGGCGAGAAGCACATTTTTGAAGCATTAACTTTTGATTCTGTGCAGAAAAATCCTCAAGGTCATGGCTATAGTGCTGTCAAGGTCAGGCTATCCTGAGGTACTGGTCTCCAGAAGGAGCCTGTGTGCCCTGGGGCTTGACAAGGGAATGTTTGGTGTGGGGGTTCAGAGAAGCCTCTCTAGATCCTTGACTTCCCTGCACACTGTTACAACAAGACAAACCTGCTTGAGAACATGAGGCCTGCCCTCTCACAATGTACCTTTTTCCATTTCACAGAGCCGGGTCAGATCCCTCCCTGCTCTGAAAGGGCACATGTTCTGTGAGACAAAACCCAGGTACTGCACATGGCTGTGACTTAGTCACAAGGAAAAGAAAATGGCTCTGATGATGGACGATCCATCACTTTTCCCAGAAGGTGAGTTTCTAATTCATTACCTTCAACAAGTTTGAAAGGGGGCGAAATCAGGTTGTCCATTAATAGAGAATTAAAAATCACTTCTGATGATGGACCCCAATGAGATTTTTGAAATCACACATATACGAAGTTCAAAGAATCAAATGGCATTGCTATAAGGAAAGGCCTTTGCTTAGGTTTGTCAATAAGTTTCTCAGTATTCAAGTCTGTAAAAACAAAGCAAAACAAAAATAAGAACAGAATGATACTGAACCCTGTTTTTTTTTTTCAAACACTAAGTAATGTTCCTTTGGATACATAAATTGAGGGGTGAAGCTCTTTGATCTAAAAAATGTATTTCCAGTGAAATTCTACTCTTAGAAATTTTAATAATATTTGTGATACATATGATTTTTGGTCAATTTAATTCTGCTAACACCTACAGTAATAACTTAATTCATAAAAGTTTTAATTGAAAATCTGTTACCACTAGAAGTATTAAAAATTAAAATTTAACTTGCATATATTTTGCCTCAAGAGACAATGATAAATCAGAGACCTTAAAGCATAAGAGACATTAATCAGGGTAAAATTTGGAGGAATGTGGGAGAATACTATGTTCAAGGAGCAAAATAAACAATGTTGAATTTCTAACATTAATGAAGCATTTACTCACATATTATTAAAGAGGATGCCAGTGGATATAAAACCACCGTAATATTCAGATTTCTTAGACATATTTTAAAAGGATATATGTCAGTTTTATTTTAGAAAACATCACAGGAATTATATTTGTGGTACACTTAAACATTTTTAAATGTGATGTAGTAAAGGAGTAGCAAATAGCTATACAACAGTCTTAGAAAGTTAGCAAGCAAAATATAAACTGTGGCTTCCAGCCTTTAATCATTCTGTCAATGATTTATAATTGTTCATGCTGTCAATAAACAGATACAGACCGCTTGCAGCCTAGATGGTCAGGCTACCCTTGGCCATCATTGGGGATCCTGGACAAGACCACAAAACCTTTCAAGGAGAATATCAGGAACAGGCACCAGACCTAGGAGAGGCCAGTGACAGAAAGAAAAAATGACTTTAGAACTTCAGGCCACTTGGTGGGGCAGGGCTTGGGATGAACAGATATGTGTCCTCCCCAAGACATTTATAGAAGGGTCTGTTCTTTTCCATCCCATTCCCCTTCCTTTCTCTAAGTTAAGATCCCATCTCCTTTCAGCCCTGTTATGGGGCTATTCTTAGGTACTTAGTTGATCCCACTTTTTACTGTGTTTAAAACAAGGAATCTCATGTGCCTTTGAATTTATAAAGAAACAAGCAGAGAGGAGAATCTAGTCACTGGATATCTGAGCAGAGACAAGGTAAAATATGTAGATAGGAAAGCCCTGGACCTGGGGACTCCAGAACAAAACAGAGACTGGTTCTTAGCAGCTGCGGGTGGGAAGTGAGTCTGAGAGGCAGGTGGAGGGGGAAGAAGAGGCAGAGGTCACCAGAGATGTGCCTCCCTCCAGGCAGTTACACCCACATCCCATCCCCTTCCTTACCCCAGCCTTCTTCCTCTTGGATTCCCTAAGTCAGTTCTGGAAGTGGTCCTCTCTTCTCCTTGCTGACACAGCCAGAGCTGACCTATGGCTGTCTGATCCCTTCCCCAAGCCTAGGTCTCCCCAGCTCTGTCAGCTCCATAATCTAAAAACCACCCCACTCTGTCTTACCAAAGCCAAACAGAAATGCAGCATTCATTCCAGAAAATTCAGCATAATTCTTAAAGGAAAGTAATGAACCTAGGAAATGGCAAAATCTGGATGAGTTTCAATCACACTCTTCCTACTTAGATGGATGTGGTCTAAAGAGTGATTTGTGTTTTCTGTGTTCCTTTTGGGCAGGTCCCTGAGTTGGCTGCTTGGTTTCCCAGAGTAGCTAAGGGTCTGTCAAATTTATTTATTTTTTTCAAAGAATCAACATTTTTGTTTTGTCAATTTTAAAAATTGTTTCTTCTGTTTCAATTTCATTGATTTCAGCTCTAATTTTAATTATTTCTTGTCTTCTTTTGTTTTTGCTGTTGATTTGTTTTTCATTTTCTAGGGCTTTGAGTTTTGTAATGTGAACTCATTTATTTGTTGAATTTTTTTTTCTTTTAAGGAATGAACTGCATGCAATGAACTTTCCTCGTAGTACTGCCTTCATAGTGTCCCAGAGATTTCCATATGTTGTGTCTATGTTCTCATTTACCTTTAAGAATTTTTTAATCTCCTCCTTGATGTCTTCTGCAACCCATTGTTCATTCAGTAGTATATTGTCTCCAGGTGTTGGAGTAATTTTTATTTTTATTCTGTCATTGAATTCCAATTTCATTAAATTATGATCTGATAAAATGCAGGGTAGTATCTCTACTTTTTGGTATTTTGCTAAGAGTTGCTTTATGTCATATTATATGGTTTATTTTACAGAAGGATCCATGTGCTGCTGAGAAGAAAGTGTATCCACTTGATACAGGTTGAAATATTCTACATATGTCAGTTAAGTCTAAGTTATTGATTGTATTATTGAGTTTTATAGTTTCTTTATTCAACTTTTGTTTGGAAGATCTGCACTGCAATTGTGGCTATTACTGACTCTTGTCTGCCAAATGTCTCTCCCACTCTAACACCTCCAAATCCTCCACTGTGTCCTATTCCTGCCTGGATGCCATACTGGAGGTGATGGGGTGGTCTTTGATGCCAGCTTGGAAACTGAGAAGCTCTGCACTGCCTTAAACCAAAGTGGGAAGAAGACTAAGCCCGACTCACTCTGTCTCTTCCAATTTGTGCTTAATTACTATGGAGGAAATCATGTTTAATAAGTGACACATGAGGTCACTTATCTGTTTAAGATGGGCTTTGCTGCAAATTTTACTTAATTACTGAATATTCAGTATCCATTATTACTCAGAGATTGTTACTATCCAATCCATAGTAACACTGTTACATGCTTGAAGTTTGAAATGTGGATCCCAGAGAAGCTCCTAATCTGTGATTCAAATGTTTTTAACTAATTCTAGTCCCTTACCTAATGGAAAGTAGCTGAGTAATTTCTCAATTTTCCCTCTGAAGAGTCTTTAGAAATGATACTTCTTCATTCCACAAACATCCTTGCCAATCCTCATCAGCAAATTTCTCTTTCATCTTCTACTTCTTCTCCTCTAGCCTAGGCCAATAGCAGGAATCAATAGGAAGGAACCTGATTTCAGCATTATTTTTTTGGGGGGGGGTAAGTGAGCTTTCCCAGAAGGTGACACATAATGATGGGTAATATCAGGCTCACTGCACAGTGGGATCACTTCTTGGGTGTCCTCATTGTTATTTCTTAGTTCAGTATAAAAAAGCAAGGCCAAATATTTGACCTTCAAGGACACCAATTATCTTCTCTCCTATATTACATCTGAGGCAACCTCTTCACCAAAGCCCAGAGGTATCTGCATGCCACACCTGTGTTAGGAGATGGGAAGGGAACTAGATACTAGATGGAGATGCTTCTAAAACATCCTGTCTTAAAGACTCAAAAGCAACTCAAAACACATACTGCCTTGCCTCCATAAACCAAGAGCACAGTTCAAACTCATCCAGGCATAAGGCACAAGGTAGAAGCAAAAAGGAGAGAGGGAGAGGGGAAGGGGGGAGGAGGAGGAACAGGAGGAAAGGAGGGAGAGGAGGGGGAGGAGGAGGAGAATAGTCGGCCACATTCTCAGGTTCCAAATCTATGAATTCAGTAACTAATTTAAAAAATATCTTTAAAAATTGCATCTGTACTGAATATGCAAGGCTTTCTTTTTCTTGTCATTACTTGCAGTGCAATAGAGTAGAACAACTATTTACATAGCATATTAGGTATTAGAAGTAATCTAAGGAGGGTCTGAAGTGTAGAAGAGGATGTGCATGGGTTATATGAAAATACTATGCTGCTTTATACAAAGGACTTGAGCATCCATGGTTTTTGGTTTTTGAGCAGAGAGGTCTTAGAACCAGTTCCCTGTACATGTTGGGGACAACTGTTTTTCAGAATTGATAGGAAGATTTAATTCATGGAAAGTAGCTCATGGAAACGTAATGCTAATATCACAGCACTTTAGGGGAATGGTTGGAGGCAGGGTTGTATCTCGAAGTATAAATATGCATATATCTTTCCTTTCTCCCTCCCTCCCTCCCTCTATCCCTCCCTCCTTTCTTCCTTTCCACTGACACATCTTAACCACTGACATATCTCCAGCCCATTTTAGGTTTTATTTGGAGATATGGCCTTGCTAAATTGCTGAGGCTGTCATTGAACCCCTCATCCTTCCACCTCAGCCTTCTGAGCTGCTGGGATTACAGGCCTGTGACATGGCCCAGCTATTTTCTTCTCCTTTGCTCATTTACTGGGACATGAAGGGCATTCTTTCAATACTCAACCACATTTAAGCAGAAACACTCAAAGAAGTCATGAAAAAAAAGTGTGAGGAGAAATATCTGGGTGTGGAGTGAAAAATGAGGGGTTCTGGTTGCAGAAACGAGCTAAGACTGGAGCTGAAGAGAAGGCACTAGCCCGGAAGGCTAACCATGCTGGTCACCTGTATGACTCCTGGGCTGGACAGCAACTTGGACGCCTCATATCTTCACCCATGGGGGGGGGGCTGAAGCATTCCCCACAGCCTTCCCAGCCTGAGGTTGCCGTTGGTGGCTACTCACATTTAATGTTTTCGATGAGCTCATTAAGCCTGTACTCTTAATTAAATTGGTCTTTCAACATAAGGGGCTTCATTAAGTGGAAATATAAAGTTAGAATCCTCCTTAAACTGAAGAGGCTTGTGATATCTTCATCCAAGGGTGTGTTGTAAAACTTATACTAAAACAAGGGAGTAGTTGGAATTTCTTCCTATTATATATACACAGCAATTTAAACTTTGTTCTAACTGTAGGTATTAATACCAATAGTGGTAATTCTGGCTGAAATTGGCTACTCAATTAGAATTAATTATCATTACATGCAGTAAGATAAGGAGGAAATTTGGATCAGAATATTCCTGGAGAAAACTTTTTTATCTTTTTACTGATAAAAGAAATGAAATGTCTCAGAGAAAAATACATGTTTTAAGCTTTCACCATTAAAAACAATTCAAAATTGGAAGAAGACAATTTTTCAGAAAATGAGCAGGCTTTTTCTATCTACAATGGTTTTTACAGACTCTAAATCAGTAATTATAAACTGAGATATTTTTGAATTCCTGAGTAGGCCTTAAGATAAGAGCTAGTGTATCTTGGTGTCCCAGGAGATGTGAGTCCAATGTACATCAAAGTTAAGAAACGTCTTCTTCAAAAAGTACGTCAAAGTACTAATTGCAAAATAAAAAATAAAAAAACCTTTGGTTTGCAAAATAAAAAAAAAAATAGGCACCGAATTTTCTTTTTTAGAGATGTGGTGGTGGTAGTGTGTTCAAAATATGGAAGGAAGAAGGTGAAGGTAGATAGGTCTCAATTGCAAAAGAAGCTGTGCTAGATGTTATAGCTGCAATCTGATTTAAAATGATAATAAAAATCTACACATGACAAGAAAATCTTGGTTTGTGAGGCCACAATATTAAGACGTCAACTCACTACACATTGGAATGACACTTCAAAAGCATTCATTCACATTTTGGAAATTTTCAGGCTACTATATCCAATTGTTTTAATATTCTGCCACAAACAAAACCATTGTAATGTAAATGAGAAAAAGGTAATTGATGTCCATGTCTTCTATGAAAAACATGTATCAGTTTGCTTCTGCATAATGCCATTATCTTTTTCTGATGCTCATAAACCAAGTAATGAGTGTTTTAAACTTTAAAAAGTGTTTAGGGCCATTATGAAGATCTAGTTTGCTAGTCAATTTGTTACAGAAAAAAAAAGTGTGCATGCTCTTTCCATAAAGGAAAGTTATTGTTTCAGACAATGAGGTCTATAAAAAGCTGTCTTCATGCAATATTCTGGTGTTTTACCTTCACATTTCTGTTTTTGTTGGGCCATAAAA
Source organism: Ictidomys tridecemlineatus (assembly GCF_052094955.1). NCBI lineage: Eukaryota > Metazoa > Chordata > Mammalia > Rodentia > Sciuridae > Ictidomys > Ictidomys tridecemlineatus. The sequence goes on from NW_027524348.1 coordinate 591,105, forward strand.
TTTTAAGGACACTAAAGAAATACCACAAAATTTTGACAATTGCTATAAAAACACAATCGTAGACTCTAGATTTCAGACAGTAATACTATCTGTGTGAAAGTCAATTCTATTGTGTATCCTGTCAATATTTTAATTATTCAAGAACTGTCTTTTGAAATAGACTTTTGAAAGTAAGGGTTTCCCTGCTTGGTTTCTGAACACTTAATTCTCAATTTTCTTGAAGTAATTTGTTAGTGTTTGATTCAATTAAATTTTTCCCAATCTTGTCCAAGAATTGTCCACCTCCCTTCCCACATTGTAAATTAATAAATTATGTAATAGATGTTGATAGTGTGATTGAATTATATATGTACCTGTGTATTTGTATTTTAATAAAAATGAGCCTACATAAGTATATATTTATTTACAACTGCACAGAATGTTCCTTAGTAGCAACTCACCCTGCTTGAGGACTAACTCATTTGTCTAGAATTATTCTGGGGGCAGAGCTTAGAATAAGACTGGCATTCCAAATTTTTTTCTGTCTTCTAAAATTTATTAGTGGCAATTTAACATGTTCTTGATGACAGAAGTCAGCACTTTGACTACCAGTTATTAGAACAACCTCTGGGAGTGTTTCTTTCTTGCATCTGCATGTTTACTTTTCCTAACTCTTCTTTTTTCTCTCTTTGCCATCAGGGTATCCACCCTGACTTTTTACTGTGTATCTGAATTTTCTAGTTCATGTCTATAGTGCAGACTGGGAATTCCAGTGGTATAGTTGTTAAATACATAACAACTTCTATGTCCTTGAATTCAGTTTCGCCTTCTTAATAGTATTTACTCTATAAAAATTTACCAAATAAATGTCCCCTGGATGTGTGTGGTCAGTAGTCACACTGGGGCAACTGTGCTACACGAATACATAGGCTTATATTCTGGAAATAGCAAGATGCTCTTTCCAGAATACACAGAGAATGATTGTCACACATCTTTCATAATTGGTATTATATAATCCAAAGTAGGAGATAATTGGAGAATATAGAAATAGAGAACATTTTTCAAATCTGCCATTTTCTTACCCCTAACACCTAACTACCCACACCTGTCAGCAGTTCTCATGCTGGCCTGGTTGCCCCTGAGATACAAGTATGGACTTGCACAGATAGCTCCACATTGCAGGAACTGCAGAGCAGGGCCACACTTCTAAACCTGCAGCTTGCCAGCACAGCTGAGCCCAGATTCTGCAAAAACAACTCTACCAACTTTATTCTGAATAAAAAGTGTATTTGTATCTGAATCAAAAAACCAAGTAATTGGTCTTAAATGTGACCATCTGAGGATGGCTTGGTCCTTAATATGTTACTAAATTCTGACTGATAGATATTTATGAATAGATATCATCTAAAAGAAAGACATGTGGACAGGTACTGCTTGGGTTAAATGTTGAGAATAACTGTTACACATCTTTCATAATTGGCATTATATAATCTAAAATTGGGACATCTTTGCTCAGCCAAGCAGTGGGGTACAGAGACAAGTGGAAGTTAGTGTTGGCCCTTCAGGGGCTCACAGACCAGATTCTCTTCTAGAGTCAGTCTTAGCAGCTTAGCAAGGACTTGTGGTATGAAGGGATAAATGATCCATGACACTGCTCTTGACCTTCGCTGTCAGATGCAATGTGGCTCTTGGTATTCAACACATTTTTTTTCTCTTGCTGATTCTAAGATTTTCCTTTTATTACCAGTTCTGAGCAACTGAATTATAATGTACTTTGGTACAGTTTCTTCATGTTTCTTGTTTTTTGGGTTCCTTGAGCTACTTGAATCTGTAAATTTTGGTTTTCTTAAAATGTGGAAGAATTTCAACCATTATTTCCTTAAATATATTCTTTTCTTCTCTTCCTTCCCTTGTGGGAGGGTTCACTGCATTTCTCAAGATTACACGATTCTCAAGATGCACTCTGCATTCTTCTTTTGGATAATCTCCCTTATTGTCTTCAAGTTCACACATTTTTTTTGTCTTTTTTTATTGGTTGTTCAAAACATTACAATGCTCTTGACATATCATATTTCATACATTAGATTCAAGTGGGTTATGAACTCACATTTTTACCCCAAATACACATTACAGAATCACATTGGTTACATACCCACATTTTTACATAATGCCATATTAGTAACTGTTGTATTCCATTTAAATGCAACAAAATGCCGTAGTTTAAGACATGTTATTTTTAACTCTAGAAGTTTGATTTGGGTCTTTTACATATTCCTGCCAGATCCTCTTAACATTTTGAACATAAAGAATCTGAGTTTAAAAGTCAAAGTCTTATATTCAAAATCTTCAAGTGCCCAAAGATATTTCATATTTTTTTAATTATCATAATAAGGAACTATATCTTTTTCAGGGAACAAGATAGTTGCTTAAATACAGAGCTTAGATATCACATTAGATTTGTCACCATCTGGATATCCAGGTCTTTGTACCTCAGATTAGTCTCAGCTCACAGTCCCCTTCCTTTCCATGCCTGTTGATATAGTGCCATGAGGTAGGAGTGCTGGTGGGGTCTCTTGGCCACAAATGTGACAATCCTTGGGCCATGCCATCTCATTCCCATCTCTGTATCCAGGTGGTGATGCATCTGCATGTTAAAGTGCTTGGCAGGTATGGTCTTCTCTATTTGAAGATGACACACGTGAGACCCACGAGAGGTGTAATCTGCCCAAGATCACCACCCTCTGAAAAAGCAGGTCCTGGGTTTGAACTGTGGTTTGAATAAAAACTTACTGAACCATGTTAAGCTTACAGGGACATGAGATGTGAGAGCCAATTCAAAGAAGTGATTTACATTAATGACCTTCCTAGTCCTATAAGGCCACACTCTGGCCTTCTGACTGGTGGGACTCTGCTTTTGAAAGTTGTCTGCACCTATCTCTGTTTGAAAGTAGGAGACATCTTCCAGCCTGGCCTGACCTGAATTCTGTAGGTAGAAACACTAAGGATGTTTAACAGGCAGGGAGGGAAAGGAACAATCATGTTCACTTTTCAGGCTCTCAAGGAAGGGTGAGCCTGTCCACACAGCAGCAAGCAGCTCCCCAGGCACACTCAGGGACCAGGCCCATGAGCTGTGATGTCACAGCTGGAAGGAAGAGCTGGGGCTAGGGTAATGGAAACAAGGAAAAGAGAGAGAGAGAGAGGTGTGGCAAAAAGGCTGACATTGGACCATATGAGCACAAGGAAATGTGCAGTCACATGATAATCTGAGGCCAAGACAAGTGACATCTATGCCTCTGAGCTTCTGAAAATTCTGAAGCTATGTGTCAATGTTAACATCACTCTGAAGAGAATGAATGTCAAAGAAAAGAGTGATTTATGAACATCCCAAATCCTGAATTTGATATTAAATGGATGGAACATGATGGCAAAATCAAAACTTTTTTTGATGTTTTTTCTCTTGGCGTTTCCCCATACATTCTATCTTCATTTCTCTAAGAGTGGTCACACATTTTTGTATTTTAATGCAACAAGGCAAATTGGTGCTTGTAACTATGACGACCACAGTCAAGAATTTTTTCCCCCTGGTGAATCTTTTCCTACCAAAAATTGGGTCTTGAGAATTTTCTGTGAAAATCAAGCAGGAATAGTGTCAGTTTATAAGGACTTGGAGAAAGGAACCTCTTAATCTCGTCAAAATCATACATTTAAAAAAATATTTTTGCCAAACGGAATTACCAATCTGTTCTCCTCTGTAAGCTCATGATTTAAAAATGCAAGGGGTCTTTTTGGGGGCTGGGATCCAGTACAAAATCTAGAATACCTATACGGGTGTTTGCAGATTAGCTCCCTTAACAGCCAATGATGGTGCTTTGAAAACGTACACATGTCACAATTGTCCCTGAAAGTCAAGCAGCTCAGCTCTCTCCATAGAATTGCAAGAATTTCACAGCCTTTTCAATGATCATATTATTCACCAGTGGTCTTCAAAGAACTCTGAAACCTTAAGAGAATTTCTTTTTTTAAGTTTTTTTCAACTTTTTAAGCCCAACAACTCAATATAATTGTTTTTTTTTCTCCTAAACCTCTTTGTTCGAATTGCACCTCTTGGAACTACACTTGCATTATTTTCTCAAGACTTGCTGCAACTCCAGATTCTTTTGTATTGTAATGAACTAGCCATGCCTTCCAGCTCCCTGTGGCCAAGTTCTGCAGGGCATCTGCCGCCCCTTCCAGCGTGTCTGGGTTTGAGCACTCAGAGAGCAGTGTGAGGTAGGGTTTGACTATGGAGGGGTGCCACAGCATCTGGATCCCTTTGGGTGGTTCTGCATAGTCTTGAAGAGGTCCTACTCCATCCCACTGGTGGAAGAAAAATGAGAGAGTAAATGTCTTTAACAACTTCCTCATATTTCCATCCTCAAACATCACAAACAAAACAAAATCAGGTGTTATAGAATCCAGTGAATACTGGCGACAGGGAAGGTCAACTGTTCAGGGATCAGGAGAGCCATTCCTGCCACAGAGAGCTTAGGATGGAGTTTGTGGGGGATTGGGACATGTATAAAAGTGTTTGCAACTGGTAGCCACCCAAGATTAGCTCTCTGAGAACTACTCTGACACAACCTACACAGGAAAGAACAAGCAGAGATGGGGCAGTTTTGGATGGATGGAAGAAGGCTAAAGATCAAGGTAGTACACATTATATTTACATATATCAGCTGTTGCATCGAAAGTTATCAACAATGGAAAGCCTGCACTAATGCAAAATTATAATAATTTATGCATAACTCATGCATAACTGTGGTCAATTCTTACATAATTTGTAAAAACATATTTGCTTGATTTGTGGTACCATATTGCATCTAACAAAAAAATGACAGAATGGATGAAAGAGAGAAAATTGCTATGGTTTATTAGATGCACTGACATGAGCTATAGGCAAATCTGGATCTTACAGCAATCCTGATAGTTAAATTCGCTTTGAATTAAACATAATGAATAATGGGAGAGTGTGTAATTAAAAATTAATTACACATAATTTTAAAATTATGGCTTATATGCACAAAGAAATACCCGTCTACCACTAGAAATGAGAGTTATACAGATTACAGGCACTTCCTCATTTTGTTTTCAAAATATCTTTTGCAGTTGCACCTATTCTACTTGGCAGGTGAGGAAGCTGAGACTTAAAGAGTTTGAGGTCCCGAAGCTACTTATGGAGACACTGAAATGAAATATGAGGAAAGGAGAAGCCAACAGCTTCAGCCTTAATGGAGAATATGGATAGACTAGATTTTGTTTGTTTGTGTTTTTAATGTTTTTTTTTTTTTAGGATAAAAAGAAAATGAAATATGCCTAATGCTGAAATGCTAGTGAATATAATGCTTTCTTTGATATCTAAAAAGTTTCAAAAGAGATATTAAAAAGGATTTATCAGCATTTTAGTGTATCCCTAGAAAATGGTATTTAATTTAAATTAGGATTTTTGGCATTTGCTGATCTTACAATATGAACAAAAATTTCAGTTTCTTAGGTAATACAACTAATCAAATATTGACAGAGTTTTAATGCAAAATTTTATAAATTGCACCTTTTGTTGATCAACATGTTTCTGGCAATGTCTCTAGTGGGGGGTGGGGAGGGAGGAGGAACTCACTTTCTGCTATGGGAAATGTGGCAGGAGGCACAGTAGTATTATTTTAAACTGGAAGGATGGCCCTTATAAAAGTCAAGTTTAGACCTTGAAATGATTTTCTCCAGGTTGAGCTTTGAACATATTAGAATAAGTTTGTCAAAATTCCCTATCAGACCTCCACGGCAATGAGTGACCCTGGGTTTGGGAGGGTGGTTTTTCCAAATGTAGAAACTGAGGAATTCAGACCTGAAAGTACCTCAGCTCATGTATACCCCAGTCTGAAGTACCCTGAATACACCTCCTGATGAGATGTCTTTCTTTTGAATATCGTCATGATGGGGTGGCAGCCTCCTGACCCACAAATAGACTTAATCATGATTAGCACTAATTTCACTGGTAATCAAAAAATGTGCAGAAAATAACAGGAGCGAACACTTCATTAACATTAGATGCTTTCAACATTAATTCCAGCATATTCTAGTGTCTATTTGATTCTAGTCCAGTCTGCTCCCAAATTTAAAACATTTTTAATTAAAATGTACATGATGTTGAGACACAAGAAAGATTAATATAGTGTCACTAGACAAGGTAAAAGGACCAAGACACACACACCCACCCACCCATATGCCTATTGTCTGCAAGTGACAAGAGACAACATATATTATCAAATGGACACAAGTGTGTGCTTGTCTCTTTTATGGGTAATGGTTTCATAAAAGCCTTTGGACCTAAGTTTCTACTTTTATTCAACTATTATAGAATTGGTAAAAATCACATTAGGTGAAACTTTGGGCTTTGCTTTGCAGGCAATGAGGTTTTCCTTTTTCACCTTTTCCTCCTAAACACAAGATCTACCACTTTTTCAACTACGGCACTCAGCTTTTTGCTGTACATTACCAGGTACCTGAAGAAGAATGATGTACTTTCCATCCACAGTAAGGAACCAGTGCAGAAATAAGGTCACAGCCTGAGTAATTCCAATAAAAAATGCATGATGGAGGTTTAAAACTATAAGGAAGTAGGAAGGGAACAGATACATTTGATCCCTCAAATCCCATCTTTTGGTTTTCTCTCTGGCTTGATCTCCCACATGCTGGCCATCTGCATCAGAAGCACTTTTTATGGAAAACGGGAGGCCTATTAAGTTGAACGTGTGGTGTAAGCTCCACAGCATAGTCTGTGAGAGTACTGTGTATTCCATCTGATTTAAATAGTACAGAGAATGATGGTGGATCAGAGGCACAAGGCATCCAGCAGCAACGGACACTTGTGCCACTTGCAGCAGGTGCACCTTCCCTGGTCTGGCCACTCAGCTGAATGTATACTGTGAGCTCTCTTGCAGAGCTATGAGAGCACAGTCCTTGAGATCCCCAAGGAAATCACTGTGACCACTGGTGTTTATCATCCAAGATTATTTTCTACTCCTAATAAATGACCTGGGCAGGTATGATTTTTTTTAACCATCCTGTTTCCTCAGGAAATTTGCATTTATCCTTAGAAAATGTATCATTGTCTCTTTTTATGATGGTACCTACAGATCTCACTTAGTCATCAAATGACTTCTGGTGTCCCATTTATAAACAGATCATGATTCACATTTTTTAGACTTTTTGCACCTACATGGACACTCAGGTTATGTCTAACTTTTTTTCCTATACTTAACAATATTGATCTAAAGTTCATACTTACGGATTTTGTCAGATGGATGCTGTGGACCTGTTCTAGGAAGAAAGAATTTACAGAAATAAATCCATTCAAGTTAAAAAAAAAGTAGATACATGCTTTTTCTATACTCAATGCTATCTTGTGATAAAAAGACAATATAATACCTAGTCTTTGACCTTTAGATGGTCACAGATTAGCCAGGTAAACAGATGTGTGTGTGTGTGTGTGTGTGTGTAATGTGACTAAATATTTTGCAAGCAGCAACCAGCAATATGAAGGATTTGGGAACCAATCACCTTTGAACTTGACTCTTCAATGTTCAATAGAAAATGAACACAGGCTGAAATGGATGGAAGGGTTATCATTCGCCTCATTCAATAGAATTTTTCCTTAAATTGTAATTCTATAAAATTGGACATTGGTAATTTTCCTTAATATTTATAGCAGAAAATTGTGAGTTGTGATTAAGAAATAAGGACACAGAAGGCATTGAATGTGTTTCCAGCAAGGAAGCATCACATGTGAAATCAGTGCAAATTATTTTTAAAGGTAGATGGGAAGAGTGGGATAAAATCACAGACATGGGCTCAGGAGCAGTCCAGCTAAATGGTGTGTGCACACCAATCAGCACATCTGCTCAGAGGTGGGGTCAGCAGACCACTAAAGCCTTTGACAGAGGAGTGGACCTGACAAGAAGAGGTAGAATTCTGCATCTAATGCCAGTTCTGGTACAAGACCTCTCCATTTTTCCCAGGCCCTTTTTACCACCTCCATTTTATTGGTATCCTGAGCCAGTCACTGTGACATAACATCATGGCTAGCTCCTGGTTCACTGGAGTAATCTTGTCAGTGCCCTTCACCATGGCCCATTACCTGTGCTGGGTCCCTCTTAACATCTCTAGGTACTAGAAGGCATAGGTAGGCAGCTGTGAGTGCTGGTAAAGGATCACCGGAGGCTCTGCTGCCCCACAGGGCTCCACAGCAATAGGCAAGTGAAGGTCTATGATGCTATTATAACAATACGCAAAGGCAGGCAGAAGCAAGTATCCCTGACCAGCTTGGTGAATCCAAGTCAATCAAATGGCATTTCCAAGGCCATCTTTCTCTGACATCTTATGCAGAGGGCAGAGCTGAGAATGACAAAAGGTAATTCCTTGACCTTGAAGCCTAGTAGAGTTTGCTGGGCTGGATTTCCAGGCTGCTTTGGGGCATGACTCCACTTTTCTTTCTACTTCCTGCCTTTTTGACCTCAAATGTCTCTAACTGTTGTCCCATCCACCCCGTGTTGGAAATAGATAACCTGTTCCTTCATTTTTACAGGTCTCACATAGATGGGGATTGTTTCCTGGGAGCTATACTTAGTGGATTGCTCATCCACACCTGATTTAGATGAATCAGATTTGGAGTTTGGAGGTGAAGAGATTTAGGACTTTGAATCAAATGCTGTAATTGGATAAATATTTAGAGAGCTTGGGATGAGATAAAAATATGTGGGAATGAATGTATCTTTGAGGGCCAGAGAGGTGGTCAAAAACTGGCCTCTCAAAGATGTCTATGCCTTAATCTTTGGAATCTTTGACTAGATGGCTTTACATGGAAAAAGGGACTCCACAGATGGAATTAAAGTTTTGGACCTTAAACGGGAGATTGTCCGAGGTTGTGTCCTTGCGCTCTAATCACATGAACCTTAAAGGCAGAAAGCATTCTCTGCTTTTTTGGCTGGAGTCACAGTGACCCCAAGTATGAGAATTTGATTCTATATTCTGGTTCTGACATAGAGAAGGCTTCATGCAAGGAAGGGAGAGAAGCAGATTGGAGGTAAGGCCAGTAGAGTGGGCAGCAAGGAAACAGAGACCTAGATCCTGTGGCTACAAGGAATTGGATTCTGCCAACACTAGAAGTAACCAGCCATCAGAAGAAGATTCTTCTCTGGAACCATTGGCAGGGAATTCATCCTTATAAACACCTTGATATCAACTGGAAAAGCAGGTTAGTGTCTGGACTCCTGACCCACAGGCACTACGAGATGAGTGCAAGTTAAGAAGGTACTTCTAGATGGTCAAAGAGTTGTACCCAAATGCCACCAGGTAAGAATCAAAATTCTTCCTGGGGCATATGTGTGAGGGGGTAGGTAGTGGCATAAGTCATCTGCCTTCAATGGTGCCAGGCTACACCTAGATGTATCCCAGAGCATGTGAAGGAGGCTCTCTGCATAAGACACACTGATATGATGTGGAAATGTTCAGCTTGAGGCCAAAGTACACCACTTTATTTTTTGCCTTATCATTGATCTCATTACCCCAAAGAATGCCACCAAATTTGGGGCATCAGCATGTCCCAGAATGCCCTTCTGTTTGCTTGATATATATTATTTCTGCCAGAAGAGGCCCCTGAAAACCTGAGTCCACAACTTCTATGAACAGGAAGTGCAGCCTGCAACTGTGTCTGCACAGAAATGAGCATGCCATGCTGGGGGAGAGAAATGGCAGAACACTAGCCCTGCTCCAGTGGCGTCAGCAGAGCAGCCTCATTATTTTCAGTGAATGACCAGAACACTGTGTAATGCCCACCACAAGTGCCAGGTGCTATTAACCATTTTAGGATCAGCTGCACCTCTGCAGACTTTCACTGGGAAGCTGAACGTCCCTGAGCAGCTCTTGACCTCTCTCTCCACATTTGGGTACAGAGCTGGCACCTCATCACAGTCAAGTCAGAACAATTTCCAGGGAAAAAAGTTCCCTAATTAAAAAAAAAAAAAAAGATTAGCACAGTCTTGCTGTTTGGATTAAATTTCTTTATAAATAAGCATTATGATGTCTTGGTAATTACTGTTGAGCTTCAGGCACAGAATGCTTCAGTGTCCAAAGCCCAGCTACTGACTGGGCCTGGTGGCGAACCCCACTGCCATTCTGCACTCGGAGCTGTAGTTGCTGTATTCGTACCACACTCCCCAAGTCCCCTCATAAATGTAAACCATCAGAAAGAGACGGGTGAGCTTCTCCTTCATTGACTATTAAACACTGCCCTCTTAAAAACTGCCTGGGTCCATGCCTTCTGGAGTCAGCCATGCATGAAGTAACATTGTTCCACAGAAGCCCAGAGCGGAACCAGAGATACCTGACTTAAAAGACACCCTCTCCCTGTCAAGTGCTACCTAGGGTTTAGCTACATGATTCCAATTAAAATTGATGGTCACCACAGAATGAACTGCTCTATGAAACATCTGCTAGAAGATTCCCACTGGGCTAAATTACAAGAATATCAGAGGGGGGATAAAAGAGCAAATGTTCTGTGGCTAAAACCATTAGCTGCAAACCTAATTGTGCATGTGGTCCTTTGTGCTCCACAAACACGCACACGCTGGCCATCACTGTTGTTTCCTCACTTGGGGTGCAAGCTGTACTCATTAGGCTTTGTTTAGTTTTGTGACCAGTTCTGAAGCTGGAAATGGTACCATGTAGCTCAACTCCTGGGTGAATGCCCACCTACCCTGTTCTCCAATAATGCCCACAAAGTTCTATTCTTCCATATTTGTGGTGGGCTCAGAATCTCAGAATCCTGTCTCACATTGGAAGACCCTCACCCTCATCCTTAGATCCAACATACCATCTTCCTGTCAAGACCACTCACCACTGCCACTGCCGCAAGTTCCTCAATGTTTTACCTGACATGGCCCAGTCACAAATGCAACAATAGCAAAAAGAAAATGTCCTGGGCCAGAAGCAAATAAAACTTAAAAATGGATAAAGCAAGTTTTCTTTCTTCTCTGCTAATCCAGATTACACACACACACACACACACACCTACGTATATATATATATATATATATATATATATATATATATATATATATATATATATATATATATATATTCATTCATTCATTCATTCATTCATTCACTGGGTACATAATATATAAATATGCTAAGAAATATTGCAAAATAGAATGCAATATTCACTTCACCAAGCAGGTGGTTTCCAGGAAAACAAGCATTGTATCCTCAGCAAATAATGAGAAATAACAATGTGATCCAATTCTTTCCATTTCAAGTTCTCCATTTTCTAAGAAGTGGAAGAACACAATTAACAAGGGATTATCGGTAATTGGCTACCTTCCTTTTAAATGTCAGATTGTGGGTTTGAAGACATTTAACATTTGGCATTATGTTCTTGATTATTAATAGCAAGTATTAAAACAAACTTCCTAACTTTCATGTTGATTCCTAACCTAATTCCCAATATGCAATCATGTCATCTTTCAATTTATTTACTTGTAGGAAAATTTAACAATGCGTACTTCAAAGACTGATTAAAGCTGAGAATACACATGATTTTTAAAGCTCACTTATCTAGCTGGTAAGCTTTCCTTGAGGCCTCTTCTTGTTTTTATGACTGCTCTGATCACTCACTGATAGCTTATGAAACACCAACAACCACCATCAGAGGACTGAAGGTATATTCAGAGGCAAAATGTGCCAGTGGTCTGTGCCTCCTTCTCTTCTTCCATGCCCAAACCTCCCAAGGATCACTGTAGCCTGGGAACTCAAGGTTGAACTGCTGCCCTCAGCAGCTCCCTAAACTGTTTAGTACCTTGCCCAGCCCAATGTGGTGAAAGAATTGGCAGCAGCTACACATGATAGGGAATGGGGAAGAGAAGGTCCCAGCTGCTCAGGGGCTCCTGGACAGTGGCTGCAGGTGTCCATCTCTCTCTGCAGATTTGGTCTTTGTGATGGACTGAATGTTCCTGTCCTCTGTAACAAATTCTCATGTTGCAATCCTCTCAAAGTTATGGTATTAGGAGAAGGAGGAGCCTTTGAGAGTTGATTAGGTTATAAGAGTGGGGCCTTCATACTAATAAAAGAAAACTATAAGTAAACAGCAGAAAGTCAGTAGAGGGAAGGGAATAGGAGAAAAGATAGAAGGAGGGAAAGTGGAAGTACTGGGGATGGAATTAGAGCAAATTATATTCCATGCTTTTATAATTATGTCAAAAGCAATCTTCTTGTTAAGTATAACTAGAAAGAACCAAAGGAAAAAACAAATCAATTAAGAAAAAAGTGAGGCCTTCATGAATGATCTTAGTGCCCTTAAGAAAGAAATCTCAGGTGCATGCCTATCATTCCAGTGACTCAGGAGGCTGAGGCAGGAGGACTGCAATTTTGAGACCAGCCTCAGCAACTTATCAAGACCCTGTCTCAAAATGAAAAATAAAAATGGCTTGGGATGTAGCTTAGTGACAAAGCGTCCCTGGGTTCAATCCTCAGTACCAAAAGAAAAAAATTACAAGAGAGAGAGAGAGAGAGAGAGAGAGAGAGAGAGAGAGAGAGAGAGAGAGAGAGATCCCAGGGGAAGTCAACTGTCTGCAACCTGGTGAAGAACTCTCATAAGAATATAATTACACTGCCACTCTGATCTCAGAGTGGTGAGAAGCAAACTCCTGTGTTTTATAAGTTCCTCGTCCCAACTAAGTCAATCTTCCTACATCTATTCCCTAGGGGAAAACACTGCTTAAAATGCTAATAAAAGCAGTCCTTGGATCAAAACAGCTTTAAGTCCTGTGTCAAAATTGAGAGAAAGTGATTAAAAATAAAACCAGTTTTCCTTTAATCGCTAAGAAAATTACCCATCTCTGTGACTTGCTACCTCATAAACTCAGAAGTTCTGAAAACTCACTTGGTGGTCTTTTACTTGATCTACAGAACATGCAATGCTAGAAAATGCTGACTTAAATAGCTTGGCTAGAGCTGATGGTATGGTTCTAGCTAGGTGAATATGACACTAGAAACAAATGGCAGTTTGGGCCAGTTATTAGTTAAAAATGATTAGTTAGATTAGTTTAGTTAAAAAACCATGGCTAACGTCTGTGGTCCACTCTTTGAGAAGAAAAAATATCTAGTGTGGAGATGGTAGGTGATGGAAGAAAATAAGAAAAATGATAAGATTAAATTTCTACTTTATGCAAGAGAAAAATACACAAAAACCTCGGTAAAAATAAGATTATTTGGTCTTTTTTAACCCAAAAGGGAGAAGAATATATATTTAATCTTGGTTATTGAGATATATGTTTAAATTTTGGAAAGAAATTTCTGAAAGCCTTATTAAAAGCAAGCTGGAGCTGGCTTCTGTAAAGAGGAGCACTAATAAGGACTTTCAACTTCATGGACCATGTTGCTACTTAGGAATAATGTTGGAAAAGAAACTCCACAGTGCAGAGTTCCTTCATCTAAAAATCAAGGCTGCTATAACACCTACATGGTTTGTCTGCACTTTTGTTCTTCATTGTGGTGGGGAGAACTCTAAAGCTGTCCCTCCAAAATTCTGGTCACTTGGTGGAATCAAATATGAACCTAGGAACTGCTGAGAAGTATATTTACAGATGGAATTAATCTTAAAATAGGGAAATAATCTTGGATTATCCCACTAGTCTTAATGTAATCACTCAACCTTTATAAGAAAAAGTGGACAGCAGAATATTCAGACTGAGGAGGAGGAGCAATGAAAGGAAGGACATCACTCAGACTTTGCAGATGAAGGAAGGGGGTCATTACCAGGGAACATGGTGGCCTCTGGAACCTAGAACAACTCCCTCCAACAGCCCCCAAGGAAATGGGGCCCTGACTCTACAACTGTATGGCACTCAATTTGGCCAATAACCTGAATGAGACTGAAAGTAGGGTTTTCCCAAACAGAACTTCATGACCAACATCTTGATTTCAGCACAGAATCCAGCCAAGCCCCCATGGACATCTGGTGTGCAGAACTCTGAGGTAATGAACTTGCATTGTTCTAAGGCATTAATATTGTAGTCATTTATCACAGCAGCAATGGACAATTATTGCATTCATGTAAGAACAACAACAAACTACCAAATATTTGTGTATCTGTTTTCTTGGTTTTAACATTTCTGCTAAAGTATTCCAAAAATTTTATATAAACTTTGTGACTTCATATGAGGGCATTTTAGATGCTCCATATAACAAGATGGATGCAGACATTGTGAAGCCTCCTGTTGCAGGATGGTAATCTAAACAAGCTCCTCCCCCAACCCTAGGTTACACCCCAGAGTGACTCTTCCTGGTTCACTGCCACCAGATGGCTTGTACTCAGAACTAGTAAAGGGTAATGGCACCACTGGGTGTACAATTTCCTTTTACTGCTCTAGAAGTACAGGGAGCAATGCTTCAAAAACCCAAGAATTATAAAGTTGCATAAAAACGTCAAACTGCAAAGACACTGAGGAGCCACAGACCACCATTAAAAACAGATCACAAGGTGGGCATGAAGAGTCGTGTTGCACTCCCTGTCTTCTCAGCAAGAAATACATGCTGCAGTCGAAGGGCTTTTAATCTGTTATCCCACCAGCCACTCTTTTTTGTTTTGAGAAAGTGTTAAGATTTTATTGAAAAGCTGTATCCTTAAGCAGCTTGGAGGCCATCCTGAAGACAACGGAAAAACAAAAGGGAGGACTTTTGCCCTCCACCCTCTGCCCAGGCCACATTCATCCTTCAGGTCTACTGCTCTAAGTAAATGACAACAATCTGAGAATTTCAGCACAAACTACACAGAATGACTTCATAGGAAACCACCAAGCTACTCATGCTCCATAGGAAGAATCTGGAAAGCAAAAGCTAGGAACCAGGATTTTTTTCTAATGCTCATTTTATTCCCCCTTTGACCAATCTGTTATATGTACATGGAAAGGTTTTAGAGATGTGTTGAACAAAACAGTTAAAAACAAAACAATTTATGAGGAGACAGAGTAGATTTAATTTTTACATAAGAAGGAATGCAGAGAGAGGATTCTTATTTATCATGCAAACATACTAGCTATTAGAATAGTAGACCTAATGATCAAATGATTTCACATAATCCAGTAATTTGTTAAAATTCTCCAAGAAACACACTGCACTATTTCAGTTTTAATTACAAATATTTATCATGGAATATTTATATAGAATGCTAAATATAAAATATATAGTGCTAGGTTACTACAATGGAAGAAATTTAGAATTGCAGCAGTCTTAGAACAATGGTTCTGCACATGGACACATCTCAAAAACAGTGTGGCCATGGTTAACACTCCCCATCTGCACTGGTCACTTACTGTGTGGCAAGATTAAGCCACAACTGTAACCCATCTTCCATCTGATATGTATTGTGGGGGGGTTCAGCATTGGCTAATGCTAAGTTCTGAATGCTCTGTCTCCCAAAATACATGTGTTAAAAATTAAGCCCCAAGGTCATGGTATTAAGAGATGAGAGCTTTAGAGAGGTGATCAGGTTGAGGGAGCCCTCATTAATGCAGTTGATCAGTGCCCTTGTAAAAGAGGCTAAAGGAGTTTGTTTGCCCCTTCTATTATGTGAGGGTACATAAAAGCCCCATTTTTCAGGGGAGGGGTCATTTATCAGGGATTAAACTCAGGGGCACTTGACCACTGAGCCATATCCCCAGCACTATTTTGTATTTTATTTAGAGACAGGGTCTCACTGAGTTGCTTAGTTCCTTGCTGTTGCTGAGGCTGACTTTGAAGTTATGATCCTCCTGCCTCAGCCTTCTGAGCCACTGGGATTACAGGCATTGTCACTGCATCCAGCTAAAGGCCCCATTTTTGAATCAAGGTGTGAGCACTCAGACACTGAGTCTGCCAGCACCTTGACCTTAGACTTCTCCATCTCTAGAACTGAGCAAAAGTTACTCTTGCTTATAGATAACCCAGACTAACATATTTTGTTAGAGCACTCAGCACGAAGCCAGCCAGTCTTTTTGTTAGTTTTCTTTTAAATTCTGAGTTTCCCTTGCATTGGAGACTTTGAGTTAAAGTGGTGATGAACAGGGAAAGATCAAGAAGAGTAAAATTAACCAGTGCAAATTATATTCACAACTAGTGATCAAGTGATGCCCAAAAGGAGTAAATTTAAAAAATTAATGGGGGGAAGGCAGGTGAAAGTGAAATGGGGATAAAGTGGGGCAGTGCCAACTGGAGGCTGACTTAGGGTTTCCTTAATGGTTAGGTCGTCATGTACCTAAACTCTACTTCACTCAGTAGGCCTAGGTTTGGCACACCCTCGACTCCTCCCTTTCCCACACACTCGCATCCAGTTAGTCAGTAAATCCAGTGGCTCCAACTCCAAAGCCCTTTCAGAATCCCCCAGGCCACTGCCTTGTGCTTGCATCACAATCTGCTGTCCTTTGCCTCTGGCCTCTTCCCTCAATCCCCTGCCTCCCCAGGAGGCACCACACAGCCAGTATAGTGATTATCGAAAATGTTCACTGGCGCTTGAGTCCTCCCCATGATATTCCATTTCACTCAGTCAAACTCAAAGTCCTCACCAAGACTCATCTGCTCACTCAAGGCTCCCTATCACAACCCTACCTCACCACTGCTCCTCCCTGCAGATGCATAAGAATGGAGAACAGGCCTTTCTTTTTCACCAGGTCATCAGCATCTAGCTCAGTACCTGGTGTGGAGCTTGATAATAGCTGTCCAACTGCCAAGACTGTATCTATAATCAAACCTCAGGAATACTAAACTTACCCTAGATTAGTCAGGAGGGATGAAGGACAGAGAAGCTGTGAGGGATTAATCCATCTATTGTTCCATTTCTGCTTACTGACTAATAGGCATTGTCTCAATTTTATTGATGAAATGTTGCTCTAAAGTCAGAAACTTTATCAACTTTGGTATAGAAAATACACAACTCTTTTTTTTTCTTCATTCCAGCTTAGCCAAGCAGTTGCATCATGGTCTAAAGGAAGTTATGATTTGGAAAAGACTATAAATAGCATACAGGCCCCAAGATGTTCAGTACTTGCCTTGTATTTCCTTGCTTGATGTCTTTCCATGTGCAAGAATAAGATTAATCCTGATAAACTTAACAGGGTAGCTCTCCAGGCCTTGGTTTACTATTTCCACATAGTTGTAGATAAACACTGAGAAATAAATCAGGAAAAGATAAGTGAACAGTGGGTCTAGGATGCCTCTTCCCTCAATCCCCTTCCTCCTCTGACTTTGGCACAGGAGAAAGAATGCTTTTGAAAAGGGAAGCAGGTGGTGATGATAAGTCAGGCATGTTAAAGACAGACCCTTAGCAAACACAATGATGATGTTTGC
This sequence comes from Ictidomys tridecemlineatus, assembly GCF_052094955.1. Classification (NCBI taxonomy): domain Eukaryota; kingdom Metazoa; phylum Chordata; class Mammalia; order Rodentia; family Sciuridae; genus Ictidomys; species Ictidomys tridecemlineatus. The sequence continues at coordinate 608,493 of NW_027524348.1, forward strand.
TAGCAAGGAAGTCCTTATCTACATATGGAAATGCTTTATTGGAAATGGTCCCAATATCCACGACAACCTATGAAACATACCACCAAAGTTAGCTGTCTATCCAGATATGAAACGGAAGCTATTTAATAACCAAAAGAACCATCTATTGCCACAATAATCAAATTACTTCTAATCTTGCAGCTTAAAACAACACAAATTCATCAGATTACGTTATGGTTTAGATGTGAGGTGTCCCCCAAAAACTCATGTGTGAGACAATGCAAGAAAGTTCAGAGGAGAAATGATTGGGTTATGAGAACCTTAACACAATCAGTGCATTCATTCCCTATGGGATTGACTGAGTGGTAACTGAAGGCAGGCAGGGTATGGCGGGAGTAGGTGGGCACTGGGAGCGTGCCTTTGGGGGTATATGTTTTGTACCCAGCAAGTGGAGTCTCTCTCTCTGCTTCCTGATAGTCATGTGAGCTGCTTCCCTCCACTATACTCTTCCACCATGATGTTCTGCCTCACCTAGAGCCCCAAGGAACAGAGCTGGCTATCAATGGACTGAGACCTCTGAAACTGTGAGCCCCAAAATAAACTCTTCCTTCTCTACAATTGTTGTGGTTGTGATTTTAGTCACAGTAGCAAAGAGCTGACTAAAAGAAGCCCATCATAGGTCTGTCTCCAGGGCTAAGGTCAAGGTATCAATAGGACAGATACTTTCCTACCTCTAGGGGATAATGCATTTCCTTGAGTATTCAACATTGAGAAAATTCAGTTCTTGGAGGTCATAGGACTGAAATCCCCAATTCTTTTCTGGGTGTCAGCTGAGGACTTTCCCAATTTCTATGGGCTGCCTATATTCCTTGGCTTGTGTCTGGCTTCCTCCACCTTCAAAGCCACCCATGGTATGCCCAAGCTTTAATTCTTGAGGTTTCTCTGACTCCAACCAGAGGAAGTTCTCTGCTTCTGGGGTCTCATGCACATGCTTAGATTGGGCTCATGCCGAATTTTTGTGACAGTATCCCATCTCAAGTTCCCTTATTCTTACTTACATCTTCAAAATTGCTTTTGTCAGGCAAGGCAACATATTTGCAGGTTGCTGAGATTTGGTGGGGTGGTTCCCCTCTGACACAGGCTCCACTGTACCAGTGGTGGAATGCCCTCCATTCTTCAAGGTCACATGTTTAACCCAGTCAGTGAAGTCCTGACACAGAAGGAGAACCCGGGAGGATCAATGGCAGTGCAAGCCTCTCACTGCCTCTTTGCACCTTGGGACTACCTGCATCCTGATGTTATTAGTGAGGCTTGAGAACGTGAAGGTTGGCGTGAGTCTCACAATATTCTAAACCTTTATTCTAATAATTGTTTGCAAACAACACACTGAAGTTGTTTTCATTCATTATATGGGCTAATAAATTAAAGTTCAAGCTTGCTTGTGAATCTACAAATGATTCCCAAGAACTAAGTATGGAGGGACATCTGTGTCTATGTTTGCCAGCACTTCAAAGTTCCTACTATGATGACACACTCATCTGGAGAAGGAAAGGAGGAGAGCCCATTCATTCCCAGCTACAGAAGAATTACTGATGCTCCTTGGGGTAAACAATGGGAAATCGAGATGGAAATAAAGACCCTGTCCAAAATTCATGCAGTGTATAGGATAATCTGCCTTTACCTAGTGTTGGGAGAGTATCTATATAGTTAAATTGATGCATATTGGATTTACCAAAAACAAACAAACAAAAACTCCAAAACAAAACGCCCCAAACCACAAACACATACATTTTCTGGAATGTACACATAAACAGTTAACTGATTTACATCTGGGTTAAGAAAGTAAGGGAAGGAAGGCAGGCTTATTTGATTCCTTTCATATTGTTTGGTTGCTTTAAAAGCACATACATGCAAGACAATTATTTTTTTCATTTTGTGAAGTGTTGGTGGATATAATAGTAGAAAATGTCAGAGTAATTAACAATAATTGCATGTTAGTATGATTAACTGTACCTCATTCCTGAGTGGTCAGAGTTCCCTCTTGAGAGTTTCTGGTGAATAAAAGGGCTAAAGCTAGAAGGTAGGGGCTCTAATTTTTGGAAGTCAACTTCCAGGCCCAGTCAGATTCTAACAAAGGACTAAGTCAGTCTCCTTCAGAAAGCGTGAACACTCAATGTGACAGGCCACACACCACGCCTCCTGGTAGGCCTTAAAGGGACATGCTTTTTGTTCTTATTTGAAATAATTATGTTTTGCAGTAAGCTTCGTTTGCTCCCACTGTCTGACCCAAATCTGTGCACAAAAGAGAGGTACAAGAGCATTAAATTCCAACCTGGTGACAACACTCATTTGGCAGAATCCTTGTTTATATAAATTAGCCTGCAATTAGCAATTACATTGCAGGTCTCAATTAAGGTCAGGCTAAATGCAGCCACAGGAAGAACAATGCTCTGGACATGAAAGTCCAGATAGGACTATTATGAAGAATTATGGAGGATGATTAATCAGCTTGCCTGTTCCTGGATATGGCCATTCTCACATAAAAATCTTTGTGCAAACATAGCTACTTTCTGGTAACAAGTTACCTTAAGAGAAAAGTAATTAGCTGTAGGGATTTTTTAACTCCCATCAGTGCATCCATAGCACATCTTCCTTGCTGGTTTAGAGCCTGTTAATGGGGAATAATGATGTGTCTGTACCTCTATGGAACAATAATGCAGGATGTGGGGTTAATCTGAACTCCTGGCACATCTTTCCTTTCACTTAGCAGACTGAAAAACTGAAAAATGAATTTATGACACAGAGAAACACATTGTCCTGACAGCCCAGTGTTGAGGGCTGTCAACTCGTTTGCACACATTATTACTAAATGTTGCTTCTTTGCTTAAAGCTTTCCCAGGCAAGAATAGGCAGACTAGGCATGCAACCCAGGCAGGGCTGTCCTCCCTTTGGCTCTTCTAATGCAGGAAAACTTTTAAATTGGTATTTCCAGAGATTCCAGTCAGTTCAGAACAAGAACTCTAGATAAGAATGGAGGAATAAGGATCCCTACGTAAAGGAGCTTCCTGTTTCCGGAATGAGCAGCTTTGTATGAGATGGTGATGAGTTCATCAAATAAACACATCCTGGGCTCATCATGCCAGGCAGGAACCCAGTGTAGGAGCCCCAGCTCACCCCAAGGCACCTCTGCTTCCTGTGAAATCCCCATCCTCCATCAGCAGTCATGTTCTAAGACCCCACATCTTTCTTCTCCACCTCACAGGTGCAAAGGCTGATTGAGAGAAACACAGAACCCGAGGGACGTAGGGAACCAGACTTGCTGATCAGCCTTTGCCCTGCAGGGATCCATCAAAGGCCCAGTGTAAATCCTGAGGACAGCACTAAGCCCACATGAGGAAGTCATTAACCCTGAAAGGAGGCCCATGAAGACAGAAGACTGGAGACTTTCTACTCTTTTATTCCAAATATTCTGCACCAACTAAGAAACAATGAAAGTTTAATGCAAAATATTCTTTGTTAATTAAGGGTCTACCAGACTCAAGAAAAAGACCATGAAGGGGCAAAGAATGATCCTGTTTCTAGAATGAGCAGCTTTGTGGAAAAAATTAGGGTTATATATTGTTATCCTTTAGGACAAGATGCTGAAGTGGGAATAGAATAATAAAAATAAATAAACAACTCATGGGCACCAGGAAACGAGCTGGGAAAGCTAGAAAACCCAGCCTTGTGCACATGCTCGGGCTGGAGACAAAGTCAAAAGTACCCATGACTAAATACAGTGCAGCTATACAATAACGTAGATCCGAATTTCTTATTGAGCTGCCTCTTAGATCAAGAAAAAAGGATGTTAGCAAGGCTTTACCTGCAGCTCACTCTGAAATTATGATAATGGCCACAACAGGGATCTTTAGGGTATTGATTTGTGATATTTTCAGTGGGAAATGCAGCTATGCTTCACAGAAAGCATTCATTCTGTACACAGCTGCTGGAGTTACTTGCAGAAATGACACTTATATCATGTCATGCTACCTGTGTAAGGACGTATAATAACTTCTGGCTGTTAGATAAATCCAAGCCACCTTGAGAAGCTGGCTTGAATTCCAGAAAATAAGAGCAGGGCAGCTCTTCAGTGAGAGCAAAACATGCAGAAGTTAGATATAGTGTGGGGAGACCTTTATTGAATGGTCAGTCAAGTGGTTGGATGGAACCTTCTCCAGCTGAGGTGAACATATCTGGGCTTGAAGAACTCAGTCCTGCTCACACATACTGCTTTGTCTTGTATCTGAGCCATGGAAGGTAATGGCCTGTGTACAGAAACACAGGTCACTGTCTGGGTTGTTTGTTCCCATGTGGGGGCACTATTTTGGGACAGGCCGTGTCTCTTCTCTGAGTTATTTATTCATTTTTCTACCTGTGCTGTGTCCACAGGTGACTACTTTGTTTTATAGGTGTCTCTCCATTTCTTCCTGGGGTGATGTGTTCCTTCCCTGGGGATGCCAGTATGAAGCATCACAAAATCCATGGCTGAAAGCAACAGAAATGTATTCCCTTAGAGTTCTGGAGTCTAGAACTCCAGAATCAAGATGTTGGTGGGGTCATCTTGCCTCTGAAGGACCTTTGGGAGGATCCCATCCCTTTTCCTAGTTTATGGAAGCCTTCAGCAATCCCTGACCTCCTTGGCTTTCCACTCCATCCCACAAGCCTCTGCTTCTCTCTTCACTTCTCCCTTCCTCCTGTTCACCTCGCTGTGTGGTTCTTCTCTTCTTACAAGGACAAGTACAACCTGATATTAACTATGTCTCCAAAGGCCCTATTTCCAAATAAGGTCACAAGCTGAGATTAGGGGTGGACATGAATTTTGGTGGGACATTTTCAGCTCACCACGCAGACCTCAGCTGACATGAACTTGTCCAGAGGCAGAACCTATCTGACCTCACTCATCAGTGTTCAGACGGGGTGGTAAATATGTGTTTTCAGTTGAAGATGATGGTGCCCGCCAAAGGTTAACAGATATATCTGATTACACTGTGTGCAACAAGATAGTCATGGGTACAAAACTAAATCCATTTCAAGATCTGCACAGCCTGACAGGCTATCTGAAGTCCTTTCACCAGAAGAGTTCTTAATCATAAAATGAAGAAAAGATCAGCAATATCCTTCATATGCATGTCTTCATTTTTTTAACTATTTGATACATTTATTTTGAACCATATTTTTATTTTTATTTTGGCAGGGTGGGTACCAGAGACAGTCAAACACTGAGACACATCTCCAGGACTAATTTGTATTTTATTTAGAGACAGGGTCTCATTGAGCTGCTTAGTGCCTCACTGTTACTGAGGCTGGCTTTGAACTTGCAAATCCCTTTTCAGATAATTTCAATGAGGAAAATTAGGAACAGTTCTCCCAAAAGTTCAGGTTGCACACTGGTTGGTGACCCTGTCTACATAGGTAATAACTGGTCACTATAACTAATACCACTTCAGACAGTTCATGTGGAAGAATACAACCTGGCCTCCTGGGAAGATGACTCTGGTGTTTTGGCTTTGCTTTTTATTCTCCTGTCTTTAGCTTTTCCATAAAACAGGATGGAAGGAGGCAGATTTTCCAAAGTATTTCTCAAAAATCCTCCCAGAAGCATTCTTCCTCATCATTTCCTGCTTTGTCTGCAAGTCTCCTCACTGTTCTGGTAAGAAGTATAAGGCAGTACTAGGCTTTCACTGCAGAAGAGGACAAAACAGCAGAAAGGGGAGTGGGGCACGTGGGTACAGTCTTCCTGTATAGAATCATTTTAACTATCCATTGTCAGATTCTCACATGTGTTATTTTCACTTGTATTTGTTTTAGTCCTCAAAGAGATTATGAATGGACTCTTCCCCCACCCCAGAGCCTATTGAATGCTTTAAGTGTAGTATGAACTTGGCAAGATTGTGTTGAGTTAAATAGATTTGAATGTTTTGAAGGAATCTTTTCCTATAATTTAAAAAATTACCTTTCAAAATTGAGGCAGCTGCCCATTTTCCTACCACAAAAATGAAACACGTCAGTCACCAAAAGCAAAATGCATTTTGATATTTGCCTGTGTGTCATCTTTTGAGGGTTAGCTTCAGGAGGTTGGTAGGTCTGTGCTCCAAGAGAAGGGCTGGGAGTGATGAATTTTCCATGGTGGAGTGTGGTGGTCATATCCAAAACTATGTGGAGACTGACTCTGAAGCAACAGAAATTACTGAGCCAACCTTTTTCTTACCAGGCATTACCTACCCCAGGTTTGCCCAGAACAAGGGGAAATGGCCATTTAGGGAGTAACCTCTTTACCAACATGGACTATGACTCTCCAGTAATCTTCCCACCCCTGAGACAAAAGTAGTTAAGATGCTCAATCACCAAGCTGCCTCACTTCTTGACCCTGTCCTGACTCACATCTTGGAGTCATTGAATAGAAGACAGAATCTTCTAAGGGTCACTTCTCCATGTTTCTTTCTGAAATGCTTCTGTGTGGCTGTTGAGCCACCAGAAATCTAGGTAAACTTACTCTCACCACAGGTGACAGCCTGGTGAGCTTCAATTGGTGGACATTAGCATCATGATCTTGTTTCTAATGTTATTTGCCTCAGGTCCCAATATCTACTTTAAAATTCAGAACTTTTTTCAGCATCACAGATTACTCTGAACAGGTCTCTACATCCAGCTGACATTTTGCAAGAGAGATGGAAGAAAGAGAAAGGAAGGTGTGTACAATATTCTAAATATGAATTAGCAAAATCCAGATGTGAGGACCTCCATGGGTCCCAGGGCCTGTCACTATAACAAAGAGACCAAGGAAAAGACACACAGGGTGGGGAACCTGTAAACCAAGAACTGCACAAAGACATACCCAGTGCTGCATGGGGTGTCTGTCTTAGCCCTTGAGCTTGTGTGCCCTGGGGCTGGTTATTTCTGGAGGGAGGAGGGACTAGGGCTAGGATGCAGCCATGTGGGATGCTGACAAGGTGCCGTTCTCGACTTGGTTCTAGGGTGTTCCACATAATTTTTCACTAAGTTACACCTTTTCCTCTGTGGTCCCCTCCCCTGCTTTGTACTTGCATTGCCTTCCATTACTGTGACAAATATATGAGGTAATCAGCTTAGAAAGACAAAGGTATATTCTGGCTGACTTTTGCAGCCTTCACTCCATGGTTGGTTGCCCTGTTGTTCTTGGACCTGGGGTGAAACCACATATCACCCTGGCAGTGCATGGTGGCAAGTGACTCACTTAATGGTGGCTGGGAAGCAGAGAGTGGGAAATTAAGAGACCGGGGTTCCTCAGTCCCCTGAAAGGAGGCCCTTAACAGGAAGCTCCCCACTAGCCTCCCCCTTAAAGATCCCACTTCCTCCCAATAGCACCTGTGGCTGTGATCAAAGCTTTCTCACCTGGGCCTGTAGGGATCATTCCAGATTCAAACTTTAGTAGTGGCAGTGCTTCATTTAAAAAGGAAAATATTGGAAGTATAACCTCCACTGGTCTTTTCCTACAGATAGAAATCTAGAGGTGGAGAAGCCAGGAGCCCACTGGGGTCATCACAGCCATCAGGAGAGGCCACAGCTTGACCAGGGAGGCCAGAGCAATGGAGGCATGGAGTGGAGGCCAGGTTCTGAATGCACTGGAAGTAAGAACCAGCACAGCTGCTGACTACTGAATGGAGCATAAATAAAGAGATGGCACCGGGGTGGAGCTCAGGGGCACAGTACTTGCCTGGCATGTGTGAGGCCCTGGATTCTATCCCATGCAGAACAAGAGAATTTTTTTGAAGAAATAAATAGGAGACACAAGGTCAGGCCTCTGTTTCTCCTTCCTTTGTTGCACAACTAGACAATACAAAACTCTTTCAGCCTAGAATGTTATTGGTCACCACTGGGGAAAAACAGCAAAATGCAGGGAGATGTCAGAGAAATCTGCTTTGCAGCAATAACAGTCCCAGTTCCCCTGGCCTTCATTCTTGTCCCTGACAGGGGACTCTAACTTTGTTTCTGTTATCCCATTAGCTGAGGATGCCTGGCCAGTGCCCAGCAGGCAGCATTTACTTGGTCCAGGGAAACTGTCAGTCTAGACCCCAGAAGAGTCCTGGTTCCCCTGTGTCACCAGACCACACACTGGGAAGGTGCTCTTGGAAGGAAGGCTGTCTGCAGCTTCAGTTGTTACAGGGTGGGGACTGGGGAGTCTGTAGCCACCTGCCCTGGGATTGAGGGAACTGATCCCAGTGACAAATGCAGATGCCTCCTCCCCCAACTCACATGGTTAGTTGATTGGTGAGACCAGAAATCTGCTGCTTTGGGAAAAGAGGGAAAGCGAAATCGTTTCTGTTTTAAGAAACTGCTGATTCCCAGTTATCTTATTTGTTAAGAAAAGGGGATTAACTTTTCCATGTACTTCTGCATTTAAATCTACATTCAGAGCCAAGGAAAAGAGTAGCTCAGATAGGGATCTACACCTTGCCTTGACCTTTATCCCAAAAGACTTGCCCCTGAAGTAGAAAATCTCCTGTCTTCAGCAGCAGTTGTCTTGGTTTTCCCAGCTCCAAGTAACATAATGTATGCACTCAATTAAAGTTAATTTTGCATGAGTCAATGAAGACTAATCCAATAATATTTCTGAAGCATCCTTAGTATCAATATGTAGCCTGTGCTTCATGATGCTTTCCTTACACAATCTCTCTTACTTGCAGGTCACCTGGCAGAATTCCTTATCTTTATTCACCAGATCCACATTTTAGAGTTGTAGTTAGTTTTTGCATTCACTCACACAACCATTTATAGTGTAACCACTATTTATTTGCCAACCACTGTTTCATAGCAGCTTATGATACATCAATAAACAAAAAAAATAGTCACCTGCCTTGTGGGTGCCATTCTGATGAAGAAGAGAAGCAGAAAACAAATAATAAATACAATAAATAATCCAGTAATTCAGAAAAAGTAGATCTATGGGGCTTCAGAGTATCACAAGGGATCTGATGCAGGGAGAGGGACTGACTGTGTCATCCTAACATCTTATCATAGGAACACAATTTCCAGAACCTGTCTTATATGTCTGCTGAAGAGCAACCTTGACTTTAATTTCATTTAACAGTGTGCCAATATATTAGATGAGAATACCAAAAGCCTAGAGAAAACACAGAAGTATTACTGAGCCTATGGAAAATGAAATAAAAACGAGAGTGCCTAGGATTCTCAGAAGTTATTTATTCATAAATAATGTTTTAATCATGTTTTGTTTACAAAACTTCAGAGAATATGGAAAATATTTTAAATTTGTCGCTAACTGATATATAAAATGTAAAAATTCTATGTATTTAGAGAGGACCTTGTGATGATTTGATACACCAAATAAGGTACAATGTTTTTATCAGGTTAAAGACACCTACCTCCTTAAACATTTCCCCTTTTTATATGGTGAAAACATCTGGGCTCTTTTCTTCCACCTTGTTGAAATATACCATATCTAAATGTTATCAATACTCACCACTTTACTGTGCAATAGCATTCCACAAAATGTTTGCTATTGGTTTTCATTTATTTATTTATTTGTCAATGAGCCTTAATTTTATTTATTAAATATTTAAATGTGGTTCTGAGATTTGAACCCAGTATTTAAAGGAGCTAGGCAAGTGCTCTGCCACAGAGCTAGAATTGCAGCCATGTTTGCTACTGTTCAGCTTTACTTAATTCTTCAGCACCAGGGACTGAACCCCAGGGCCTTTTGCACTGGGCAAGGGCTTCACCATAGAGCTACACTCACAACCCAGCAGAAAGCATTTCTGGAAGGAGTGAGAGGATGGACTGAATCCTCTCCTGAAAGGAACAAAATTGGGCTACTTCAATTATTTTTTTCTACTTGGTCTCATGGCTTTTCAATTACAAAAGCCATGCATACTCTTTGTAAAAAAAACAAAGATCCACACTGCATAGAGGTTTATCAATTAAGTCTAAATTCCTCAGAGAACTGAGAAGAGTTCTCTTATTTTGACTTTCCTAAAGTATAAGTATGTTAATATATACCTATATTTGTTTCAAAAATATGGAAATGCGTATCTCCTTAACAGATATTCAATTCAGCACAATGGCCTATGGTCAGAGAAATGAAGGAGGTTCTCATTCTCTATTTTTTGTTTGTATGTTGACATTGAGGACTTTACATGTGTATACTTAAAGTCTGATTAAAATGAGAGATATGCAGTGATATTTTATAAACTAACCAGTGCACACTATGATAGTTAACACCCAGTAAGCTGAATAGTAAGTACTAGTTTTACCCTCCAAACTCATGAAAGAGTAGAGTTTGAAACCTAGTTTGAATATCCAACTAATTACCTGGGGATTGCCATTAGGAAAAATTCAAACTTCCTTCCTCCATCAATATGTCAAGAAGAAAGCACTTTTTCCTGATTCTACCCACCAGGGCATTGGTCTAATGCATCTTCCATGGCATCTCACACAATGGTCCAACCCAACCCCAGCCAGGCTCTCCACCATCCCCAAGTCTTCACCTGTGGTGTCCTCATGCAGGCCAATGTCAAAAGCCAGCTTATCAGAGACCACCAGATGCAGAGGCAGCACAGATACTAAGAACACAGAATCAGAAGTGATTGCTCAATATTTACAGTCATGGTGGAGTCCTGTTCTGACAACTGATTTGATATGTCTCTCTCTCTCTGCTGCTTAGCCGTTTTCGAAAAATCTGGATCCCTCTGAACAAAGCCCAGGTCTTTATTGGCTGAGGCAGAACAGCCCTAGCACAGCATTCATTAGGAGCAATATTTAAAGGAAACGTGTAATTTTTCCCTCATAAAAGACTAAGGAAATGTGCTGTGTCACAACAAGACAAATAACTGAATATGTGTTTCTACATCTCTCACTTCATGTGATATATTCATGATCCCCAGCTAGAACACAGTGTGATTGACAGTGAGAACTGGATCCCAAGCAGAAATTTAAAAACTATTCAATTTTATGTTCTACTTCTGTTTTTCCCTTCATTTTTTTAACTCTCCGAAATCCATCCAGAATTACTTGGTTTTAGTGTGCAGGATGTTGTTTTACTAAAATGAAGTTTGATTGTGCATGTGTTTCCTTAGGAGGAATTGGTTTCTCTCCAGACTATCATTGCCTCCAACCCCTAGGTTTTCCTAACCATATGGTCATGAAGTTTTGGGTCATTTTTCAGACCAACTCTCAGCACCTTGCTAAGTGCCATAAGGAAGAGGACACAAAATGAATGTGGTATGAGCTTGCAGTACACCACCATCTGCAAAAAGCACACTCACAGTCAGTAATAACAGGACCATGTGAGGAGGACTCAGAGAGTGTTCTGGGGATTAGGAAAGGCCAGGCCCCTCTCCAGGAGCTCTGAACAATTAAGGCAAAGTCTAGAACATTCCCATCATGGAACAGGGCCTTCCAGCTAAATGGCAGCCAGTGAGTATGTGAAGGCAGGAGATGAACTGATTGGGGGGAAGTCAGCACCATAGGGATATGTCATCTATGTGAGCTGGAGACTCAGAATTTGCCACTGACTATGAAGCACTGGCTCTCATGGTTATAGGAGAGGCTTCAAGGGTCTCCAAACCTGTACTGAGTAAGCACAGAACTGTGTGTCTGACCTGGAGACAGGCAACCCACAGGGATCCCTGAAGTTCACAGGTTTCAGATATAAACTGTGTTAAATGTCTGTTTTTCTCACGTGGGGGCAGGCCCCAAATTCCTTAATAAGACACCTAAAGCAAAAGAATCAAAAAATGGGATGAATTCAACCTAAAAAGTTTTTTTCTCAGCAAGAGAAATAATATGTGAGGAGAATAGGGAGCCTACATCCTGGAAACAAATTTTTACCCCTCACATTGGATAGAGCTCTAATCTCTAGAGTATAGGAAGAACTCAAACATTTAAACAACAACAACAAAAAATAAATTAACCAATCAACAAATGGGACAAGGACCTGAAAAGATACTTCTGAGAAGAGGATATACAATCAATTAACAAATACATGAAAAATGCTCACCATCTCTAGCAAATAGAGAAATGCAAATCAAAACTACTCTAAGATACCATCTCATTTCAATAAGAATAACAGCCATTATGAAGTCAAGCAACAATAAGTGCTGGGGAGGATGTGGGAAAAAAGGTACACTCATGCATTGCTGGTGGAACTGCAAATTGGTGCAGCCAATTTGGAAAGCAGTATGGAGATTCCTTGGAAAGCTGGGAATGGAAACACCATTTGACCAAGCTATTCCCCTTAAAAGACCCAAAAAGAGAATACTACAGGGACACAGCCACAATGTTTATAGCAGCACAATTCACAGTAGCTAGACTGTGGAACCAAACTAGATGCCCTTCAATAGATGAATGGATAAAAAAATGTGGCATTTATACACAATGGAATATTACTCAGCACTAAAAATAACAATATCATGGCATTTACAGGGAAATAGTTGGCATTAGAGCAGATTATGCTAAGTGAAGTTAGCCAATCCCTAAAAAACAAATGCCGAATGTCTTCTCTGATATAAGGGATGTGACTCAAAATGGGATAGGGAGGAAGAGCATTGAGAAGAAGGTTACCACTAAATAGGAAAGAGAGGTGGAAGGGAAAAAGAGGGAGAAGGGGAATTGCACGAAAGATGGAAGGAGACCCTCATCATTATACAGAATACATGTATGATGTTTCGAGGAGAAAAAAAAAGGAAGTATATCACATTAGATGGGGTAGAGAGATTTCAGGGGAGGGGAGAAGGGGAGATAGGAAGAGCAGCAGAATAAAATAGACATTATTGCTGTATGTACATATAGGTGAGTGTATGATCAATGTGAGTCTGCAACCTGTACAATCAGAAAAATGAGAAATTATACCCCATTTGATTCAAATGTACGAATTGTCAAGAGAATTGTACTGTCATGTGTAACTAATAAAACAATGTCTGTTTTTATTACAGAAAAAGTAACAACTTTATATTGCTCTGACTTCCCAGACAAAAATAAGGTGGTGCCTGATGAAATCGGCTATGAATTTCCTCAACAATATTACAGTCCTCAGCACTGCAGTTATTAACAGACATACTGTCTTCTAAGTTTCACAGTAACATTGAGGTAGATATAGATGCTATGATTATCCTACAAACTTCATTGAGTGCCATGGCAAGGACTTGGCCTATTCACTCTGTACTCCACACCTAGTGTAGTGCCTAGCACACAGACGTTGATCAAGCAAAGTGGTTAAAGGACCCAAAGAAATTTTCAGACACAATTAAGTTTAAAAAAACCAGAAAAGTATCCCAGGTTGTGTGGTGGCAAAAGTGTGCCTGAATCTAGAAGTCAGCACCAACATGCAGAGTAGACTCAACTCTTAAGACACCATTAACACCGAAATGCAACAAGTAACCTCAGCTTAGCCACCACCCAGTGTGCAGGAGATAGTAGCTGGCTCAACAGACACCAGTGACCAGATAGCTGTCAGGTCCATAGTGAACTGGGATTTTTTTTCAGTTTTAACTACTTTGTGCTTGGGGATAAATTTTAATGGAATTCATATTAAAATCCCAAAGACAATTCTTCACAGAACTAGAAAAAGCAACCATGAAATTCATGTGGAAAAATAAGAGATTCAGAATAGCCAAAGCAATACTTAGCAAGAAGAGTGAAGTAAGACACACCATAATAGTATAGCTTAAACTGTACTACAGAGCCACGGTAACAAAAAACAGCATTGCATTGGCACCAAAACAACACAGAGACCAATGAACAGTACAGAACAGAAGACACAGAGACAAACTCACAAAATACCGTTATATCATACTAGACAAAGGCACCAAAAACATACATTAAATTTAAAGAGTCTATTCAACAAGTGGTGCAGGGAAAATTGTAAAGCCACATAAAACAAAAAAGAAAGTAAAGCCCTCTCTCTCACTCTTGACAAAACTCAATTGAAAATGAATCAAAATTTAGGCACTAGAACAGACTACCTGTGCCTAATAGAAGAAAAAGTAGGCCCACATCTTGACTATGACAGCCTAAGACCTGACTTCCTTAAGGAGACTCCTACATTCCAAGAAGTAAATTCAATAATTAATAAACAGGACAGATTCAAACTAAAAAGTATATTCTCAGCAAAGGACACAATCAATAATGTGAAAAGAGAGCCTACAGAATGGGAGAAAATCTTCCCCACATGCACCTCAGAGCATTAATCCCTAGGATATATGCAGAACTCACAAAACTTAACACCAAAAAAAAAATAACCAAATCAATAAACGGGCTAAGGAACTGAACAGACACTTCACAGAAGAAGCAACAAATACATGAAAAAAAATGTTCAACGTTTAGCCATCAGAGGAAAGCAAATCAAAACTACTCAAAGATTTCATCTCACCCCAGTCACAAACATGATTATCCAGAATGCAATCATCAAGTAACAATAAATGTTGGCAACAATGTGGGGAAAAGGGTGCATGCACACATTGCTTCTGGGACTGCAAATTGGTGCAACTATTATGGAAAGTAGCATGGAGGTACCTCAGAAAACATGGAATGGAACTAATATCTGACACAGCTATCCCTTTCCTCATTTTATACACAAACGACTTAAAATCAACATATTACAATGACACAGCCACCTTAAGTTTACAGCAGCTCAACTCATAACAGCTAAACTATGGAACTAACTTTGGTGCCTTTCAACAGATAAATGAATAAAGAAAATGTGGTGTGTATGAGTATAGATATACATTATGTGTGTGTTTCTGTGTGTGTGTATATATATACACACAAAAAAACCCCAATTTTACACATATATATGATGGAATACAACTCAGCCTTAAAGAATGAAATTATGACATTTGCTGGTAAATGCATGCAGCTTATCATGCTAAATGATAAGCCCATCCCAAAAAACAAAAGGTTGAAAGTTTTCCCTGATATGCTTATGCTAATCAGTGTATGAGAAGGTGGGGGAGTAGGAAAGTATACAGTTGCTTTAGATTGCATAGAGGAGTAAAGAGAGGGGAAGGAGTATATTGGGTAGAATGGATAGTAGAATGAATCATCATTCAAAGTACATATACAAATACATGACTAGTATGATGCTACATCCCGTACAACCAGAAACATGAGAAATCATACTATATTTATGTATGATATGTCAAAGTGGAACACCTTTTTTAAAAAGTTGATTAAAGAAAACATACGGATTTGCAAAAAAATACATGACTATAGTATCTGCCCATAAATTGATTCACCTGGAGACAATCATGCTAATGAAGATAAACCAGTTTACAAAAAACAATGGACAAAGGTTTTTTTCTGATATGTGGAAGCTAACTCACAACAGGAGCAGTGATAGGAACAGAAGTACAGTAGATTAGACGATGGGGAATGGCGGGAATGGAAAGGACATAAGCAAAGGAAAGACAGTGAATCCCACCTCCATGAACATCCTAAGAATGCAACTCTAAAAAGGTAAAGTATAATTATACAAATAGGGACTATATCAAAATGAGTTTTTTGTGGCTCAGTGGTAGAGCACTTGCCTAGTATGTGTGAGGAACCGGGTTTAATTCTCAGTACTGCATATAAACAAAATAAAATAAACAGTCCATTAACAAACTAAACAAAATTTTTAAAACGGATTTTATAATTTAAACAACCAATAAGTGAAAATTAATAAAATGAAACATTTCCTCGGTTCCTTTAAACATTTTAATAACACTCAAATCAACATCAAATGAATGGAAAGAAAAAAGGGCTTTTAAGAGTGGGTATACTCTCTCCCACTTTTCTGCCAAATGATGACTCAACTATTGGGACAGACTTTTTCTGGCTTCTTACCTCCAGAACTGTGGGAAATAATTTTATATTCTTTATAAATCTCATAATTTTTACTATTAGAAATTAAAATTAACAAATTTCAATATTAGACTAATTTTCTAAAATATAACAATACCTTTGAAACCGGAGTTCGAAGACGAAGCTCCATGGCTTCTGCTGGCAGGTAGGGCGCTGCCCGCGAGGGGCAGGGAGGCCTCGGCAGCAGAGAGGAGTCCTAGCTCTTCATGGCGGGCCATTCCACGCAGGGCTGCAGCAGACCCCAGCAGATCCTCAACCATTTCTTCTTTCGGCAGCCTCTACGAAGTCGAGGAACCATCTCCGGGAAACAAAGCAGGCTGGAACTTCCTCGGGACTCCGGCGAGGCGAGGCTCCGGCGAGGCGAGGCGAGGCAAAGCGAGGCCCCGGCGAGGCGAGGCCCCGGCGAGGCGAGGCCCCGGTGAGGCGAGGCTCGGCTCGGCTTGGCCCCGGCTCGGCCCCGGCCCCGGCCCCGGCCAAGCGAGGCTCCGGCGAGGCGAAGCGAGGCTCCGGCGAGGCGAAGCGAGGCTCAGGCTCTGGCGAGGCTCCGGCGAGGCTCGAGGGCAGCAACCTGGAAGGCCTCACAGCTTCTCTTCCCAGAACAACCTCCAAGGGGTTTATATAGCACTTGGTCCAATGCTATTGGTCCAAACTTATGCTAATTAGGACTTGAAGGAAGTACCAATGCTATTGGTCCAAACTTATGCTAATTAGGACTTGAAAAAAGTACCAATGCTATTGGTCCAAAGTTATGCTAATTGGGTTGGACACATACTAATGCCATTGGTCAGTCTCTTTTTAATATTCATAGTAGATTCATTCATAGAATCAGCCCCAAATTCCCACGCTGACAATGAATGAATGGCCTGGGAAGCGATCAATGGCAAAGCCGCAAAGTGCTTGCCTCTCATTCCCAAAGCCATGGGTTTGATCCCTGTTCCAAAAAGAAAAACGAAAAAAAATTACAGATAAATCTACATCAGCAAAAAGGAAATAAACAAACTATCAATACATAAATCTTATTCAAAAACATACCTGCTCTGAATTCTGCAGATCTCTGTCAAGTGTCACTTACCCTTTACCTCTTCAAAGCAATTTTTCCCAAAACTTGAGAGTCATGGACCATGTCTTAGTTATGTCTCTTTCGCACCTATGCCAGAGGCGATGTGGATGTGTGGGATGTAACCCTGCTGAGGATCAAGGTCTGATTTGGGGCCAGCTTGGGAAGCATTACTGGTGATACCAAATAATAGTTATTTATTAAAATTCAAATTCATGCATGAAAAAAGTGATATAGAACAAAAAGATGGTATGATTAAAGGTCAACAAGAAGCAAATAGGGCTGAGGTTGTGACTCAGTGATAGAACCTTTGTCTCCCACGTGTGAGGCACTGGGTTTGACTCTCAGTACCTTCTATGAACAAATGAATAAAATAAAGGTCCAGAGATACCCACCGGAGCTCAGGCCCTTCCCAGATGCACTGGAGCTGCAGTGGGATGCTCAGGCCCAGCCCAGAATGCTTCTACTCACCTGCAGACACCAACCAGAGCTCATGTACAGTCCAGATCTGCCCCCGCTGACCTGGGCAGGAGGCCAGACACAGGGTAGGCCAGTGTCCATCCCTCAACTGGGAGACCTGCACCGAGCTCAAGTCTGGCCCAGGACCACGTCCCCACACTGGCAGACACCTGTTGGAACTCAGGCTCTGCCAAGATCAGCCTCACAAACCTGCATGGAGCCCAGGAAAGGGTAGGTCCAGGTCCATCCTAACACTGGCTGACCCTCCCCAGAGCTGAGCCTTGGGCCATGACTGCCTCTGCCCACCAGCAGACCACTGCAGGAGCTCTGATCCAGTCCAGAGTCATCGTGAGGACCTGTGCAGGAGACGGGGCCCAGGGTAGCCCTAGTCCATCCACTCATCTTGAGACTGGCACCAAAGTTCAGGTTCTGCTCAGGACTGCCTCCACCCTCCAGCAGCTACCTCCAGAGCTCAGGTTTGGACCAGGACAGACTGCCCACCAACAAACCCTCGCTGGTGGCCAATCCTGGCCCATTTCAACCTCGACGACCTGAGTGGTAGCTGAAGCCCAGAATAGGCCCTGGTCCATCCCACCACCAGCAGACACCTGCTGTATCTCAGGCACCCACCAGATTAGCCTTGTAGATGGGCACAGAAGCCCAGGAATAGGGTAGCCCTGGGAGCATATGTCCAACGCCACACCACCACCAGAGCTCAGACTCGGCTTGGGACTGACTCTGCCACAGGCAGAACCCTGCCAGAGTATATACAAGTCCCAGATCAGCCTCCCCTTGCACAGGAGCCCAGGCAAGGGGAGGCCCTGTTGCAACCCGCCACCTGCAGTACCCCACCAGATCTCCAGCTCTGCCCAGATCCAACTCAAAGACCTGGAAGGACAAAACCCGAGTCCAGGGTTGCCCTGTCCTTCCAGTCATCAAGAGGCTTGCATTGGAATTCAGGCTCTGCCCAGGACCTACTCTGCCCACTGACAGACAGCTGCAGAACTTCAGCCCCAACCAAGATCAGCCTCACTGACAGGCACGGGAGCCTAGTCCAAGGTAGACCTGGTACCAGCTAAAATAAGCAGGCCCCAAGAAGAGCTCAGGCCAGACACGGGACCACCTCTGATCAACAAGTGGAGCTCAAATTCGGCCAAGATTGGCCCCGCTGACCTGCTTGAAGGCAGAGGCAAAGATAGGCCCAATGTCATCTCGCCACATGCAAAACCCCACCAGACCTCCAGCTCTACCCAAATCCAACTCCATGATATGGCAGGAGATGAAGTCCTAGCCCAGGGTAGCCCAAGGCAATCCAGTAACCATGAGACTAGCAGTCTCTGCCCAAAGGCCTACCCTACCAAAAGACATTTTGGCAGCCACCCAGATCAGCCTTGCTGACAGGTGCAGGAACCTGGCCCAAGGTAGGCCTGGACCCAACTGCCACAAGCAGGCTGTGAGCAGAGCTCAGGCCAGAAACAAGACAGTCTCTGCCCAAAGGCCCACCTCTGCCAGAGCTCATCTGTGCCCCAATCCACCTTGCTGATCCACTGAGAAGTCCTGACAGGGTAGATCCTGTTCCCTCCTGCCAACAGCTGACACCCTGCTGTATCTCAGCATCCAACCAGTTAACCCTTGCAGATGTGCACAGGAGCCCTGGCACGGGGTAACACTGGGAACATGTGGCCACCACCAGACCTTCACCTCTGCTCAGGCTTGGCCCAGGACCGACTCTGCCCACAGGCAAGACACTCTCCAGAGCTCATTCCCAGCCCAGGTCTAGCTGGAGCATCTGCACCAGAGCCAGGGAAAGGTTAGGAATGTTCCATTCCTCTACTGTCTGAGCCCTGCTGGAGCTCAGGCTTGGCCCAGGACCACCACCACCCTCATGCAGTCCCCTGCTGCTCATAAATAGCCCATATTTTCCTTGCTGACCTGCACAAGAGCCCAGGCAAGGGGAGGCTGAGCTCCATCCTGACAGCTGCAGACCACCACCAGAGCTCCAGCTCTGCCCAGATCCAACTCGACAACATGGTAGGAGACAGAGGCAGAGCCTAGGGTAGCCCAAGTCCATCAAGTCACCTTCAGACTGGTACCTGAGCTCAGGCTCCTCCCAGAAATGACTGTCCACTGTCAGACAGTCACCAAAGTTCAGCCCCAGTCCAGATCTCTCTCTGACAGGCAAGCAAACCTGCCCCAAGTTAGGCCTTGGACCAATGCCACAAGCAGGCCCCAAGCAGCCCTAAGGCCAGACACAGGACCGTCTCTGCCCACAGGCAGAGCTCAAACATGCCCAAGATTGGCCTTGTTGACCTGCGCAGGATCCTGTGCAAGGGGAGGCCCAGTTCCATCCCACCACCTGCAGAATCCCACCAGAGCTCCAGCTCTAACCAGATCCAACTCAGTGTCCTGGCAGGAGACAAAGCCAGAGCCCAGGGTAGCCCAAGTCGATCCAGTCATCATGAGACTGGCACCAAAGTTCAGGCTCTGCTCATGAATGACTCTACCCACTGACAATCAGTCACCCAAGTTCAACCCCACCCAGATCAGCAGTGCTGACAGGTGTGGGAGCCTGGTCCAAGCTAGGCCTGGGATCAACTGCCACAAGTAGGCCCCTGGTAGAGCTCAGGCCACAAGTTCTACAGCCTCACCCCACAGGCAGACACATTCTGGACTCTGGTTCTTCTCCGATCAGCCTAGTCCACCTACTTGGGAGCCTACACATGGATAGACACAGTGCCATCCCACCAGTGTGTGATCCCTGCTGGAGCTTAGACTCAGCCCAATACCAACTCTATCTATGGTCAGATGCACACCAGACTCAGGCCGGGGCCAGGACTGCCTCTGCTCATTTGCTGACTCCTGCTGGAGCTTGGGCTCAGCCCACATTATCCTAGTACACCTGTAGGAGTCCAGTAGTAGGCCTGAGTTCATTTCTCCACTGCCAGATAGCAGGTGGAGCTTAGGCTTGGCTCAGGATTGCCTCTCCAACCTGCACGGAAACCTTGGCAAGTGTAGGACTGGTTCCATCCCACCACCTGCACACCTCACCTGGACCTCAAGCTCTGCCCAGGAGCCAGGCCCCAGGGAAAGCCCTGGTTCTACCTGCCACCACCTGACATCGGTGGTTCTTAGGCTCAGCCCAGGACTTCCTCCACTCATTGCCAGACATCTTTGGGAGCTCAGGATCACCCCAGATCTGTGAGGATGACCTGCAGTGGAAGCCTGGACACAGAATGGCCACAGGTCCATTCCCCCACCAGCCAACCACTGCAGGAGCTTATGCCTAGATCTGATCTGCCTGGCCAAACTCTCCTGAGCTCATGCTCAGGGTAAGCCTAGGAACATCCCACCACTGGATGACGTCTTCTGGAGCTCAGGCTCTGTCCAGATCAGCCTATTGCAACCACATGGGTGTCCTTACCTAGGGTAGGCCTGAGGCCAGCAGACACTCACCAGATTTGAGGCTCATCCCAGGACTATCTCAGTCCACTGGCAGACACTTCCAGAACTCAGGCAGGGCCCAGGACTGTATGCACCCATCAGCAGACTCCAAATGGAGCTCAGGTAAGGCCAGATCCTCCTCATGGATCTGCATGGCTGCCAGAACCCTAATTAGGTATGGATCAATCCCACCAGGGGAAAGCCCCCAGGAGCTGATGAATAAATAAATAGCCAAAACAATAAATAAATAAAGGAAGGAAGGAAAAAGAAAGAAAACTAGTTCATTCATATTTTTGATTTTATTCACATTTACTTTCAGTAGGACATCATGGATTGACTCTATTCTTCAATGCAAGAGACTTACTTATATTACCTAAGCCTGATTTGGGTGACCCAAATGTTATCCATGCAAAAATTAAACATAATTGTAAAATATTGAAGATTTCTTCCCTGACTTTCACCAATATCAATCATATTCACCAGAATACCCCATCTGAAAAATTTGATTTCACATCTGAAATTTGGAAATAGAACCAGAATTCCCAAGCTGGCAAAGGGCTCTCTACATGAGGCAAAATTGTTCCCAGTTGGTAGAAAACAGTATTTTGATGATGTTCCTTTGGGTTTCCGAACAACTCACTAGAGGTTAATCATATACGAAGCTCGTAAAATTCAAGAAAAAGAAACAAACACCTTAATAAAAATGGGAAAAGACAAATGTAGGCTGTTTATAAAATATCACATACCATACACTTGAGATGGCATTTCATGTCAATATAGTAATCCAAAGAATAGATAAAGTACATTTGTGTGTGTGCATATCACATAAAAAGAATAAAGAGAATGAGAAAACCTAATGTTGACAGTGTTGGAAAATGGAATTGTCATGCTCTGATAATTGCAATGAAAAATTGTCATAACCCTTCTGCAGAGAAGTTTAAAATATATATCAAAATTTGAAGTGCACACTTTCCTTTAACCCAAGAATTCCAACTCAAATAACTTATGTATAGTTATTATGGCAAATTTTTAAATTTTACCATGAAATTGATCATTGTAATCAAGGTCCCCATTGGCTAGGGATCAGACCTCAGGTCCCTGGGGAAAGTCATTGGGCACCATTGCATTGCTCACACCCATGCCTTTCCTGGGGGTTGCTTACAATCATAAACAGCCCTCCTTCCAGAGATGTCTCTCTCAGCTCTTGGGCCATAGTTTCACTGGATTGGTAACATTTTTCCCATTAAACTCTAGGACATTCTTATATATTTTGGAAATTCAGACTCAAGTGTTTCCTCACATCTACAGGTTGTCTCCTGCGCTGATTTTTGTCCCCTTCTGTAGTATGGGCAGATGTTGTCCATTATCTATTCTTGCTTTTGTTGTCTGTGCTATAGATGTTGTATCAAGAAAGATAGAAAGAAAGAATGAGAGAGAGAGAGAGAGAGAGAGAGAGAGAGAGAGAGAGAGAGAGAGAAAGAGAGAGAGAGAGAGACAGGATGGAAGGAAGGAAGGAAGGAAGGAAGGAAGTAAAAAAGAAAAAAGAAAGAAATCATTGCCAAGACTAATGAGAATGACTGGGCAATGAAGGGTTTTTTTCTCCTGTTTTTTTCTAGGAAATTTGTAGCCATAGGTCTCACACAGGTCCGCCTTGCCGACCTGCACAGGAGATGGTGCCCAGGGTAACACAGGGTCCATTCCTCCACCAACTGACCCCTGCTGGATCTAAGGTTTTGCCTAGATCTACATTGCCAACATGCCCAAGAGCCAGGGGACAGGGTAGCCCGGGTCCATAAAACCTCTGTGAGACCTCCACCAGAGCTCAGGTTTGGTCTGGACAACCTGCACCCACCAGCCAACCATGCTGGAGCTCAGGAATGCCTTTGCCCACTGGAACTCTCTCCAGAACTCAGGCATGGCCCAGGATCTCCTCTGGCCACAGACAGACACCAGCTGGGGCTCAGTACTGGCCCACATCAGCTTCTATGACCTGAACGGGAGCAGGAGCACAGGGTAAGCCCTGGTCTTTCACACTACCTGCAGACCCCAGCAGGAGCTCAGTCTCTGCCCAGATTGACCATGCAGATTTGCAAGGGAGCCTCAGCACAGGTTAGGCCCAAGTTCATCCTGCCAACAGGATACACTGCCTGGAGCTTAGCATCCACCCAGGATCGCCTCTGCCAACAGGAAGACATGTTCTGGAGCTCATACACAGCCCAGGTCCTCCTCAACGACCTGTGCAGGAGCAAGAGTTCAGGGTAAACCCAGGGTTATCCCACCACCTGCAGAACCCCGCAGGAGCTCTTGCTCCTCCAAGATCTGCCTTGCTGACATGCATGGGAGCCCATTGCACAGGATAGCTCTGGATTTATCCCGCCACCAGGAGATCCCCTACAGGAGCTCAGGACTGGCCCAAATCTTCTTTGCCAACCTGCATGGCTGCCAGGGCTCAGATAAAGTGCAAGTCAATCCCTCCACCAGGACAGTCCCCAGGAGCTCAACAAGAAACAAATAGCCCAGATAGATAGATAGATAGATAGATAGATAGATAGATAGATAGATGAATCTAGATTATGCATATTCCTGATTTTTTGCATTTCCTGTCAGTCGGACTTCATGGATTGACTCTATTCGTTAATTCAAGAGATTTATAGAACCTAATCCTGAATTGGGTGGGCCAAATGTTGTCCATGTAAAAATAAATCATGATTGTGAAATATTGAAATTATCTTCTCTGACTTGTCAACAATATCAACCATATTCACCAGAATATCTTATCTGAAATACTTGATTTCACTCTGGAAACTTATAAGAAGAACCAGAATTTCCAAGCTGGCAAAGAGCTCTATACATGAGGCAAAACTGTTGACAGTTGCTTGAAAACAGTATTTTGGTGATGTTCATGTGGGTGTCTGCACAGCTAACTCACCAGAGGTTAATCATACACTGAGCTCCTATAATTCAAGAAAAAGTAACAAACAGCCTATTAAAAATGGGAAAAGACAAATGTAGGTCATTTATAAAATATGACATACTATAAACTTGAGATGACATTTCATGTTAATATAGCTGTCCAAAAAATATATAAAGTATGTGTATGTTCCTACCTAATAAAAGAATAAAGAGAATGAGAAAAATCTGATATTGACAGGGTTGGAAAATGGAATTTTCATGCTCTGATAATTGCAATGCAAAATTGTCAGAGAAGTTTTAGAACATATACCAAAATTTGAAGTGCATGCTTACCTTTTGGCCAAGAATTTCAATTTAAGTAACATATTTATTGTCATTGTGGTAATTCTTAAATTGATCATTGTAACCAAGGTCCAAACCAGCTGGGAATCAGACCTCGGGTTCCTGGGGAAAGTCACTGGACACCATTTCTCTGCTCACACCCATACCTTTCCCAGGGAGGTTGCTTAGGTTAATAAAGACAGGTCCCTTTGCAGAAATGTCTCTTCCAGTCCTTAGCCATGATTTCATTGGATTGGTAACTTTTTTGGCTATTAAACCCTAGGACATTCTTATATATTTTTGAAATCCACAATGTGAAAGCATTTCCTCCCTACTGCAGGTTGTTTTCTGCCCTGACTTTGTTTGTCCCTTTCTGCAGTATGGGAAGATGTTGTCCAATATCTATTCTTTTTTTTAAAGAGAGAGTGAGAGAGTGAGAGAGGAGAGAGAATAATTTTTAATATTTATTTTTTAGTTCTCGGCGGACACAACATCTTTGTTGGTATGTGGTGCTGAGGATCGAACCCAGGCCGCACCCATGCCAGGCGAGCGTGCTACCGCTTGAGCCACATCCCCAGCCCAATATCTATTCTTGTTTTGTTGTCTGTGCTATAAATGTTGTAACAAAAAACAAAACAAAAAAGAAACAAAAAAGAAATCATTGCTGAGACTAATGAGAATGACTAGACAATGAAGGGTTGTTTTCTCCTGTTTTTTTTTTTTTCTAGGAAGTTTACAGCCATAGATCTCACATTTAAGCCTTCCACTCACTTTAAAGTGATTTGCATGTGGCATAAGATAAGCATCTTGTTTCATCTTTTGGCATGCAGGCATATTATTTCTCACTAAATTTTTTTATGGAATTGTTATGGTTTTATATCCATAAGATCACTATATGCAAATAGAGACATTTTTTACTTATTTTCTGATTGGGGTGTATTTTCTTTCTTTTTCATTCCTAGCTACTCTGGTTAGGGCTTCTAGTACTCTGCTGAACAGAAGTGGTGAGCTTGGGCATTCTTGCCTTGTTCCTGATCATACATAAACTGCTCCCACCGCCACTGAGGATTATATTATGAGGTTTTCATATATGGCCTTTATGGGGTTGAGTTAACTTCTGGCTCTTTCTAGTTTATTGTGTATATTTGTTATGAAGGTGTTGAATTTGATAACCATGTGATCTTCATCCTTGTTTCAGTTGATTTGGTGTGTGACAGATGACTGTTATGAGGTGCTCAGGGAAATGAAAATCAGAACCTCAATTAGACATCACACTACATGCTACAGCTCTGTGTTTTCTTATCAAAAACCCACAAAAGACATCAAGTGCTAGTGGAGACTAGGGGGATTGGAACCCCTCTATTGGTGGGAGTGAAACATGGTGTGGCTGCTATGGAAACTAGTATGGCAGTTCCTCAAAAAAATTGAACTAGAACTCTCAGGAACTGGCCACACCATTTCTGTGTATTTATTTAAAAAAAACTGAAATTGAGTTTTGAAAAAGGTATTAGCACTTCCACCTTCATTCTAGCATTAGTCACAGGAGTTGAGATGTGGAAACAATTCTAGATGTCTATCAAAAGATGTATAGGTTTACAGATTATGGCTGATCACACATGAAGCTTCAAATAAAGAAATAATACCTTCAGTCCAGGACAACACAAGGGAGTCACAGATGACCAAAAGAAGTGGGCCAGTTCCACAACAAACACTGCGGGACTCCACACACATGATGTCTGTAAGATGGTCCAACTCATATACACAGAGAGTAGAAGGGGAGTTGCCAAAGGTGGGGCATAAGGACATGTTAATCACCAGAGATAAAATTTCAGGGATGCAGAGGATGCAAATCTAGAGAGCTGGGCTTGTAGATATCCAGGCCGCACTGTTGTGACCTGGAAGTTAGTGAAGGAGGCTGCTTCCCTCTTCAATATTCTTACCAAATTCTAACAATAAATAAATAAATTGAAGTACATTCACTTCCACAGAGGCCTTGGAATATTTTCTAAAAAGAACCCACTATCTCCTTCAGAAATTAAGTTCCTTCGTGTATCCATTGGTGTCTACATACTTTCCCCAAATTTAACAAAGATGTTTGGTTATAAAAGATTGTTTTTACAAAAGTCACACTATGCATAATTGTAACTGGGACACACATCAGGCTGGGCAAAGCTTTCAACAATGAGAAGATACCCAAGTCTGAGTATTCAGAGTTCAAGGGCTACAGGGAGGGCAAAGATTTGTTTGTGACCTTCCTGCCACACACACCATTGAGGCCATTATGTTCCCAGCCAGGGGAACCAAGGCATGGGACACATAGGAATCTAATTTGGCCTGATTGGCTCAAGTGTCCATATGCAGAGGTTTCTAGAATTTTCTTAATTATTTTCAGTCAGAACCAACATGGACCTGGGATTGGTTATGGCCAGATCCACCCCATCCATCAAGGCATAGGATGTGTCATCATTGTTGGTCACCCAGAATCCAGCAGATCCTCAAGCACAATGTCTCCCATGTGGAGCCACCATGAACAATGGCAGATGTGCATGCCTTTACCATTTTGCATGTTGTTTCCTCCCTGTTTGCTGCTTTTGTGAAAGCAGGGATTGAGTTCAATTCATCTCAAAATCTAAGAGCCTAGAAAACGACCAGCCTGTAAGTGTGGATAAATAGCATTTTTGTTGATTTCTTCCTGAGCAAGACTTCATCAAAGCTCATTCTGAAGAGAAAATATTGTAACATTGGGATGTGCTTGGCTGCAGTTATAGAACATCCAACAAACGGTGTTAGGATTTACAAGATATCTTTTTGTCCTTTATGAACAAGACTCCTGAAGCCCTGAGTTCCTAGGGATGGGGTGGCATCAGTGTGATATCACTGTAGATTCAGGGTCTTTCAGCATTCTGCTCTTGTCTTCATCTCTTGCCTGCATCCTCACGGTCACAACATGGATGCCAAGCTCTCACTCTTCAGTTCCGAGATGGGAGAGTGAGGCCTCCTTAACTCAGCTCAACATGCAGACTTGTCTCAGTAACTTCACCAGTGGAGACCAATCACCTTTCCCATCTGAAAGCACCCCTCATTTACCTGCCACCCTGTTACTATCTACCACAACTCCTGATTATGTCCTTCACCACATAAATCTATCCCAATGTGAAGTTAATCTTTTCAATGTGAAAGAGGTTACTAACCCAAAGGGATCCTCTGTGAAGGTGAGTCTTCAGCCTGTGACCTTTTCATGGAGAGGTGGGTGATCAGAGAGGCCATTGTGCCATATCTTCACAGGCAGAAGTGGAAGGCTGGTGGAAACCAGGCCATACCAGTCCACAAAGTGAAACTATCATCATGAACAAATTTTAACACAGATCTTTGATCCAATTTTAGAAATTCTGAAGTTTGACCATGTTTAGTCCACATACCTGTGCATGGTGGCAATCAGCTGGAGCAGAGTAGCAGATCTGTGTGCTCTCCAGTTTGCCACAGTCCCCACCTGCCTGCTGCCCTGTGTGCCATCTCATCCCATGCTCATTCATGTTCCTGGTCTGGCCCTGAAGGTGACTGGGCTTATGTTCCTATTTTGATGTACAAAGAATGTTTTTCAAATTAATTTTCCTTTACTCTTTTGATCTGGGCATAGTGAGTAGATATAGTTTTCTGATGGGAGCTATGAGGTTAGAGAGGTAGAAACATCCCCAAGGTCAAACAGGTCACTCCCCATATGCAGGGGTCCTAAGCATGTACTTAAGTTTCCTGAAATTGCAGGCTCCTTCCACCATGTGCAGAGAGACAAGAGTCAGAGCCCAGGTGGAAGACTATTTGGTTTTGCAAAAGGGGCCCAGTGGAAAGGAGCAAGGGACTCACAGGGAAAGATCATGGTCAAAGACAACCAGGAGCAACCAAGGTCAAAGCCAACTTTACCCAACTTCAACAATTCCAAGCAGCTTCTGCTCCAGCTCCTAACACAACTGATCCCTGTTTGTGGCAGTATGTGGGGCCCAGAAATGTACAGAAACAAGACACATGAAAAGAGAGTGACAGAGACAGAGAGAAGTGTGCAAAGGAAGACAGGCTGAAAGGGACAGAAAAAGAGACTGAGGGTGGGAGGGAAGAGAACACCAAAGAGCAGGGGGAGAGAGATGGAGGTTGGCATGGGACAGAGTTAAAGAGCTTCAGAGAGCTGGGTGAAATTATGCTATTGGGACCGATACTCCAAGACAAGAAGCTGCTTCCATCTCTCAGGAACTCATGGACCTTTTTCCTGGGTTCCCAACCGCTGACTCACAGGACTGAGAGTTTTGTGCACATTGGATACCACAGGCCTATGTCTTCCAAGGGTCCCGTCTGCCCATCCCATCTTTGGCCTCATCTCCAAGGCTGTCAGGGATTCCCTTGCTGGATAGAACAGAAATCCCTTTCTCCCGCACTCTCCCATGGGTAGAGGGAATTCCATGGGAGGTGCTCCCCACAACCCGCGACCATTACACAGGCTCTGGGTCCTGCATTGTGGATTCAGAGCAGATGCTCTGCCTAGGAAATGCAAGGGAACATATGTGCATCTGTGGTCTCCATGGAGAATTGTGAGCAGGGCAACCTCCTGGGTACCTGGGCAGTAAAGCCTTTTTTCTCCTTTTGTAGTAGGGCCTGAAATCAGGGAAACTCAACCATTGAACCACATGCCTAGCCCTGTTTCATATTTTATTTAGAGACAGCTTCTCATTGAGTTTCTCAGCACCTTGCCTTTGCCTAGGGTGGATTTGTACTTGCTATCCTCCTGCCTCAGCCTCCTGAGCCACTGGAATTATAGGTGTGTGCAACAACAACCAGCTAAGATTTTGTCTTTGCCAAGTCACTTGTTGAATGCAAACACTATAAGTAAATCTGCAGGTGTCCTGAGGGAAAGAAGCTGCCCTCCTGGCCCCATGGAGTCTAATGGGCCAGAACACCCTTTTGGAGCCCTTGATGAAATCTCTGGGAACATTAGGCACAGGATTTGGTTGACTGAGGCTCAGCTCCCGCTGCTGTTTTTAAAATAGGCGAACACCAGCTAGGGTTCTACTATGAAGGCACCACATTTTCCCTGAAGAAAGGAAACAGTCCTGGGTGGCTTTGACAAGAATCAGATAGCATGTTAGGGAGGCAGAGGCAGGAGACTAGGCTGTGGGAGCTTGTTTGTTTATCCAGGAAAACCCAGAGCCTTGCTATGAATCAGCAGTGAACTTCCCACACTGCCTCTCCTCTCACAGCATTCACTGGGCCCTCAGCATGTTATCAAGTAAACAATATGCTTCCAGCCTGGGAGACAAGCCTGTACACTGAGTTCAAGATTCGAAAGGGTATGTGCCATTGGAGCATGCAGAGAGCAAAGATAAAGGCGTGGGGAGCTGAAGACAAGGATGACCAAATTACAGCACAGGGAAGAGTGGCCCAGGAGGGAACAATCAGGGCAAAGGTTCAGATTCTACCTTATGAAGAGTCTAAGGCCTTCAGGATGGTTCCCAACCTCTCAGGATGCTTCTTGGCTTCCAGAAGTTGGAGGACAGCATGAGGTGACCTTGTAACATCTGCTTCCTCTTCCAAAAGCAGGGTGGGTGAGGGGTGCAGAGAACTCCTAAAGGCCCCCCTTGAGATAACTTGTCCACAGCCTGATGATTAGGATCTTTGTGCTTTAAAGCCACAGAGCACAAGGCTCCATGAAGGTCACTTAGGCCAGTATTTTTCACACATGGGCATCCACCTCTTCCCACAGTTTGTGGTTCTGCTTCCTCCCAGGGCACATCACCTACATTCTCAGCCTTAGGCCTCCTCTCTAGTTAACCTGATCATGACCTTGTTGCCAGTTCTTTTGTTCTGATAGTTAATAAAATAAATGCTGTTTGACAACTCCATGAAACATTCCTGTTTTAGTCAAATCTTTGTTGTTGTGACCAAAATATAGGGCAAGAACAACTTAGAGGAGCAAAAGTTATTTTGTCTCATGTTTTCAGAAGTTCAGTCTATGGTTAGCCAACTCCATTGCTCTAGGACTTAGGAGAGGCAGAATGTCATGGTGGAAAGATGTGATGGAGGAAAGCCACTCTGGACATGGCAAAAAGGGACATGCATGTCCCTCCATGCACCAGGGACAAAATATGATTGCCAAAGGCACACTCGCATTAACCCACTTCCTCCAGCCACACCATAGCTGCCCAGAGTTAAGGCCCAGTTAATCCATATCAGTGGATTAATTAGTCCACAACTCATAATGCAATCACTTTCCTCTGACAATTCTTGCATTGCTTCACACATGTCCTTTGGGGGAACACCTCATACATAAACTATAACAGTGTCCAGAATGGACCCTTGAAAAACTCTGCCCTGGACCAGTCCCTGAGTTTATGCACAACTGAGGCCCAGAAACAGGAAAGGATTTACACAAACCACATGATTAGTGAGCCACACACTGTCCCAACTTCCCTCTGTCCTCTGGGCTGTATCATTCCATAGGTACTTGACCCTGAGGGTATCCAGTCTTTGTTCTTCAATTCCTCTGTGAAGCTGTCTCCTCCCCTTCATCTCTCCTCTCTGTCCCTCTCTTCCTATAGTCCCCCTCTTCATCCCCCTACCTCTGCCTTGTTCACAGCTTTAAAGTCAAATTGGTTTGGAAGCATGGTTCTTTCTTATTTCAAACCACTTCCCAGGTCAAAGAACAGCAATCTCACCTTCTGCTTATGAAGGGGAAGAAGATCCTACCTGCTCGTGAATGGTTTTAAGCAGCTCATCATGTCAGAAGCCAGGAACTTCACATCCCTCAGAGCCCAAGGCAGGCTGTGTAGGCACTTAAGGACTCTGCAGTTACTCACTAAGGGAACAGGTATATATCAGACCTTATTCAAGTCCCTAGAGAAGAAGTTTGAAGATAACAAACTCGTGTTTGGGTGAGCTGGGATTCCCCTGGAGCAAAAGGATAATTCACAAACAAGCAAATGAAGGCATCACTTACAGCAAAATGAATAGACAAATACTCTTCACAGCTGTTCATGAATGGATTTCTTGTCATGCTTCAGGTCTGGTTTCCCTCTGCTTTCTCCCCGCAGCCCTCCTCAGCTCCTGAACCTGTGATGCTGCATGCTCTGGCCAGTCACTGAGAGCTGCCCTGCATGGGTCACCAGCACCTCAGATTCTCCATGGATGAAAACATATGTTTATGTTCAGAAAGAAGCACACTGTGTATGTGTTTCCTGCACTGCTGAGAAGCCAGTGTGTCCTGTGCATGCTGCTGATGGGATATGTGTGTGGTGAAGTGTGTGGTGAAGGGCATTGATTTGGGAGTTGAAATTATGTTTTCTTCTCCAGGATAAAGTAGTGATTGAGTGGCACCTTTGTGTGCCTATGCTTCTTGTATGTGTTATGCACGCATTGAAGATGAACATATGTATGCGTTGAAGGGTGTGTATGTGTGGTTTTCTTTTTTTTTTTTTTTGCTATGCATGTGTACAAGTCTGTGTGAGCAAGAGAGTGTGATTGTGTTGACATTTTTGTAATTAAAGAGGGTTCAGGCTTCTTCTGGCCACACACACCCAGTGTGCCCCCCACCTGGGACCAAGAATGCAGAGCCCCCAGGTCTGGGGGTCCACACGCCTTCACATCTCTTTGCCTTCTTGGTTCAACATCACTGGTGATCTCCTCCTCCTCTTTCACCATAAGATTCCCTAAACCAAAAGAAAAAAAGGAACCAAGTCCATTCCATGCACATCCATCTTCTGCCTCTGCCTTAGTGATGCATGCTCACATGACACTCTGGCAAATCTACTACTATAGCCCTAGTCCCTGCATCCAGCATGGTGTGTGAACATCTTCCTTGCACTCCCCAGGCCTGGATAAACCCCCTGATTCATCCCCTTAACCAGCAGCCTACTAAAAACTAACACAATTTATGTATTATAGGCATAGGGCATCATGCCCAACACATACGTATCATTTTGGAAAAAAAAAAAGTCAGGGATTTAGCATCAAGAGTAATCTTCACACAGTGAATTGTAAACTCAAAGATGGCAACTGGGAACAGAGTGACAGAACTCAAAAGAGAGATAAGGAAAGACTTGCATAGATAAAACACTTGATAACGTCACAAAGGTCACATTTCTATTTTTTGGAGAAAGACATATGATTCCGTAAAAGTTAGTGGGAACATTGTGAAGATGCTTAATGATGTAGTTAACAACATGAAATCCAATCCCTATCTCAATATTTCCATCCAAAAAAACTCCAGATGCTCTGATACACTAAATGTATAAATCATCAAAGTCCAGGAACAAAATAAATGAATGTTTACACAATGGAGGAGGATTTCTAAACCTCAATGTGGAAAGCAAGAAGGCAAAGTTGGTTACTAATGCGAGTTTTGTATGTATATGGAGGTGTAGTGTGTGTGGACATGTACAAACATACACCAGCACACATTGCTCTTGTACTTTGGTGGTGTTAAAATAAATCTTTGAAATAATCCAATTCATACAGACAGGAAGTAGAACGGTGCTTACTGGGATGAGTTACAGGGAAAAGTGGCAAGAGAGTATTTAATGAGGACAGGTTGAATTTGTGAGTAGAAAAGTTCTGGGGATGGACAAATGATAGTGATGGCTGTATCTTAATGACATTCTCTTTGGTGCCATAGAACCATACTCCTTTTTAAAAAGTTAACATGTTAAATGTCTCATATCGTGAACATGTACAACTGCAACTGTGTTAATTTTGTTTTCAAAATACCAGGTACAATCTTTTTCTAAAGATTTTTTTTTTCTTAGCTGTTGTTAGATCTTTATTTTATTTATTTATCAAAAGTGCTCAGAAAGGAAGACAGGGCCTTGGACCTGCCAGGCAAATGTGCTTCAGCTGAGCTCCAGTCCCAGCCCAAGTGGTAACTTACTAAAAAATAGAGTCTGAGATATAATCACACAGGAATATGTTTACAGATATGTAAAAGTATTTTTAAGAAATAAAACACCAGAGGGGATAGGGTTGTAGCTCAGTGGTAGAGTGCTTGGCTAGCATAGGAGGGGCTCTGGGTCTGATCCTCAGCACCACATCAAAATAAATAAATAAAATAAAGGCATTGGGTCCAAATACATCCCCCACTGCCCCCCACCCCCCAAAAAAACCTTTAAAAATATATAAAAATCATATAAAATGATTACAATGGACCACATCAGGGTATTATAAAAAACTTTGCCACAGTCACAATGAATGACTTGTTTAAACTGAAATTCTTGGGCTAAAGATAGGCATGCACTTTAAATTTTGGCATATTTTCTGAAACTTCTCTACAGAAGTGTTATGGCAACTTTGCATTTCAGTTCTCAGAAGTTGACAATCCATTTTCCAACACTGTTGAGATTCGATTTTCTCCCTCTCTTTATTCTTTGTATTTGACAGGCAAAACCACATATGTACTTTGTGTTTCCTTTGGATTACTAGATTGTGACATGGAAAGACCTCTGGATCTTTGGTATGTCATCTTAAAAACAGTCAATATTGGGTGTTCCCATTTTTCTCAGTTATTTGTTTCTCCTCATTGACTTGTATGAGCTAGGTATGTGATGAAGCTCTGGTGAGCTGTGCAGACACCCCAAGGAACATCACCAAAATACTGTTTTCTAGCAACTGGCAACAGTTTTGCCTCTTGCATGGAGCCCTTTGGCAGAGTGAGAATTCTGGTTCTTCTTATCCATTTGCAATGTAAGCCAAGAGTTTTCCAAGGCTCCAGCGGGTGTCTGTCCGTGGGCAGAAGTGGTCCTGGGTAGAGCATGGACTCAGGCTGGGTTCCAATGTGGCAGGATGAACCCAGGCCTATACTGGGCCCTGGCTGCATTACAGGTTGGCAAGGCAGATCTTGGCCAAGCCTGAGCTCCTGCAGAGGTGGGCCGGTGGCGGTAGGGACCTGTGGTATCCTGTGCCAGGTTCGTTGTGGAAGATCTGGAAGGGATCCTGAGCTCCTGAGGTTGTCTGGTGATGAGTGGAGGTAGTCCTGGGCCGATCGTAAGAACCTACAGACTTCAGCAGGTGGCAGGTAGAACCTGGGCCTTCCCTGGGGCCCAGCTCTTGGGCAGAGTTTCAGTTGCAGCAGGGGTCAGACGGTGGCTGGATGGAAGGTGGTGTACCCTGGGCATGGTTTCCAGGCAGGTCGGCGAGGCCTTCCTGAGCCAAGCGGAAGCTACAGCGGCAATCTGGCGGGGGCAGGATGAACTCTGACCTACCCTGTGCCCAGGCTCCCTTGCAATTCTGGCAAAGTGAATCTGGCTGGAGTCTCAGCTCTGGCAGGGGTCAGCAGGTGGCTGCATGGATCAAGGCCCCTCTAGAACTCCCGCGCAGGTGGAAGAGGCTGATCAGGGCAGAGTGGTGAGCTGCAGAAGAGGTCAGCCAGTGGTGGGATGGACCCGGGCTTACCCTGAGAACGAGCTCCCTGCAGTTCAGCTGGGCGGATCAGGCCTGGGCCTGACCTGTGCAAGGGTCTGCAGGTGGCCGGATGGAACTTGGCTTACCCTTGCCCAGGCTCCTGAGCAGCTGGCTTGGCTGATCTGGCAGGAGCCTGAGCTCCGGAAGGTATTCCCTGTGGGCAGAGGTGGTCGTGGGTCTGGCTTGATATCATAGTGGGAAAACCAAGTAGAAGCCTCTGAAGTTGCCCTTACCCACCCCAGTCATGTCAGGAAATTAAAAACAGTATCATATCCCAAAGGGAATGGCAGATCCCCATTACACTTTCATGTAATTCATCTCCAGAAAAGCCACATGGATCTTGGAGGATGACCAGAGACTTGCACAAACTCACTTAACACTGGTTCTCTTTGCAACTGCTTTGCCAGATAGAAGGGCTGGAATTGCCTCAGGTGTATTGATTGCTGTTCTGATCTGATAAATGCATTCTTTTCAATCTCTATCAGATAGGGAGATTAGAAATAGTTCTCTTTCATTAGGAACAGATAACAATTGCATTACAATCTTATTCCAGGGCTGTGTGGACCTGAGAAGCAAGAAATGGAAAGTATTTTAGAGGCCTCAGTAAATGCATGCTTAACAGATGAATCTGCCTATGCAGATTCAATGACTCATACCCTGTTTTCACAGGGAACACAGATAACATCCCATTAAACAATAAGGTGTAGCTGCCACTCAGTTAATTCACCTTCTTCATTACAAGTAGACAAAAAAGGAGTATTATGACATAGGAATTGACTCTGACCAGCTCTCAGTAGGAATGCTTTTACAGAGAGAGCAGGGAAGACTGTTTGCAACCAGGTAATCCACTTGGGTGTCTCTCAAAGGGAAATCAATAAGTACAACAGTCACAGCCTAGTTTTGCAGCCACCAAGTAAACTATTTGGACCAGATAAGGAGAAGGGTGGGCTAGAATGGGTAGGAAAAGAGGAAGACAATGAGGATCAGAGTAGCTGCTGGGGTGAGGGCTATAGTTTATTTCATTCACCTTCATCTTATAAGTTTCCCCAAAAAGAGAGCCCATCAAAATCTGACAGATCTATTCCAAGAATTTATTACAGGAAGCAAGTCAACTGCAGATTTATCATCCCTTCAAGCCCAATGACTCATTTTCTCAACCAGAAAGGTTGATGGCTATCAGCCATCAGCTGAATCCCTCTGCAAGCATTGCCCTCTGTTCAAGAGTTTCTTTACTCAAGATCATTCCCTTTCCTGGAGTTAGTGACTGACCATTATGGGGTCAATCTTGTCTCAATTCAGATGACTCCACGGCCACCATGTGAGTAATGAAGCCTTTCTTCTGACTGCATCACAGTTCACATTCTCCCTCCACCCAATAATGCTACCTTCACTTTACAAAATTATTGATCCCAGGAGGACTTCCCAGTAGCCTTTTTTTATTCGAATCTCCACCTCATACTCTGTGTCCCAAGGAATTAAAAATGCAAAACACGCATTATTTCATTTCATCCTTGCCATAATTTTTCCACTATTTTACAGAGGAAAGTCAAGCCTCAAGAGCTTCCATAAACTTTCACATTCCCTGATTCTAGAACCTGTGCACTTAGAACCAACTGCAGCAAACTACAATCCCTGTACTAGAATTAGGCAACCCCACCCCAACCCCGGGATGAGAGTACATCAAGTACAGACACTAACTTGCAGAATGTATCTTGCCATTATGTGTTCCCTTGGACCTACCCACATGTTTCAGAGGAAGAAGCCTCTGAACTCTCCCCATTTTATTGCTGTGTGCTTCAGAGTTTGGCTACCATGAGTTCCCAACTGAGTTTCATGCTACTGTGCTTGTGGCACTGTGGAGAAGAGTCTCCCTGACATGAGCAGCTACCACCCCCAGTCCTAAAGTTCCCATGTTCCAAGGTCATTGAAGTGATTCAAATATACAGTGATCTTTGTTTTATGAATCTAGTGGTTTAATAAGAGGCTTTTGACCAGAAAGTTACATAACTGTAAAGATCACCAAGTCTGTATCATGTCTCACTTCCCTCCCTTGAGTAAGGCTAGGTCACTTAGTCTCCTGCAAGTTCCAAGGGAAATGCTCTAAAGGAATGTGGCTTAAGCAGTCTCCACTATGGCAAAACGACATACTGTCTTCAGCTGTTGCAGATAACATAGAAGCCCTTCATCTTTTCTAACAACTTCATTCGAATTTATTCTCTGAGCAATCTCTTAGTGGCTGGACTCCCACTGACTTCTGCACACACATAACATGGATAAGTAACCAGGGAGGGCAGTGAAGCATCTTTAGTCATTTTGCATAAGAACTTCCCTTGTAGACCTTTCATATGTAACTTGCCTGGCAACTCCCTTTTCTACCACTGAGGCACCAATGCAGAACAAAGGAGGAGTGCTCTCAGCCCCTCCACTGGAGACTCCTGAGACAATAGTGCCCCCACCAGGTGCTACTGTCCCCTACCCTTACACACACATCTTCCAATGCCTTCTAGACTTACCTCCCCTTAAACCCAACAATGGTTCTTCTGCTTCAGAAGGTATGGCTCCTTCTCATGAGACATAGCAAACTCAGTCCTGCCCTTGTTGTCCTCCTGTGTAATTTATTTATTAACCTTTTCTCCATAGCAGGTGCTTCTTTGACCCTCTTCAATAATCCAAACTCACTGTTTCCTCCCCAAGAAACCATCCCTGAAGAGCCACCTGGTTCATGCCCTGATACAGGCTATTGGGCTATAATCACCAGCCTTCAATGGAATCTGATACAGTTTTAGAGGCAGAATACTATTTCTAAGCTCAAACTCTACTATTTACTGAAATGTGATCCCAGGGAAGTCCCTTAATTTCACCAAGCTCCATTGTCCTCATTTATAAAGTGGGGACAGTGGAGCCTACCCAACACACCCATGGAGAAAGCTAGTGAAGTAATGTGGTAGAAAGTGACCTTTAAGTTTTAAAGTGCTATACAAATGTTAATTATCATTATTGTATGGTTCCTCTCCAATGAGCTCACTGAGGACACATCTTTTACTTTATTTCTCCCTGGGTCACACATACAGTGCCAGTAACACTGTAGGCTAATATTAGACACAGAATTAAAAATGAATAAACAAAAACCATTGATCTACCAGAATTAAGATAAAATCTCAAATATATTAAATCTACTGTAGACATGATTCCACAATCTAGAATATCCTCTATTGGGAAACATCCTGAAAAAGTCTGAAAGTCCATTTATAGCACAACCTTGACAACCTACACTGAGCAAAGAAAAAGCATCAAAATATATTTCATCTCCTAATACGGAGCCAACACTGCCAACAGGGGACAAGTTAGACTCTGGAACCCTTGTTCCTTTGCCCAAAGCTACCTTTAAATAACCAGCTTTTAAAAAAGTCTCATTTAAGAAACCCTTTTTAACCCATGGTATGATCAGTTCCTCTTCAATATCTGATGCAACCCTTAGTGTTTTCCATTGCTTTCTAGCTGTGTCAGATTTCCCTAGAAGACAGAAATGAAAGTGATGACTAAGAGGATCACACTTAAATTTTAAATGTTTGACTTAAACATTGATTCCCCCACCCACCCCTCCCATCCCTGTCTTCATGCCCTCCGACAGGAAACTACCATATTTACACAGCGTAAAATCTTCAGCTTGCACCATTGCATGTAAGCTTGTAATCTTTCAACACAAATTTAGTTGGAACTACACAAGGCAGAATCTGCTCGGAGTTCAGATTTTGTTCTACTTCGCTGACAACCTTCTAAAGATATAGAAAAGGGTTACGTGCCAGAAGTATACCTCTTGTGATCTACTTCCACTCTATTAGAAATATTAGGCAAGTACCTATCTTCTCTGCATTGACCATTTTCTATATCCCAATCTTGCCCCAAGTTAAACTATTCAAATCACCAACTCTGGAGTAAAGAAAAGCATCGGAAATAAGTTAAATTGCAAGAGGGGAAAATAACAATAACGTGGAGTCTTTCTTTAAAACACCTCAATGTACCCTCATATTTCCCCCATGTAAACAGGATGATATTTCTCAATTGGGTGGTTTTGTTGTTGTTGTGTTTTTGTTTTTTTGTTTTTGCAAATGGTCTAAACTTGAGTAATATAGGCAACATTTTGTTGTATATCTAAAAAAATTAAATGGTTATGGTGATGGATTGATGCAAATCATTTTCCAGACAATTTGTTCTAGATATGAGTACTCTGAAACCAAAATCTGTTGGAGTTCAGCAGATCTTATAATTCTGCTTGCAATTAAAAGGCAGATTCCCTATAGGTCCATTTCTATCAATATTTCACTAAATCTGCCAAGCTAGCAAAAGGTGGATTATTGGAAAAACTGAAGTGTCACTGAGGGATCTTTTGCTTCCAGGAATGTAGTTTAGAGCATTCCTATATGAACATTATGGTTGTTGAGCGCCAGGCACTAGAACTATAAAACTAAGCAAAACCATTGCTAAACAAAAGAAGTTCATGGTCTTAGATTGACTCATTAGCATGTCATTTTAATACAAATCAGGTAATGACATAGAGAGGCAGAGGGTGGCATAGGTTTCTAGGGTAAGTGTTGTCTGGCCAAGTCTTAAAGGCAAGCAGGAACTGGACAGGAAAAGGGAAGAAAAAAGGTATCTGTCAAGGACAGCAGCATGAATGAAGAATCCAGAAGAGCAGGAGAATGGTCAGTGCAGAGAATCAGCAAGTATTTTTTCCATGGACTCCCTCCCCACCCGACCCCCAACCCTGTGGTCCATTGGGCAGGAGAGGTTCTGAGCAGTGTTCATCATCTTCCAGAATGCTCCTTGCATGCTTTACCTTGGCACTCTGGGGTTCTTTCAAACAAAGGACTTCAGACCCCACTGCATGGGGGAACCATATCAAGGCTGAGAAAATTGCCACTGCTTCTAGAATTCCCTCTCTCCCGAGAAGCCTCCTGCTCTGTGCAGGGGCAAGGTGCCTTCTCTCTCAGGTGCTTCCTTCTCCCAGAAAGCTGCTCACTCTCCCAGAAAGTGGCCTCTGACTGCTGGCCTGCTGCCCTGCAAATCTTCCAGACAGCCCATGTGCCTCAGTCCTGACAGAGGACACTGTGGAGGCTGTGCCAGGAACCCTGCTATGTGGTTTCTTTCTACTTTAGGCAGAAAGAGGAAAGTAAATCTTCAAACAGCCTTTTCAACACTGAAACTGCTAACAGCAGACTGCTGGAGAGGGGAAGAAAGCAGTGGAAGAACAGGGTAGAGGGAAGCTGATATTTTTTACACATCCTTTAGTAGTTGCGAATGGTGTACTGTTCATATGGATCACTTATTCAAGAAGTGTAGTTCTTGAGAAAATTACTATAGAAAGAAAAGTAATGTCATGGAACCCCAGAGTTTTCAGTATTTTTCACAATGAAATAACAAGGCCCCTCTTTGTACTGGGTTGGCTTAATTAAAACCAAACTTACAGGTAAGAAGTCAGTTCATGTGGTAGTTAAGAAGATAGATCTCAGACACTAAACATACTATAAGACCATAAGTTTCTTTACCTCTCTGTACCTCAGTTTATAAATCTGTAGAATGAGAAAAATTACAATATCCTGAGATTACATAATCTAAAGTATATGAAGCACTTAGTGTCTGCCATCTAGTAAATCACTAATCATCATCATCCTTATTGGTTGCTAGTCACCTCTACCACTTTTTGCTATATTGTTTAGTAAGAAGAAAAGTTTCAGGTAAGCGAAGTTTGCCTCGGAGAAGGACAGCACTTAAATTCAATAAGAAAAAATGAAATTGGATGTTGTTCAAATAGTAAAATTTTAGTTATAGGATGAGTAAGTTCTGATGATCTAATGCATAGCATGGTAATTTTAATTAATAATGGTGTATTATATGCCGCTTTGCTAAGAGAATGGATCTTAAGTGTACACACATACACACACAATAAGTATGTGAGGTGATAGATGTATTAATTGTGATAACTGCTTCACAATGTATATGCATATTGCATTATCACAATACATACTTTGAATATATGTAATTTATGTTTGTCGATTATTCCTTAATAAATCTGAAAAAAATGAAATTTAAGGGCTGTTTTCAGCTTTCTGGAGAAACATTTTCTTTCTCATAAACTTACTATGATACACAGGACAGAGTACAGGAGGTGATTCAGGGACCCAGATTCAAGCTTGGGTGGACACACCACCAAGGACTCTTTAAATTCTTCTCAAGAGTGTCATGGGCCCAAGTAAGCTAGTGTATGTGAAAGGGTTGCATACCTGCTAAAACCCTGCAAGTTTAAGGTAAACATATTCCCAAAGTGGTATACATAATCAACGA
Source organism: Ictidomys tridecemlineatus (assembly GCF_052094955.1). Taxonomy (NCBI): domain Eukaryota; kingdom Metazoa; phylum Chordata; class Mammalia; order Rodentia; family Sciuridae; genus Ictidomys; species Ictidomys tridecemlineatus. The sequence goes on from NW_027524348.1 coordinate 649,312, forward strand.
ACAATTACGTAGAACAGCTAAGTTAACTAGAGCAAGTGATAACCATCCAGAAGTTTCTACAGTGCTGTGAGAAAAGTTTTTCTTTCTGGTAAAACCCAGCAGTGGTAAAATCAACTGCTGAGAGAATTGTCCCCTCCAGGAATGCTCTCTTGGTGATCTTGCTGGCACCCCTCTTCCACCACTGCCTGGGTAGAAGAGCCCTGAGACTGGGATTCCCTTTCTCTTGCACATCTGTGCGCTGGATGCACTTATCTAGAAATATCTTGTGCCCTTCAAATTCAAGGCATGAAAACATACCCCAGCTTTTTTTTAGTTCAACCCACAACAACTTTTAATCAGTTCAAAGAAATCTCAGGGATTCAAGTTTGTCGGTTTTGTGACATCAAAATAACAAACTTAATCTCTAGACTTAAGTTTCCTTACCAGAAAATTAAATATCAAATTCTAAGGGTCATATGAGCTTGGCACAAATGTAAACAGAGTTTCCACTGTTTCCTATCTCTGTCCGTTTTCTGGTTAGTTTCCATGAACGTCCACCCACTAGACCCATGCTAAAATCCACCTCATCTCAGCTCTCTTGTGGTGTTTGAAGAAGATGGCACCTGACTTGTTTGAGTTCTCAGGTGCAAAAGGCTGCTTTCCTCTCCTCCCTGGCCTACCTATCTAGGCATGGCCCTCACACAGTCACTGTTATAAATTTTCTTAGTGAAGAGACAAAGGAAAGAACACATAGATTAACTTGTTCATTCACTCAACGAATATTTACTGGGTATCTATTACATATATTAGATGTGTCTCATTAAGAACCAAATCCACCTGTTAGGTGGAGGTAGATGTTGCTGGGGAGACTTTCCTAAGGAAGCAAAGGTTGGTTGAGATCTGAAGGGAGAGTAAGAGGTAACTGGATGGAAGGGAACAGTTGAGAGAACTGGCCTAGGGCCCTGCAACGGGAAAGAAAGAAGAGAGAGAGAGAGAGAGAGAGAGAGAGAGAGAGAGAGAGAGAGAGAGAGAGACCAATGAAAGGACAACATGGTCTTTCTCCTCCTTCCTGGCACTCTGCCTCTCATTGGGTTTCTTTCTCAATTAGCACATCTCCATTGCCAGACACATGTGGTTATATTGGCTCAATCTATAAAACACGTGTGAAACCTGGACACCTACAACTGTGGTTAGAAAAGGACTTTGTGGTATTTATACAAACACATCCTTGGTTCTCATGGCATGGGAAGCAATCAGTATCCAAATGGAGACATTCTACTTCAGAGGAGCCATTTCTTTCAGCTTTTCACAAACTCATTCCCAATTTTTCTAATTAATACCTTCCACTTTAGCCCTCTCCATCCTCAAAGTAATTGCAACATGTTCCCAAATGGGTTATAGCACTCTAATTTGTTTTTTAGTAAAATCTAGTAAATAAAATATGGTAGAATTTAAGGATGCCCTTCTTTCATATGGTAAAAATCCTCAAGGGAGATAAGTTTACTAAGTACAAAGAAGAAAAAGTTTTGGCATTCCTGAGAAGGGAGGAGGGAGGGGGAAAAAACACCCTGTAAATGTCACTACTGACTAATTTTATCTATGTTTGGAAGGCCCTGGGGGGTTTTAGGGCTTTCCATAGAGATTAAAAAGTGACATTCTTATGAAAAAGAAATGCACAGCCTTTGCCCCCTGGAGCATTCACCCCCACATCCATAATTCAGGTGAATAGGAATTTCAGTAGCCAGAGCACAAAGCTTCCCACAGCAAGCAACCCTACCCGCTGTCAGTTTCAACAGGTCAGTGGCATCTCTAAAGAAACCTTGAATCAAACATGTCCATGTCTGATAGCTTTTCCCAAGCCACTGTGGGCTTATGACAGTGCCTATTAGAACTGACTCTCCTGAACCCATACTATTATTTCCATTTATGCTTGACTTAGGACAGTGGACCTGGCAGGTCAGATGCCCAAATGCATTCCGATAAGCCTGCCCTGAAAGCTCTTTCAGATCATTGGGACTCCAAGAAAGCTTTTTTGTTTGTTTTAAAAAAATGTTTTAAAAGGCATTTGTATTATTCTGGTATTCACTAGAGGAATGGACCTGAGCAGCAAGGAAATATGACCTGTTCTGGTTTTAAAATTCTACACTGTTTTGTAAAGACTTATACTTGCAAATTTGTTTTTGTTTTTTTTTTCACATACCAACTTGAGGACATTAAATTAAAAATAAATTTTTATAATAGTGGTTTATTATATGAGTCTCTTTACTGTTGTGAGTGCTTAAAATGTTCCTATATGGTTTTTCATGACAAAAGCAAAAAGAAATAAGCACATCATTCCACATGCTTCAGGGTCCTTGCCCCTCTTTTCCCCTTCACCCAAGACTTCTGTATCTAGGGAACATATGACAGTTGAGCTTTCAGCTCTAAGTCTGTCCTGAATCACCACTCATTTTTCTCAGTTGCTTAGAAGCAAGCTTGATATTTTGTTCTTACATCCCAACAATACTTATAAAAAGGAACTCTTGTTCTCAGTATGTTAGAAATTATAGGTTCATTTCTTCTGAGAAGGAAGTTACATATTAATAGGCATTCTGATGTTATTTTTACCCTTTATTTTAAAGGTAAAGTTTCCAAGGACATTAAAAATTGCAATAGTGTGCTGGGAGTAAATTTTACTCCTACATCTAAGAAACAAATTCACAAAAGATGACATCATAGTAGTTATATTTTGCAATACGACAATTGAGGATTTCACAACCGCCTTAAGTTTCAATCACAACACAGATAAGTAAAACATTAAAGATGAATTCTTTAAATGTCATTGACACAATTTTTTAAAAAAAATCCATTGAACATTTACAAAGTTAATAATAATGCACTTAGTATGCTTATGGAAATCATGTGGAGTGAAAATATACTAGCTTCTTAGGAACTGTTATAAAAACTCCACATTCTATCTATGCTGCTTCTGGGTCAGCAGGGGTATTCTACACCCAAATGAAAACCATCCTCTTAGTAGATGTTTTCCAGTACACTCAAGTCCAGGACAAGTGTACTTTTCCTTCCCTCCTGCCCTGTAGATGATGACTGAGGTACACACAGAGGAGGAAACATAGAGAGCTGAGGACTTCATGCCAACTTTGACTCAAGTGCTATCCCACACTAATCCAAAGCTCATCAAACCATCTTCCTGGGCTCTTGATGAGAACAGAAAGCTAATTTTTCATACTGCATCAAACATCCATGGATTATTTAAAAAACAAAACACTTAGAATCTACTTGAATATATGGAACATTTTGAACTAACAGGGCATTAGCCAGTCTTTGTGAAAACCCCCTTTATGCTTTAATTTGATTTATAGGACAATTTTTTAAAGTAGTCCTTATTACTTTTGAAATCATGGTGTACCTTTAGGATAGGCTGACAAAGGATTGTTTTATGATATTTCTTGCTTAGTGACTAGGTAAAAAATACTTTCAATGAACCATTCGTTAAGTTCTAAAATGTCCAAATGTAATTAGGAAACCATTTGTTCCATTCCTTTTTAAACATTTCTATAAAATTCTATTCTGACTCAAGTATAATGAAATTAGCTTTTGCTGGGTCTGACTTGTTAGCCTAACCACTGGCCACTCTTTTTATTTTATTTTTCCCAATGCTGGGGTTCAAACTCACAGCTTCACACTTGCTAGACAAGTGCCAAACTGTTGAACTACATTCTCAGCCCCACTGTGTCTTAATCAGGTGATACCTGTTAGCACAGGAGTTGCATACAGCCTTCAAGAAGGACAAACTGCACTGCCCAGACTTTCTCAAGGACCTCTGCTCCATGAGGGTTGGGGATCAACTAGCAATCTTCCAGGGCAAACAGAGCAAACCATAAATTATGGGCATCACAGCAGCTTTTCAGAGGCACACAGCAGTGGCAGGGGTCCTGGGTTGTGAACCAGCACATACTGTTAGTTCAGCATGTGTGTTGGTGTTAATGCCTCCACATCCACAGGCCTTTGTCCCCTTTGTACACTCACTCTTCTGTCTCATTTCTCTTACCCATAGCTATCCTTCAGAAGTTGGTATCTTGACCCACATTCCAGAAGGCAGCCCAGCCAACTTCTTGAAACCCAGCACCTAAATAGTCTCATTTTTGTACTAGATGACAGAAGCAAAATCCCTACCCTCCTGCCCTGTAGATGATGAATGGGGTACACACAGAGGAGGAAGCATAGACAGCTGAGGACTCCATGCCAAACTTGACTCAAGATCTATCCCACACTAATCCAAAGCTCAGCTAGACTCCCATCAAACCATCCTCCTGGGCTCTTGGTAAGAACAGAAAATGATTTTTTTATGCTGTATATGATTTGGTGGATTCAACAAGCTAGAGTAGATATGCATAAATATAGAAATGGGATTTCTAAATTCACTTGAAAAGTTAAAGATATGTGTTTATTTCCCCCGAGCCCATTAAAATGGCATTAGAAAGATGATTTTTTTAAGAAAAAATTTGCTAAGCAGCCAAGGGACTCTGCATTTGGAGGGACTCCAGTCACAGAACTGGGCAGTGTGAACCACCAAGAGTGACAAGGTTAGGTGAACCAATCAGTTGATAAGGAGATCAGTGCACATCAACACTGCCCCAGGCACCAAATTTAGCAAAGCTTGGCTTTGGAAGCTTGGAAGGCAGATTCATGTCTTTCAGGTAAGACACTATTTCCCTGCTGGGGAAACTAAATGTCCCAAGAGAAACCTGACCCCATCCCCTGCATACAATGTCATTTAAATTTCCTCCAATGGAAAAAAAAAATGAGAGCTCTTGCCAAATTATTCTTCAGAGAAGCCTACTAGGAATCCCCAGCTTTGTGATACCTCTCCCTTAACAATAAGTAACAGAAGAAGAGGGGAGGTGATATCGGTCAAATTATATTGTTATACTGTGTGAATGTAACAACAGATTCCATTATTATGTACAACTATATTGTGCCAACAACAACAACAAAAAATGGGAATAAATAAATAAATAAACAACCACGTTTTTGAATACTCATAAGAAGAGTGAAAAGACATTTGCCAAACTGTTAACAGTAATCTTCTGAGTGGTGAAATAATAGGTCATTTTTGTACTTAGTTCTTTATCTATACTTTCTAATCTTACAAAATAATCATGCTCTACTAACAAACAAACAAAAAGTGACCAAGACATTTGAGAAAAGCCACATCTTGAAAAGAAATAGACCAGAAAAAAAGAAGAAGATAAAAAATAGACTAATTAGACATTGATAACATGTTATAAGATAATATTAATTTATTCAGAGATATAAGAGAAGATATGTTCACCCAGCAGGACACTGCATCTGGCCCCTGACTTTCAATGGCTCAATTTGAAATTTTTAAACTACACAATGGTGCAAAAGTAATATACATTCAGTAAAAAACACTACAAATTTTGAATTTGGATTTTTTCCTGGGCTAGTGACATGTAGCTCTGTATTCTCTCATCATGCTGGGAAATGGGAGCAAACTGCAGCTCCCAGACAGCCAGTTGGTCACAAGGATAAATACCAGCACTCTATAGTGTCTGGGTGCTAAGCTATGATGTCTGGTAGGTTACAGGTACTAAGAATGTTCCTAGCTTATAATATTTTAACTTACAATGAATGGGTTTATCAGGTGATATGACTTCATTGTAAGTTGAGAAGCATCTGTATTTTTAAAAAGAGAATTCTTGGGAATTCTAATGTTATAGGAGAGATAAAGCTAAGAACTTGAGAGAAGGAAGATTTTAAAAAGTGGTTCAATCCAGAACAACCAATAGCCAAAGAGAATTTAAAAAAAAAAAAAAAGCTAAGCGGGGTGGAGTACAGGGCCACACAATGCTCTCTGAATGTAGTCAGGGCTGATGTAACTCAGTACATCATAGAATGTTGAATTCTGAGCCAACAATGAAAAAAGAAAAAAAATAACTACAACAAAATTTGTTGCCAAGTCTTCAAAAGAAATGCCAGACCCAGACACTTCTAAAACTGAAAGTTAAGGTGAAACAAACTTAAGGGCTGAGTGAAAGTGATTTAAATAGCAATTAGGGCCTTCATTCCTCTCCTGTTCCACCTCACTGAGCACTTCTTCTCCACCTCAACAGAATATGGCAGGTTTATTCTTTTTTTCTTTTTCTTTTCCTCCTTCATTTTTTTTTGCAGTGATAGGTATCAAACCCAGAGCCCTGCACATACCAGGCAAACACTCTACCACTGAGTTATGCCCCTAATCTTACAGGTTTATTCTTAAAAGGAACTCTTTCGAAAGTGGAGGTCAACTGGCACAGTGGTTAGTTTGAGAACAGTACCAGGAAGCTTGGTATTTGAGACCCCAAAATGCTGACACCTCAGTTCTCTTTCTCCAGCCTCCTTTCCTAGTTAGCTACTAAAACACTGGGAGTGTACTTGTAACCACAGCAGAAGAAAAGAATAGTTTCTTTCTGGAGAATCTGATTAGCCCAAGAAGAAAGACCAGAATGGATTCAACTAGAAGTTTCCTAGAATAAAAAAACTCCCCTAGCTCACCCTCTAGATAGGCTGAAAATCAACAAGATGAGCTCAGAGCCCCAATCAGTTATTTAGTCCTCTAATGCTTATCAAGGGTTACCAGGTATGTAAGGAAAAATTACAACAACAACAAAAAAACTATAGAATAAAACAGAAAATCAATTTGGAGGACACAAAACACACAGTGACTGAAACTGAAAAAGTATCAAGAATACACTCAGGGAAATAAGAGACAATGATATGCTATGATAAAAAGAATAGAAAACTATTGAAAGGAACATTCAAGTCACAAAAGAAAGAGAAGAAGAAAGGGTGGGGAAGAAGAAGAACTAGAAATTAATAAACATTAATGGTAGTGATGAAAAACTTTCAAAAGAAAGATCAGAAAATAAAGTTGAGGTATTCTAGCAAGGAGAGTAAAATAATAGAAAAAAGAAAAACTGAAAAAATTGGAGAACCAATTCTTAAGATCCAACATCTAAGTAACAAGTTTCAGAAAGAAGAAACAGAAAACTAAGGGGGCAGAAATCATCAATAAAATAATTCAAGCAAATGACTCAGAGGCAAAAGATATGAGTTTCCAAATTTCCTGAAAAGGCTATTGGGGCCATAGAAGAGTGGATGAAAAGAGATTCTCCCTGGGGCTGGGGCTGGGGCTTAGTGGTATAGTGCTTTCCTCTCATGTGTGAGGCACTAAGTTCCATCCTCAGCACCAATAAAAATAAATAAACAAAATAAAGGTATTGTGTCCATCTACAACTAAGAAAAAATTAAAAGAGAGAGAGAGAGAGAGAGAGAGAGAGAGAGAGAGAGAGAGAGAGAGAGAGATTGAGATTCTTTCCCAAGAATATCATTGTGGAATTTCAGAATGAGAACAGAAAAGATATCCTCAAAAAGGATTTTTTTTACTTGAGCACTGGAGGATGTTTTCTCCCAAAACGAGAGTAAACCAAAAAAGAGGAAAAGATGAGGAATACAACTTGAGAGAAAAACCTAGGGATAGTGAAGGAATAGTGGTGGGTCTGTGTCAGGTTGTCAGCTCCTCAATAGCCTACAGAGCACGCTCAACCTTAAAGGATGAAGGGGCAGAGTGGCGGGGAGAAGAGCCTGCTAAAGAGGAAAGAAGGATGGAATAGACTACCAATGTTGGTTGACCTCACATCTGTTAGAAGGTGCATCTATTAGAAAGTGCATACCCCCCCCCCAAAAAAAAGCAAGTAGTGGGGGGAGCAAAAAAATCACAAAAGAAATGATCATAGTCCACAATAATAAACTAGAAATAGTATTTGCATCAGTAAGTTATGTAGAGATGTTTATCTAGTCAAAAATTATATTATCTGGGCGGGTAGGGCAAGGAATAGAAGAGAAGATGGTATAATAGACCTGGAAGCTCATCTATTGAAATAGGTGCTTATGTCTAAAGTCACAATTGCAAACAGTATAATATAGCCATATTATTTAGAAGTGCCAAGATATATACAACAGAAGAAACAGTCAAAAGATTTAAAAGCAGTTACCTCCAGGAAGAGGAAATGGAAAAGTCTGAGGAGTAATCCAGGGAAACTGCTGTGTTTTGCTCTAAACTTTAAATCCTATTTAACTTTTTGATAATGTGCATATACACCTTTGATGATTAACTTTTTATTTTTATTTTTTTTAAAGAGAGAGTGAGAAAGGAGAGAGAGAGAGAGAGAGAGAGAGAGAGAGAATTTTTTAATGTTTATTTTTTAGTTCTCGGCGGACACAACATCTTTGTTGGTATGTGGTGCTGAGGATCGAACCCGGGTCGCACGCATACCAGGCGAGCACACTACCTCTTGAGCCACATCCCCAGCCCCGATGATTAATTTTTTAAAAACTTTTTTTAATGAAACAATAAAAAAGCATAGGATAATCAGTTCTCAATGAGAAAAGGTAGTGATATACTATCCACTCCTCCAAATAAGGGACCACTCTTACTCTCTTCCTTCTGAGCATCTAGCACAGAGTAGGCACACAATAAATATTTGTTGTTTGATTGATGGTTTCATTGAGTAATTAAAACAAACTATCAAACATATTAGTGGGTTTCTTAAGCTACATGAATAGAAAATTCTAGGAAAAAATTAATAACTAATGTTGTGTGTCAGTGTCTGTTCTAAGTGCTGAGCACATTTTTCATCATTTAATTCTTATAATCTCATGGGGAAGACATCAACAATTGTCCCTATTTTATAGACAAGGAAACTGAAGGATGGTGAGGTTACAAGCCTGGTGCAGAGTCACTATCTTGGAACATCACTTTTTCATCAGCTGAGATCCCCTCCACCTTTTCCCCCTGTCCTCTGTGGTTTTTCTCTTCTTTGGTTTTCTCCATTGTTTGAATGGTACTCATCCTATGGCAACTTCTTAAGAGTATTTATGTAGAGGCAAACTTTGTTAATCTTTTCAAGACTGCATGTCTATGCTAATTTACACTGAGTTAAAAATTATATTCTAGCTTTTAGTGTTGCTTCTGAAAAGTCTAGAGCCATTCAGATTGCTGGCTCATTGTATGTGATTTGTTCTGTCTTAATTTGAAGCTTTCAAGATCTTCTCCTTGGGCTGGGGATGTGGCTCAGGAGGTAGCGCGCTTGCCTGGCATGCGTGAGGCCAGGGTTCGATCCTAAGCACCACATACCAAAAATGTTGTGTCTGCCAAGAACTAAAAAATAAATATTAAAAATTCTCTCTCTCTCTCTCTCTCTCTCTCTCTCTCTCTCTCTCTCTCTCTCTCTCTCTCTCTCCCTGTCCTTTCTCACTCTCTCTTAAAAAAGAAAAAAAAAAGATCTTCTCCTTGTCTCCAGTGCCTTGAAATGTCAAAGTGCTGTGGTGGGTATAGGTTTCTGTACTTGCATTCCAGTGGGCATTCCATAAGCAATTTCAGATAGAAAATTTTTGTCTTCCAGCAGGTAAATGTACTTGAATTACTTTGATGATTAACTTCCTATAAGCTTTCTCTGTTCTCTCTTTTGATCACCTTTATTCAAATGTTATACTTCCAGCATGAATTCTCTAATTATTTTACCTTATTACCCCCTGACCACCCCACCCCCTTTCTTTTTCTACTATTATTTCTGAGATGTTTTCTCAACTTTATCTTCCAACTATTCATTTCTATGTCATTATTAATTTCTAAGATATTTTTGTTATCATTCTATTAGTTATGTTTTCTAGCATTCTATTTTCATTTTGTGGTTAAAATAGCTTCTTTTATATTTCTAAAGATATTAACAACTTTTTTCCCCCTGGAAGTTTCTACTTTTTGATGCTATGATGAGTAAAAGAGAATTCTAAGATGTGTCTTTGCCCTCAAAAAGCTTCTAGTAGAGCTGGAGTGGAGAAGATGAACCTATCAGAAATAACAGAAAACAATATGAGGTATGGTATGGCTAAGGGCCACACTTCTTCTGCTGTCATTGATACCACTTGTTAATGTTATTTATTACTGTTCCCATGGGTCCTTCAAAGTTTCCCATCTTGGATGACAGTCCCATAAAGGGACTGTGGCAAAGGGGAAGGCTTATCCTAATTGACGGAAATCCATCAAGATCCAGCCCATGATCGGAGGCAGATCCCACTAAATGTCAATTACATGCCCCTCTAGTCAGTGTGATAACAAGAATGTCCCCCACACATTTTCAAATACTTTGGGGAGTAACTACCCAAGTTTGCATACTACTCTCTCTTTTTTTTTTTTAAAGGTGGCTGCTATATAATGAAAGACAAGCAGAAGAAAATTTGGCAATACAACTATAATATCCATTATAGTATTATCATCCCCCATTTTAGGGGTGAGAAAACTGAGATTCAGAAATTCTAAGTAACTTGTCCAGAGTTACTTTGTGATCAAAGGAAAGTCACTTAACTTCTCTAATCCCCAGTTATTTCTTCTGTTATAGAGAACTAATAATGCTCATTGGGAAGTTTGCAAACTTTGTGCTTCACATAAGCTGAGCACATATTTTCAAACATGTATACACTTAAACATTAACCAGCCTCCACCCCAGAACAGAATAATAAAAACATCAGAGATGACATCAAATGACCACTCCCAAGTTGTCTCAAACACTGTGATCTACGTTCCTTTTCAGCTAAAGTGCTCTGAGTTGTGATAAATGTGTGTGCACGTGTGCATGCGTGTGTGTGACAGGCAAAGTAAGCTTTTCCTGACTTAATTTTTTTACCTGGGGAAAAGACAGAAGTTAGCTAATCTGCAATTATGATAGATTAGCTCTTAAAATATGACAGATGACTTCGATGTGATCCCCAAGCATACACAATCTGAGCACACTTAAAAGGAACTCCACCCCAGTGTCATGAGCTCTGAGTTATCTCACCATCTGTGGTTTATCTCACTCCTCTCCTGCCTGCCCTGCCACCTTGTAGGAAAATCTGTTGTGTCTTCTTAGCAACACTCTACTCATGGACAGGAGCCTTTTCCAAAAAAAAAAAAAAAAAACCACCCAGTTCCTGGAACCCTTCTCCACCCTCTGGGTAGGCTCCCTTATACACCAAGCCCCAGATCCTAAAGCCCCAGCCCCACCAGATTGCAGCTCCACAGACTAATCAGAAACAGAAGATAGTTTCCTGGCATCTTGCCCCACCATGCTCACTAAAAGCAAATAGTTACTAAAGAATCACTGTTTATTGCTTATTCCCTTCCTGCCTTTGTCATCCTTTTGGCAGGTATGGCTGAAGAGGGTAGAAATGGCATCCAACTTATTTGCAAGATACCCAGTACAATGCTACCTTCTTTATTTATTCTTTTATTTATTTAACAACTGAATATTAAATATCTCCTCTGAGCAAAGCTAAATGGGAACCTCTGCCCTCTGGAAACCTACAGGCAACAGAAGCCAGGGCACCAGATAGCTGTGCAATGGGAAAGCACTGAGCCTTGGATCTGCTTGGCAGCTGGCTTCCAGGGTTTACAGATTCATTGCCTCATGTCTATGGTACTGGGGAGTCTGTGCTTGCACACATGGAGTTAGGCAAGACTTCACAAAGATGGGCACTGAGGCTGTCACACTTCCCAGACACACAACAGGACAAGTGCTTTCCAGGGAAAGTAGGCAGCAGTACATGGGCACAGCATCCAGCACGTGCAGAGAAGCTGGATGATTCAGCATTACTGAAGCTCTGAGTCTGACACAGAATAGCAAAAGCTGTAAGTCTGGATAAGTAGACAGGAACCAGATTAAGAGGCTGAAATGGGGAGCCATTGAAGCACTTTATAAAATTAATTATTTTTTCTAGTTGACAAAAATTGCCTTTATTTTTCATTTACCACATGATGTTTTGAAATAAGTACACTCTGTAGAATGGCTAAATTGAGCTAGTTAACATGCAGTACCTCCCAAACTTACTTTTTGTGCTGAGAACACTTAACACCTGTCCTCTGAGCAAGTCCCAACAATACAATACACTGCTATTGACTATGGTCACCATGTTGTAAATAGATCTCTTGAACTCTTGAAAGTCTGCAACCTTTGACCAACATCTTCCTAACAATCCCTACTCCCAACTCATTGAAAGAATCTAAATTAGGGATTGACATGACAGGATCTCATGTCAAAAAGATCAACTCCCTATCCTCATTCTGTCAGTAGGAGCAGAACAGATGAAGGCAATGAGCAGGAAAGATTTGAGGTAAGATTGGGCAGGCTATGATGGGGTCTAAGCTTGGGAATGACCCTGCAAGACAAAAGAATTGGATCAAGAACTTGATAAGGCAGAACTCAGGTGAGAAGGGGGAAGACTTCACATAGACTGGAGGAGGTTGAGCAGATTTGGAGGAGAGGAAGGTCTGAGTGGAGTTTGGTATCTGTTGCCTTGGAGATGCCTACAGGATGTACAAGTGGAAATATCCAGGAAGGGTCACTGGGGTCATGGGCTCAGTCCAAGGTTGGATTGAGATGAACATCTGTGGAGCCACACCTATAGAGACAAGAGGGCTGCCACAGCAGGCAATGATGAAGAAATTCCCTGGGAAGAGTGTATGGCAGGAGGAGAAAAGAGGCCCAAGGATGGATTTCTGGAAACACATGAAGAAGTCATCTAGAGACAACAAAGGGATTGAGAAAAACATAAGTGGTCTGCTCCTCCTTTGGATCCTGACATTGTTTCCTTCACAAGTATTGTGAAATTAAACCAATAAAACCTTGTACATTACTATATTAGATCACCTAAAGGAATGTACACAGTCAAAATTACCTCAAACTGGTGGCTGAGGACATATTTCAGTGTTGGAGCACTTGCCTAGCATGTATGAGGACTGAGGTTCTTTTCATAGTAACCCCCTCTGATAAATATATAAATAAATCAGCAAGCTAAGCTTCTTTCTCTGTTCAAATCAAGGTAGCATGCTTGACCTACAGGTACGTGACATAGTTGTCTCTGTCTGGGCCCAGCTGAATTACTCTGCCAAGGGGTAGAGTCAGAGAAAGACAGGAAGGACCATTTCTTTTCTCTGGAGCTGTATATTGGGGGAGGGGAGGATTTGAGCATGAAGATACTGAGCTAAATGATACAAGATGCCAAGAATATCCTGGGACAGACAAATCTGAGGGAAAGAAAAGATCTCAGTGACTTTTGGGGAGAAAGGTTTTTTCTTTATTTATTAAAACAGCTGCGGTGTGTGTGTGTGTGTGTGTGTGTGTGTGTGTGTGTGTGTGTGTGTAGTTAATGAAACTCATTTAAAACCCCAGTTTCCACCATATGATGACCTCTTACATTTAGGGATAACATATAATTTATTTAAATATTGATTTTTAAGAAGTAGAGACTTTTCTATATATAGGAAACTTAAGAATAAGCAAACCCTGATCTCTGCTGATTGGAGGTCAAGATAATGGTTACATTTGGAGGGTGGTGATTGACTGGAAAGAAGCTGGACAGAGTTCTGTGGGGCAATGGAAATGTTCTATATCTGATCTGGAAGATGGTTACATAGGAGACATATGAAAAAATTCTCCAGATTGTACATTTAAGATTTGGGCATTTTACTGTACATAAATTCTACATCAATAAAAATAGGTAATCTGTCACAAACTAAATACAGCATGCATTCCTCCCCAGACACACACACACAACACATACACAATGGATCCAGGAAGGAGAGTGAAGTCACAGGAGGACTAATCCATGCACAAGCCAAGGAAAAGGAAGGAGCTAGAAGACAGACCCTGCAGGATCCTTGAGCTGATGTAATGAAAAACAGAGTGATGGGTGGGAATATCAGAGGCTGTGACCAGGATGGGGTGTCACAGAGTGAAGGAGTCCTGCTAGAGAGCCAAGTCCAAGGTGAGGCCATTGGTGTGAAAGGCTGGAAAAGTAAAAAGGAGGTGGAGAGCATTAGAACCAAGAAGGTCTCCACAGGAATGAAACATCAGAAGTATATGTTATATGGTCACTGCCCTGAGAAGACAGCAGGAAGAAGAATCATACATGTCAAAGATAGAAAACCGTCTGAGAAAATGGCCAAGGAGATGAGTAAGTGACAGCTTGAGAGGAGGAAAGCAAGACACTGAAGTGATTTATGACTGTGTTTTGATGATAGTGGTGGGGTAAAATGAAGTAACTGGTCTAAAGTATAGTACTCTTTTAAGCACAGAATTGTGAAACTGAAAGATTATTGAGACATGATATTTTGAAATTTAAAAACATTGGTACTTATTAGATGTGTAGGTCATTGACTAATAAATGAACTGACCAACTATCCAATTATCAGAAGGAAATCACTTTCTATCCCCTCACCCAAAATAAAGTATTATAATGAGTCCACCCCCCAAGAAAAAGTGTTGAAATGAGGGTGGGAGCTAATTGACAACTGTATTACATTTGGTGTTGTTATTGTGGGTGGAGTGTACCCAAGTTTTACTGTAATAAATGAAGTGTGATCCAAAAGGGCACCAACACCATTTATCACTATCACATCTACTCTCCTGCATAGAATATTTTTCAAAGGTTCCAAGTGAGGCCAGAGGAAACTGTAATCTGTGCATGCCTGGGCAGGAAGCGAAGTGTAACCAGCCTGTAAGAATTTCTACTAGGAATTCAGATAAATTCTCATAAAGGACCATCTATTTTGGGGATACAGAATGACTGAGGCAAGCGACCATGCTGGGAGACAGCATCTCCCGGGCATCTGGCTGGGAGAAACTTGGCCAGCCCCAACATGGGGGGCTCTTTCCTCTCATCAGCTGTTTTTCACTCCTTTCTCCTTGTCAGTCTCATCAGGGCAGAAATCATTCTAAGAAATAAAGGAATTAGAGATTAATTTAACCATCTGCTCTGGGAAATTTTGAAAAACAGATTATGTCATGAGGAAAAGACATCTCTAAGAATAAACTTTAGACTCCAAGGCACCTGGACCAGAGAATTCAGAATAATACTTCCCAGGCTCCTACCTGCCAGTTACCTGCCTGGGTCAAATTCATCAGTAGCTGGCAGTCTAGTAAAGAATTGAGTCTGTAGTTCCAGCCCCTCTTCAGCTGGGAAATGTGCCCTGAATTGGTTTCACAGCTTTTTCTATCAGGTACACCCTGTTTTCCAACTTGTATGAATTAACATACATTGTATTTGGCGGATTTTATTTTTTAGTTTTTTAAAAAGATACCATTTGAAAGTAAATAAAAATATCCTTTTGTGAAGTTCCAGTAAGATGAAAATCTTTTACTATCTGCATCTTCTTGAGGCTGCTTTCCAAAAACTATAATAAAATCAGTTCCCATCCATAATCTTAGGAACTATGAGAAGTTAGACTTAAAGTTTAAAGATATGAAATAAGTATGGGGCAGATAAACCCAGCTTAACACATATGTAAAGATTAGCTCTCTCATAGGAAAATTATAGTCCAGAATAATACAGATAAAGCCAAGTAATTAAAACCAAAAATTGAAACCAAGTAGTCAATCATTTTCACATGTAATCAACTGTTGGCTTAATGCCACTAGAGTAAAATTCTTCCTGATTAAACTAACGATATAGTGATTTTATAACATATCTGATAATAAAAATACTAAATTTCTTTTAAAATTTCATAGCCTTAAGCCATGCAGAAAAGAGAATTTCAGATAATGATTTGGTTGAAGCAGTAATAGACAAAAACAAACAAACAAACAAACAAATTGGAGAAACTCCTTAATTACTTTTGAGTAAAATGAGGGTCCTAGCAAAAAATTAAAATATTCATTCCTTAACATCATAGATACAAAAATGCAAAATTTTGTTCAATAAACTATTTACTTTTTTTAAAGAGAGAGAGAAATAGAGAGAGAGAATTTTAATATTTATTTTTTAGTTTTTTGGTGGAACCAACATGTTTGCTGGTATGTGGTGCTGAGGATCGAACCTGGGCCGCATGAATGCCAGGCGAGCGCACTACCATTTGAGCCACATCCCCAGCCCAACTATTTACTTTTCTGACACCAGTTTCTACATCTTCTATTAAAACAAACAAATTAGGTCTGGTGGTTTAATATGGGAGGATGTACCATATAAGAATCTTACCCTAGAATACCTCTGTCTAAGGAAAAGACAAAAGCTCTTTCAGGTTTCATAATTGAGAGCCTGTGGGTAACCTGAGCAAGGGATCCAGGGAGGGTAAGTAGGAGGTAGGTGTGTCCTCTGGGGTGAAAGATTAGACAGTATA